>NC_137621.1:2771670-2894170 GCF_963280865.1 Gymnoscopelus braueri | reverse complement strand
TCTGTCTGTCTGTCTGTCTGTCTGTCTGTCTGTCTGTCTGTCTGTCTGTCTGTCTGTCTGTCTGTCTGTCTGTCTGTCTGTCTGTCTGTAGTGTTATAGGTAAAAAGCAGAGTCTGTACTCACCCTCCATCGCCATCATGTTGTGTCTGTCCGTTGTTGTTGGATTGAACCAAAGCAGCCACTCAGCACAGGGTGATTCCTTCACATGGTACGGTCCGGATCTGAACATGGTACAGTCCATTTAATATCAAGAGTTTCCCAAACGGTGGGTCGCGGACCGTTTTTAGGTTTTGTTTTCCTACGTTTTATTTTAATTGATCAAAAAATGTTTTTTTCACCCGAATTGTTTTTCTTTAAAAATCGGGAAAAAAAGAGCAAATCTGAAATGTTCAAATAATGACATTGTGACACATTGTGAGTTTGCCAAACGCCTATTTTCACTCGTTTTGAAATAAGGTTGAAGTGATGAATTTATAGGGGTTTTTTTAAGTTTGGGGGGAATGTAGATTGGCCAGTTTAACCCACATATTATTTTGACACAGGATCAAATGGTCATGATTCACCTGTATGGCTTGGTTCCAGGCTTAAAATACTTTATATACATTTTTACATAAATTACTCGGGTTTTCTATCTGTGGAACCACTGCTAACTCCCTATAGGGTGTTAAAAGATCATAGATGTGTGATGGCATCACAGTATGACGTCACATCAGAGGATTACATCACTTGATCTAAATTTGCACACAGCCACATTCCTTATGCAGGCTGCCAGTAGGAAATATGAAATATTAATATTATAGCCAAGGTAGGGGTTAGAGTGGTTAACACTGATGTTATGACTATATTAACTAATAATTAAAAAAGCAGTTAAATATTCAAATCACTTCTAAAACTCAGTTAACCAGTGAAGGGCCACAATAATATATATATATATATATATATTCAAAGATTTGCACACATTTTCACGATTTCTCAAAAAATAGATCTACAAGCTCATAGCGCGAGTGCCGCGCTATGAGCTTGTAGATCTGCTATTTTTTGAACAGCCAAAGAAATCTGAATATGACACAGATGCGTTCACAGCTACATTAGTTTTGTGTCAGTTGCAGTCTTTGAATATTTCTCTTGCTGATACCCGAGTATCAGTGCATTGCAATAGTCAAGTCTGGAGGAGATAAAAGCATGGATGACCTTTTCTAGGTCTGCAGCGGTAAGGAAGGGCCTGATGACCTTTGTTATACAGTAGTTGTCTCAGCTGGACAAAGCAGGACTGAACTACTTTTGGTCACTTGGATGTCAAAACTAAGACAGCTCTGGGTCAAACATGACACCAAGGTTTACAGGCCTTATTCTTTCACACATTTGTTTGGAGAAGGAAACGAGACTTGAAGTGAGATAAGTGTTAACTGTATGTGTGTTGGGGCAGGAGGGGGTGAATATATTTACTTCAGATTTCGATTCATTTATTTGAAAGAGAGAGAGAGAGACAGACAGACAGACAGACAGACAGACAGACAGACAGACAGACAGACAGACAGACAGACAGACAGACAGACAGACAGACAGACAGACAGACAGACAGTAGCCATGCTAGGTAGAGACATAAACAGAAACAGAGAGAGAGAGAGATGCAGAGACTTTGATTGATTGAACCTGCACTTTAACTTTATTTTTCACGCATACACGTCTAACTAAGACCAGTTAGTGTTAAGATGGAGACATGATTTGAGGTCATTCTTAAATCTTGCAAGAGAATTTAGGGATTCTTCTCTTTTTGGGGGTTCCCGGCAGAAAACCTTTTGAGATGGGGGTCCACGGCCAAACACATGGGGGGTCCTTGGCATGAAAACGTTTGAGAACCACTGGTCTATACTGCATATCAAAGCGGGG
This sequence comes from Gymnoscopelus braueri, assembly GCF_963280865.1. Lineage (NCBI taxonomy): Eukaryota > Metazoa > Chordata > Actinopteri > Myctophiformes > Myctophidae > Gymnoscopelus > Gymnoscopelus braueri. The sequence continues at coordinate 2,892,280 of NC_137621.1, read as the reverse complement.
GTCCATGGTCTACTGCATATCAAAGCGGGGGTCCATGGTCTACTGCATATCAAAGTGAGGGTCCTGTCCTGGTGGGGAATGGTTGCAGTGAAGGACATGCAGGCTCCTAATGAGAGATGGCAGCATGTGAAGGAGACAGAGCATATGAATAGATAAAGAACAGCCCTACCCTCCCTCTGCTGTGTGCTGTGTGCTGTGTGCTGTGTGTGTGTGTGTGTGTGTGTGTGTGTGTGTGTGTGTACAGAGATAGCAAGGGGCAGTTTCCATAGGAACAGGCTCCTACACGGTAACACATGGACCAGTGACAAACACACAATCACGGACACATTAGGCTAATCCTGCACACACACACACACACACACACACACACACACACACACACACACACACACACACACACACACACACACACACACACACACACACACACACACACACACACACACACACACAGGGGAGCACAAAGTTCCATAGCTGGGAAATTGTGTCTTGTATGTGGACACAACATGTAGATGTATACATGTTTTGTACATATTCATCTAGATATGAAATATGAACATTTCTTCAGATTAATACAACACATCTTGTATGTACTTACTGTATCTGTGTCACATCAGAGAGTTACACTGTCTGTGAGTGAAGCTCTCTTTGTTTCAGCACCATGCATGGAGAGCTGCTAACTTGCATGGTTATTTTTAGTCAACTAAAATAAAACAAATACATTTCAGCTGGCTGAAATGTATTCAAAAGACTATAATGACTAAAACTGAATCAGGACCATGGAGAGCTCCTATCTGAATGGTCATTCTTGTACATTCTCTCGTTGGATGACCTTCTAGCTGGTGAGATTAGAGTGACATTAACCCATTAAGACCTGAGGCGATCTTAAAAATGTTTTCTAAATCCTAGCAGTTTTTTGAAAAAAATAAAAATAAAAATAAATGTCAAGGTTTTTCAAAAATAGCAGATCTACAAGCTCATAGCGCGGCACTCGGTGGCACGCTATGAGCTTGTATATCTGCTATTTTTGAAAAATGTTGATTCTATTTCTATTCTATTTCGATTCTATAATTCTATTTTTGAATTATTTTTCAAAAATAGCAGATCTACAAGCTCATAGCGCGGCACTCGGTGCAGTGCTATGAGCTTGTATATCTGCTATTTTTGAATAGCCAAAGAAATCTAAAGTGACACAGATGCGTTGCAGGTCTTAATGGATTAACCACTTACAACCTGGCATACCTATATTAGGCATGTCAAAATGTGTGAGAATAGCAGATCTACAAGCTCACACGTCGGCTTAAAGGAGCACTTTGGCCATTTTCAACATTATTATCTTCACATATTTTTTGCTCCTCACTAATGCCCATCATAATATTACAAACGTTGTGCCATATTATGGCACGTTTGTCTACTCGCTCTGTGTCTCAGGTATGAGGTGGGCTGTGGAGTCTTTAAAAAGGCATTCATTGACCTTTAGCTATTCAGGGAAGACCATTGAGAGCAAGCTCTCTTTTTCAAGGCCATACGTACAACATATACAAAAAAAAACAATACCATTTTAAATAAAGTGCAATATAATAAACAACATTAAAAAAACCATCATATTGCAGACACATAAGGGCAACACGAAGCAGGTGCAGTCCTTATGTAATGCATCCTCAAGTAATATCCTGTTCAGTTTCAGAGAGTCCTGTAGTTTTAGTCAGGGGATATTAGCAGAAAGATTTCCAATCTTGGAATAAATTCCTTACCAAAAAAAATCTTCCCCAATGTGTTTGTAAAGGTGTCTAGTAACACATCTCACAAAGACTGAAATTCAGTTTCCCTAGGAGAATTTTTGACAGCTGCTGAAAGTTGGGGTACCCACCATTTCCCTGCAGGGCAAAAAAAATCTAATTTAAATTCTGTTTTAAGTAGCATGTGAGGGGTCAAACTAGGGTGTTTTTATGATTCTGAATCCATTGCAAGCATTTGTTTTGCACCAAAACCACTCCTTGGGCTAAAAACAGCCCAATCTCAATGGGCTTTTTACACAAAAAGTATACCTGGACAAGGATGGCTATGGCCGTTTTTAGCCCAAGGAGTGGTTTTGGTGCAAAACAAATGCTTGCAATGGATTCAGAATCATAAAAACACCCTAGTTTGACCCCTCACATGCTACTTAAAACAGAATTAAAAATTATTATTTTTTTGCCCTGCATGGAAATGCAGGGAAATGGTGGGTACCCCAACTTTCAGCAGCTGTCATAAATTCTCCTAGGGAAACTGAATTTCAGTCTTTGTGAGATGTGTTACTAGACACCTTTACAAACACATTGGGGAAGATTTTTTTTGGTAAGGAATTTATTCCAAGATTGGAAATCTTTCTTCTAATATCCCCTGACTATTTGTCCGGGGCAAAGAACATGAAAGCAGTCTTTCCTTGTTCACTGTTCATTGGTGGAGTGACACATCTTGTTCTTTAACCATCACTTCCTCCATAGGTCTACTAAAGCAGTAGTCCATTCATCATCATATATCATAGCACAACGACTAGGGGGTAAATATACAATACAAATCCCTAAGAAAGGGGTATTCAACGTTTTTCAGGCCAAGGACCCTCTTAGCTGAGAGAGCGATGAAGCAGGGACCCCCACTAGTATACATATTGTATAAGATTGTGTCGCAGATTAAACTTTTTTTCCCATGTTTCATAGAAAGTTTCATAAACTTGACAGCACTGTCATCAGTGTTGGATTCATGTTAATGTGTATTTTCAGACATTTAACCACTTCAACCGTCAGTACTTAGTAAACTTGACTTTCACTCTGTACTTGGTCTGCTCTTTCCCCCCCCCCTCTGAACCAAAACTCTTTAGCCAAAAATAGCCGATCTACAAGCTCACAACGACTCGCAGCGCGAGGCGTTGTGAGCTTGTAGATCGGCTATTTTTGGCTAAAGTTCTCCTCAGAACAGGGAAGCTGGGGTTCAAATGGTTAATGCTAAAAACAGATACTATCACACAAAGATGTGGCGGCCCCTCCTGCAGTAACTCTGAGGACCCCCTAGGGGTCACGGACCCCTGTTGAAGAGCCCTGCCCTACGACAATGTTGGGACTAAATACTGTGCAAAGGAGTAACGAAACAGACATGGCCGACCCCTCACCACATCCATTAGTAGCAATGAATGATGTTAAACCTGTCCATTAGAAAGGAATCAAAAACAAGTCTGTTCAAATGTAACATAAAAGATAAATGACCCCGACTGATGACGCAGCGTGTTACAAAAACGTCACAAGAACCTTAACCAGGAATACTTACCGTCATGATACATATATGTAATGGTAACATTGTAGACACTCGTGTGTAAGGGACTGAGAAGTCTTGGCTATACGTGTTTTCACCATAATATTACTGTCGGTTCAGAAACCTGTCTACCGATAACTTTTCATCCGTTTTGAAAAGTTTGTATAATTTGCCAAAATCCCTGAGCATGGGTCCTGCAACTTTGTTGAGTTTGTGTGTGTGGCTCCCAGCATCAACAAGACATGTTTCAGGATAGGGCAATAGGGCAATGGGATTTCTTTGGAGGGCGCTACCCACACCGTTGCTCAATACACGACTGCACGATCCGTACAAGTTGTATCTCATCGTAAAGTTGACTAAATCATTGGTTCTCAAAGTGGGGTCCGGGGACCCCCAGGGGTACTTGAGGGGGTTCCAGGGGGTCCCCAGCAAAATGTGTAAATATAGCATCAGAATAATTATGACATTTTATACTTTGGCTATTCAAAAATAGCAGATATACAAGCACATAGCGTGGCACCGAGTGCCGCGCTATGAGCTTGTAGATCTGCTATTTTTGAAAAAAACTTGAATATTTGTGCAAATCTTTGAATATATATTCTTTTAAAGCGAACATTTGTAACTCAAATCTTTGCTTCAGGGGGGTCCCTGGAACAAAATATTTTGAGATGGGGGTCCGCGGCCAAATACATCATTTTGGGGGTCCTTGACATGAAAAAGTTTGATAACCACTGGACTAAATCAGGCGTTCCAACTATATAAAATACAATACCAATTGGTTTTTAGGAGTTTATTTAAGCAATAATCCATGAGACCATGGTGTATTATATATAATAATAATAAATGAGACCATGGTGTATTATATATAATAATAATAATAATACTACATGAGACCATGGTGTATTATATATAATAATAATAATCCATCAGACCATGGTGTATTATATATAATAATAATAATACATGAGACCATGGTGTATTATATATATCACTCAGCATGCTGTGAGATGCTTCGTTTGATGAACGCGCATTTCTTTATCGCATCATCATTTGTTTATTTACAAAGACAACAAGAATACAGCAATAGATCAATAGAACTACGTACAGTACATGCACGCGTGTGTGAGCAACAAACTGTGTGGTTAGTGTTTTAATACAATACAACTTAAGCCATTCAATCCGGGAACGCATCTGTGTAATTTTCGATTTTAGCAGATCTACAAGCTCATAGCGTGGCTATGAGCTTGTAGATCTGCTACAGTATTTTTGAAAATTTCTTGAACATTTGTGTTTAATACATATCATTTTTTGAAACAATCTTTGCTTCTGGGGGGTCCCTGGAACATAGTCCCTGGAATTTAATTATTAATAATAATAATAATTAATAATTAGTCTGCTTGTATATCTGCTATTTTTGAATAGCCAAATCAAGTTTTTTTTAACGCAAATCTTCTCTTCTGGAGGTCCCTGGCACAAAATAAATTCAGATGAGGGTCAAATCTATATCACTTTGGGGGTCCGTGACACAAAAACAAGTTTGAGAACTACTGATTTAGAAGGCATTTGTAGAATTGGCCACACAGCGGTGGTGGTTGTATTTGGTCTCCCTGCTGCTGTACTGCTGCACTGAAGGACAACATTAAATGATCCCCCCTTGAACCAGACATTTTGGCACTGGCGCCAGGGACTTCGGGTTCGAATCCCGGGTGGGACATAAGTGGGTAACATAATAAGTTAAGGAATGAGGCTTTAAAAGTGTTAATTTAACTCTATGAGTGCCCAAATGTAACCAAATGGACCCATTAAAGGTCATTACACACCGGCGATTATGCGAATATACGCAAAATTCGGACTGGTTCCGAATAATTAAAAGACGCTTTTTCGCTTTGCTTTTTTGCTCCATAGAAGATCCAACTGACTTTATAAGGTTTTTAAAAAAAACATTATTCGCATGAAAAAAATCGCCCCCGATGTGTAAGGAGCTTAAGGGTCCATTTGGTTACATTTGTGCACTCTCAAGAGTTACTAACGGTTAAATTAACACTGAGGGTTCTACTGTGCAAAAAAAAAATAACATTCAATAGTGTACATCACATGATATTTACATATTTATAATATATTTACAGTGTTCTTACAGTAAGATGCATGTCTAAGACAAAGGGAGAATAAAAACATAGGATGACCTCGTTCAGTGTCTCTGAACTTCATATCAGTTAATGGTATCTTTTCAAAGGGATTCTAGGTACAGCATATAAGTTAAATTGCACTATTTGTACAGCTGTTTTTGTTTAGTTTCTATCCCCTAAGACTAGGATGGCTGATTTGACCTTTGATAAACCTTTTCTTGTTGGTCCTGTGGTTATATTAGGCTTTGGACAACAGTATAATGTTATGGTAAGTGATGTTTTTTGTTTACCCCATTAAGACCTGGAACTGTGTCAATTTTAGATTTGAGCTAAAAAGCATTATTTTACACTTTGGGCTATTCAAAAATAGCAGATATACAAGCTCATAGCGCGGCACCGAGTGCCGCGCTACGAGCTTGTAGATCTGCTATTTTTGAAAAATTGTGAAAATGTGTGCAAATCTTTGAATATATATATTTTTAAAGCGAACATTTTTAACTCAAATCTTTGCTTCTGGGGGGTCCCTGGAACAAAATATTTTGATGGGGGTCCGCGGCCAAATACATATGATTTTGGGGGTCCTTGACATGAAAAAGTTTGAGAACCACTGATATAGAAACATACGTTTTTCAGAAAACTGTTGGGATTTAGGAGACATGTAGAATCGGCTTCAGGTCTTAAAGGGTTAAAACAAAAAGTGTTGATATACATTTTGTACACATAAGCATATTTCTCTATGTGTGCGTGTGCGCGTGTGTGTGTGTGACTATACTTTTGAGGACCAAATGTACCCACAAGTATAGTAGAATGCGAGAAATGCACATGTGTGTGTGTGTGTGTGTGTGTGTGTGTGCGCGTCTGTGTGTGTGCGTGCGCGCGCGTCAGTGCCCGTTGCCTCCCTCAGACAGGATGCGGCTGGGCTCGGTGAACTTGGCTGTTGCCAGGTAGAACAGGGCGGGGCAAGGCACCAGGGCCAATAGCGGCAGGTCCTGCTCCAGCTTGTCCAATCGGGAGATGGAGACGATGCCGTAGGCGTGCAGCAGCCAATGGCTGAAGAGGACCACCAGACGCTTCTTCTTAGCCACCAGGCTCTTGAAAGACTGATGGATGGATGGAGAGACAGCGAAAAGAGGAGAGAAAACAAGAATGGAGAGAATATGAATTCATAGAAGTCAGTCATAGAACATCAGTGGTGGACAAAAAAAAGAAAAATCCGAACTTTTCATACATTTCAAAGAAATTGTGAAAATAGCCGATCTACAAGCTCACAGCGCGTCGCCGTTGCATAGCGATGCGATGCGTTGTGAGCTTGTAGATCTGCTAGTTTCACGAATACTTGAAATAGGGCTTAACCCATTGAGACCTGAAGCCGATTCTACATGTCGCCTAAATCTCAACAGTTTTCTGAAAAACGTATGTTTCTGTATCAGTGGTGCTCAATCTTTTTCATGTCAAAGACCCCCAAAATTATATGTTTTTGGCCGCGGACCCCCATCAAAATATTTTGTTCCAGGGACCCCCAGAAGCAAAGATTTGAGTTAAAAATGTTCGCTTTAAAATACATATATTCAGAAGATTTGCACACATTTTCACGATTTTTCAAAAATAGCAGATCTACAAGCTCATAGTGCCGCGCTATGAGCTTGTAGATCTGCTATTTTTGAATAGCCCAAAGTGTAAAATAATGCTTTTTAGCTCAAATCTAAAAATGACACAGTTCCAGGTCTTAATGGGTTAAGTGGTTAATTCATATCATCGTCTCTGTCGGGTGGAAACCTCAATACTTTTCAGGATTCAAATAAAAGAAATAGCAAAAGTAGCAGATCTACAATCTACAACGCGCCGCGTTTCAAAGCTTGTAGATCCGCTACTTTTGTTTGACGCTGTACTATGATCTAGCAGGGCGTTAATTTACGACAAAACACAATAAGTTTCGAATAAGGAGACCAGAGGTTTCTGCTCCGACAGCAACGTTATGTTTTTGTACGTTTGGGTCCCAAGAGAACTTTAACCCATTAACACATTGACTGCCAGAATTATTTCATATTTTTTTAGCCAGTGCCAGAGTTTTTCATTGGAAAAAAAAAATACTCAGGAGCCGAAATACAGCATTTTTAAGTTTTAAGTTAACAAGGAAGTGGATAGGAGTCTAGATCTTCAACTAATCATATCTCCTTGGTCTTTGGGTGAAATTGGAAAAAAAAAACATTAAAAAAAAAATATATATATATATATTATTTTTTTTCACTTCACGTAGATCTACGCGATTGGCACGTGGCGGCTTTAAAGCGGTTCGCGTAGATCTACGTGATTGGCAGTCAATGTGTTAAGACCTGAGGCCGCGTCTAAAAAATTCAAAATCCTAACAATTTTTGGGAAAAAAATATAAAAAAATATTTTTCACGATTTTTCAAAAATAGCAGATCTGCAAGCTCGTAGCGCGGCACTCGGTGCCGCGCTATGAGCTTGTAGATCTGCTATTTTTGAATAGCCAGAGAAATCTAAAGTGACACAGATGCGTTCCAGGTCTTAATGGGTTAATCCATGCTTATTAGCATCAACAGCAGACCCAGATCCTGGAGACAGGAGACACAAGAGAGCCATCAAACCATATTAAACCTCATTAAATACAATAAAATAAAAAAGAATGTTGCACGGATGAGGTTTAATCTTCTTTGATGGCCCTCTGGTGTGTCTCAGAGTCTAGGATCTGTGTCTGCTGTTGATGCCAGGAGGTGAAAAAAACCCAACATGAAGTCAAACAGTATAAATGTGGGGTTTTTACTTTACTAGCGTTGTGCGTTGCTAGTTGCTACCATTGAGTGTTTGGTCTTTCGTATGTCTTGTGAGGTTACACGACAAAAGTGATTTACGTGATGGTTGATTCCTATTTTATGGGATGCAATATTGTCTTTGTGTCTAACTGTAACCCACTCCTGGCAATACAATATATGTTATTGAATGTGTTCCACGTTTTAAGGGTTCTTTATTTTATGAGAAAAGTCCTTTGTATGGCGTCGGCTTCTATACACGTTTTTTTATACACTACCATCTGGCTAAACAACAAAGCAGAGACTACTCTCGTCTCAGGTAGGTACACGCCTACCTGGCCTAGCCTAAAAGCAGCCTAGTGTGCAAAGCCCTTACAGTAGGCAGACGCTCTTTATCCAGAGCCACTTTTGACTTCAGAATAAGCAGAGTACGCATGAACCCTAGTCAACAAACAACAAGGTAACTAGTAGGGTCGCAACAGTGCATAACTAATCGATTCACCAATCAATTATTTAAAAAAAGATGTATCTATAACTTAATAAAATAATAATGGATTCTTAGTTTGGGGCGAGTCATTATAGGCCAAAACATAAAATAAAAAATAAAAAAAACGATCTGGAAGCTGCAGTTGCAGTTTTCAACACTTTGTGAGCTTGTAGATTAGCTGTTTTCTGAGTGAGTGAGTGAGTGACTCTCTGGCCACGATCCAGTGTTTACAGACAGATATCTTGTGTTGTGTTTATAGCGAACAAAAGACTCCACTTGCCCGAACATTTTATTTACTTGCCACGGGCAGTGGGGCAACCGTTAGTGTCAACCAGTACTCACTCAATCACTCACACACACAAACACACACTAGGGCTGGTGAATTAATATTCGAATATCGAATATTCCTCGAATATGGGGAAAATATGTATATTCGAATATGAAAATTAATATTAGAATATTTAAAAAAAAGAAGAAAAAAACAACTTTTTTAAAAATGTTTATTTGACAGGGACAATACAAAAAACAATGTATCAAGTTATAAAAACAAACAAAAGATATGTTTTATTGGATCCGAGTACTCGATTTATTATTTTTTGTATTGTTTCAAAAAAGTTTTTTTTTGTTTTGTTTTATATAATAATAATAATATTCGAATATATTCGAATATCTGCCAATTTTTAAGACCAATATTCGAATATAATTTCTGAGGAAAGTTACCAGCACTAACAAACACACACACACACACACACACACACACACAGTAAAGATGTGTACCTCTATTTGGGAGGCAGACATGTACACAGCCAAGGTGACCAGAGACAGCACCAGGATGATGAATGGGAACGCATAATCTGGAAGAGGAAATAAAACATCACAAATACACTAAAGAATATATATATATATATATATATATATATATATATATATATATATATATATATATATATATATATATATATATATATATATATATATATATATATATATATTAGGGGTGTGCCGATACACTAATTTCACGAAACGATACGATACGATATTGGGCTCACAACTTCGATACGATTTCGATACGCACTTTTTTATTATGAAAAACGTTTTTTTCAAACGTTTTTTTCCCCCCCAAAACGATACATATCGTCACGAAAACGTATCGCGATATATCGCGGGACGATATATCGGCACACCCTAATATATATATATATATATATATATATATATATATATATATATATATATATATATATATATATATATATATATATATATATATATATATATATATATATATATATATATATACTGTCATTACATTTCACTTACACATGCATCAACCAACTGGAATACATAATAACTTTTATACAGTATATGTATATACTGTACATAGGGTCCGGATCCGGAATGACCCGGAATGGTCCATTTGGAGCCTCCTCAGGGAACCCAGAGGGTCGTTAACATTCTAAAGCAGGGGTTTTCAACCAGTGGTCCTTGGGGGGGGGGGGGGGGGGGGGGGTACCAGGGGGTCCCCAGCGAAATTAGTTAACATAGCGTCACAGTCAAAATGTGTGCATAGCTTTGAATATAAATATTTTCAAAAGCAAACATTTTTAACTCAAATCTTTGATTCTGGGGGTCCCTGGAACAAAACATTTTGAGATGGGGGTCCGCAGCCAAATGTATATCAATTTAGGGGTCCCTGGCATGAAAAAAGGTTGAAAATCACTGCTCTAAAGGACCCCTTAACCCTAGCTGGCAGCACCAGAGTAGTTGTCTGTAGACCAAGGGGCCAGCCTGACATACTTACAATGAGGCCGATACGGAAGAGAGACAGTTCATATGAATGGCCTGTAGGTGGCCTGCAGGTGTCAGAAAAAAGGTTCTCTCATTGTAAGCGGATGGGTTTTTGACGAACTTTAGACTAGATTTTCTTACCTTAATAAAAATGGTCATAAATACTTTATGCTTCCAGTCGCTAGTTTAAAGTCTTCTTTCAATCATCATGATGTGCGTTTTGCTAAATTAACGGTCCCATTTATTCTAAAATTGACGATAAAGTGGGCTATGCTGCAGGAGGGGCGGGATGATTTGATTGACAACCTACACAACCAATAGCATTCATTCCCCGCCCCCGCTCTTGATTGACAAGCTACCCAACCAATAGCATTTATTTGGAGATTGTTTTCCGGTTCCCTGGTCACATGTCTGGTTGACCCGCCCCCCGCTTTGGTCACATGTCTGGTCTCAAGCAATAGCGTTTGATAGCCGACGTGCTCGATTGCATATATTAAAGATGGCGGATTGCACACAGCCAAACGATAGGCTTCATGTTCGGTGTGTAGAAAGCAGAGGTGTGGCTTCGTCCATTTCTTTTACACAGTCTATGCTGTAGACACGCGTTGTTTGCGAAGACTTTTTCTGAAGCGTCCGCATCTTGTGTCGCAGCGCGTCCGGTCGTTTTGCCAGTGTTGCGTTACAAACTAGCCGATCTACAAGCTCACACCAACAACAACACGTCACGATGCGACGCACTTGCGAGCTTGTAGATCGGCTATAGTTTTTTTCTACTCACAGAGGAGGCCTCCTCCTACGGCCTGCAGCACGGTGAGGATGGGGAAGAAGTAGAGCGCGGCGTAGATGCTTTTAAAACGGTCCGACTTCCCCAGGCCGCAGGCGATCCTCTTCACCAGCAGGGGGCGAAGCATCATCATCAGCACCAGGCACAAGGCGTAATAGATCAACACGATGGTGTAGCTGGAGAACACGGAGAGGAACGACCAACACATTCACTCATCCAGTGGCAATGAAATAAAAAAATAATTGTGAACTGTGCCAGCTATTTTTTTTATGTTCTTATACCTTTTTTCAAGCAGTCACAGAATATTTATCTCCAGTATAATGGACCCCCTGATGGGTGCTAATCACTGAGGGTTTCACTGTGTGGTTTCACAAATGTCAACGAGGTCATTGGACCTTGTTGACATTAATTGTCTGCCTTTTGAAAGTAACATAATAACATTGAAACATACATACAGTAGTAAAAAAAAAGTGCTCAGAAGCCGAGATACAGCCTTTTTCAGTAATAAGTTAAACAAGAAGTGAATGGAGCAGAAAATCTTCAAATGATGATATCTTGGGTTCTGAACCTTTTTTTTATTTTTTATTCCAAAAACACGTCATTGGCACGTTGCGCCATTGCGGTGAAACACGTCAATGGCACTCAATGAGTTAACACTATTAGTAACTATTATGATGGTACAATATGATATGATTTTAAATAAGGATATATTCAGTTAGTGAGCCAAGAGAGAAGTTCAGGTGTGCTTGGGGAATGGCAGTGACAACCACACAATGATGTTGCAATATATATACAACAAACAAAATGTTGTGAATTGACTTTTAATTATATTTTATCAGTACTTTTTGCACAGTCATGTCCAAAAACAAAGACAAATTCTATAACATCAAATAAATATATACATTTGGTGTTAATGGTACAACAAGGTACCAGGGTTGTGGCTCTTTCGGAGCGGGAACTCGGTTTGGGGGGGGGGGGGGGGGGGGGGTAACATACTCTCTTTTTGTATGCTTTTGTCTTATTGACCTGTATGTGAAAATAGAAAATACCAATGAAGAAACCTGGAACTAAAAATATACATTTGAATAACTTTCGACCTGGTGTCCCTCTATTTTTTTAATTCTTCAAAAATAGCACAAAATGTCAATCTACAGGCTCACAAGCTTTGAACTTGTAGATCGGCTATTTTAGCTACGAATAGAAGTGTTGCCTTGAGATTCTGACTTGCCCATTTGTCGTGCCTTCACTGCCATGTGGTCACAAACAGTTTCACCCATTAAGACCGGGAACGCATCTGTGTCATCTTAAGATTTCTTTGGCTTTTCAAAAATAGCAGATCTACAAGCTCATAGCGTGGCACCGAGTGCCACGCTATGAGCTTGTAGATCTGCTTTTTTTTTTTTATCGTGAAAAAAATATTATTTTTTTTTTCAAAAAACTGTCAGGATTTAGAAAACATTTGTAGAATCGGCCTCAGGTGTTAATGGTTTAAAAAACACCGGTCAAGGTAAACTACAGTAATGTATGGACTTAGTTGGGGTCGCGACCCCACCGTCAGTGGGGTCGCGACAGCACCAGAAATTATTTTGGGTCATTAAAAAAAAAAAAAAAGTTTTTTATATATTTTTTTTCAACAGAATGGATGAAATACAATCTAAAAATGATTACAAGTTTATGTGCATAAATTACCTCCACGGTTAGGTGGGGTCGCGAGTCAATGGCCGCATTATTTTGGGGTCGCGGGCTGAAAAGTTTGGGAACCCATGGTGTAAGGTACTTACAGAGGGTACACGGCCTCCTGGGTACAGTGTAAGGTACTTACAGAGGGTACACAGCCTCCTGGGTACAGTGTAAGGTACTTACAGAGGGTACACAGCCTCCTGGGTACAGTGTAAGGTACTTACAGAGGGTACACGGCCTCCTGGGTGCAGTGTAAGGTGGTGACGTAGTCAGGACTGGGGTTGTACAGCATGGTGTACCAGTCTGACAGCATCTGGACGCGACAGGAGCGGACGCTCAGCTTCCCCACCGGCTCGCTGATGAGCAGCGTGACCACGGCCGACACGCTGCACTCCAGCATGCCCGTGATGTGCTGCAGCAGAGCACTGGAGCTGGAGAACAGACAACATGTTTCATGTTAGTTTACTGTAGTTACAGTGATGTGATGCAGCAGAGCACTGGAGCTGGAGGAGACAGACAACATGTTTCATGTTAGTTTACTGTAGTTACAGTGATGTGCTGCAGCAGAGCACTGGAGCTGAAGGAGACAGACAACATGTTTCATGTTAGTTTACTGTAGTTACAGTGATGTGATGCAGCAGAGCACTGGAGCTGGAGGAGACAGATAACATGTTTCATGTTAGTTTACTGTAGTTACAGTGATGTGATGCAGCAGAGCACTGGAGCTGGAGGAGGAGGAGAACAGACAACATGTTTCATGTTAGTTTACTGTAGTTACAGTGATGTGATGCAGCAGAGCACTGGAGCTGGAGGAGGAGGAGAACAGACAACATGTTTCATGTTAGTTTACTGTAGTTACAGTGATGTGCTGCAGCAGAGCACTGGAGCTGGAGGAGACAGACAACATGTTTCATGTTAGTTTACTGTAGTTACAGTGATGTGATGCAGCAGAGCACTGGAGCTGAAGGAGACAGACAACATGTTTCATGTTAGTTTACTGTAGTTACAGTGATGTGATGCAGCAGAGCACTGGAGCTGGAGGAGGAGACAGACAACATGTTTCATGTTAGTTTACTGTAGTTACAGTGATGTGATGCAGCAGAGCACTGGAGCTGGAGGAGACAGATAACATGTTTCATGTTAGTTTACTGTAGTTACAGTGATGTGATGCAGCAGAGCGCTGGAGCTGGAGGAGGAGGAGAACAGACAACATGTTTCATGTTAGTTTACTGTAGTTACAGTGATGTGATGCAGCAGAGCACTGGAGCTGGAGGAGACAGATAACATGTTTCATGTTAGTTTACTGTAGTTACAGTGATGTGATGCAGCAGAGCACTGGAGCTGGAGGAGACAGATAACATGTTTCATGTTAGTTTACTGTAGTTACAGTGATGTGATGCAGCAGAGCGCTGGAGCTGGAGGAGGAGGAGAACAGACAACATGTTTCATGTTAGTTTACTGTAGTTACAGTGATGTGATGCAGCAGAGCACTGGAGCTGGAGGAGACAGATAACATGTTTCATGTTAGTTTACTGTAGTTACAGTGATGTGATGCAGCAGAGCGCTGGAGCTGGAGGAGGAGGAGAACAGACAACATGTTTCATGTTAGTTTACTGTAGTTACAGTGATGTGATGCAGCAGAGCACTGGAGCTGGAGGAGACAGATAACATGTTTCATGTTAGTTTACTGTAGTTACAGTGATGTGATGCAGCAGAGCACTGGAGCTGGAGGAGGAGGAGAACAGACAACATGTTTCATGTTAGTTTACTGTAGTTACAGTGATGTGATGCAGCAGAGCACTGGAGCTGGAGGAGGAGGAGAACAGACAACATGTTTCATGTTAGTTTACTGTAGTTACAGTGATGTGATGCAGCAGAGCACTGGAGCTGGAGGAGACAGACAACATGTTTCATGTTAGTTTACTGTAGTTACAGTGATGTGATGCAGCAGAGCACTGGAGCTGGAGGAGGAGACAGACAACATGTTTCATGTTAGTTTACTGTAGTTACAGTGATGTGATGCAGCAGAGCACTGGAGCTGGAGGAGACAGATAACATGTTTCATGTTAGTTTACTGTAGTTACAGTGATGTGATGCAGCAGAGCGCTGGAGCTGGAGGAGGAGGAGAACAGACAACATGTTTCATGTTAGTTTACTGTAGTTACAGTGATGTGATGCAGCAGAGCACTGGAGCTGGAGGAGACAGATAACATGTTTCATGTTAGTTTACTGTAGTTACAGTGATGTGATGCAGCAGAGCACTGGAGCTGGAGGAGACAGATAACATGTTTCATGTTAGTTTACTGTAGTTACAGTGATGTGATGCAGCAGAGCGCTGGAGCTGGAGGAGGAGGAGAACAGACAACATGTTTCATGTTAGTTTACTGTAGTTACAGTGATGTGATGCAGCAGAGCACTGGAGCTGGAGGAGACAGATAACATGTTTCATGTTAGTTTACTGTAGTTACAGTGATGTGATGCAGCAGAGCGCTGGAGCTGGAGGAGGAGGAGAACAGACAACATGTTTCATGTTAGTTTACTGTAGTTACAGTGATGTGATGCAGCAGAGCACTGGAGCTGGAGGAGGAGGAGAACAGACAACATGTTTCATGTTAGTTTACTGTAGTTACAGTGATGTGATGCAGCAGAGCACTGGAGCTGGAGACAGACAACATGTTTCATGTTAGTTTAGTTACACAGGACCACGATGGAAACAAGCCCTTCTTAGGGCTTTTTGTGTTATCCTTTTAGCAATCATTGTATAATCGTACCACTGTACTGTTTTGCAAACTGTTAATAAAAAGTATTCAATACAATATTCCATCATACTAATGCTTTTCCCGGCCTTAATGGGTTAACCCTGACAGGATAATCACAGCTAGGTAGATGTACAGGAGGAGTGAGGGGTGATCATGTGACACATCCATCACCACTGCAACGTTAGTCATTCATCTGAGAGCTTTTAGTACGTGGGTGCAGTGAGTGGTTTCCTACTGAACACAGCGTGAGAACAAAGTCATAGAGGTACACAGGTTTTATGACACTTTAAAAGCATTAAGGTCTGTCTATGGTTTTCCTGATGGCTTAGAAAAGTTCACATATTATTTATTATTATTATGAGTTTTTGCTCCTTCTAACCTCTCAGCTTTCCTTCGACAAAAACATATAAAATACAATATCAGTGTGGGGGTGTAGTGTGTGTGCGTGTGTGTGTGTGTGTGTGTGTGTGTGTGTGTGTGTGTGTGTGTGTGTGTGTGTGTGTGTGTGTGTGTGTGTGTGTGTGTGTGTGTGTGTGTGTGTAGTATAGCTCTTCTTTGCAGAGTACCACTCTTAAGAACCAGTGTGGGGGTGTGTGTATGTGTGTGTAATTATGCCCATGGATGAAAGCAAAAATAAAAACTGTTTGTTAGGCCAAGTCCTAAAAATCTACCATTTGTGAAACAGTGTGAAAGCAGCGGAGCGCCCACACACTAGCGCTGTGTTTCATAATCAACTATTAGCACAATATGTACTCACTATGATGTTCTGGGTCACCATACAGCTGTCTACAAGCCTGTTTTGTACAGTTTATGACAGTTTAAAAGCATTTGTTTTTGCTGCGCGACACGCTGGCTTCTATGGAATCCAAATGACTGAAATGAAGTCGTGGCGACTGAAAACTTTAAGAAGAAGAAAATGAACCCGCGCACTCATCTGCTCCAACGTCATGTCATTTCAAATGACATTGGAGCAGATTGAGTGTGAGGGTCCATTCTTTATCTTCATGATACTTTCCAACCCCAGCACCTCAACATTACATTACAGTCATTTAGCAGACGCTTTTGTGTGTGTGTGTGTGTGTGTGTGTGTGTGTGTGTGTGTGTGTGTGCCTCTTCTTCCCAGAGTACCACTCTATGAAGAACCAGTGTGTGTGTGTGTGTGTGTGTGTGTGTGTGTGTGTGTGTGTGTGTGTGTACCTCTTCTTCCCAGAGTACCACTCTATGAAGAACCAGTGTGTGTGTGTGTGTGTGTGTGTGTGTACCTCTTCTTCCCAGAGTACCACTCTATGAAGAACCAGTGTGTGTGTGTGTGTGTGTGTGTGTGTGTGTGTGTGTGTGTGTGTGTACCTCTTCTTCCCAGAGTACCACTCTATGAAGAACCAGTGTGTGTGTGTGTGTGTGTGTGTGTGTGTGTGTGTGTGTGTGTGTGTGTGTGTGTGTGTGTACCTCTTCTTCCCAGAGTACCACTCTATGAAGAACCAGTGTGTGTGTGTGTGTGTGTGTGTGTGTGTGTGTGTGTGTGTGTGTGTGCCTCTTCTTCCCAGAGTACCACTCTATGAAGAACCAGTGTGTGTGTGTGTGTGTGTGTGTGTGTGTGTGTGTGTGTGTGTGTGTGTGTGTGTGTGTGTGTGTGTGTGTGTGTGTGTGTGTGTGTGTGTGTGTGTGTGTGTGTGTGTGTGTGTGTACCTCTTCTTCCCAGAGTACCACTCTATGAAGAACCAGTGCAGCACCAGAGGCAGCATGGCCATGAAGCCCAGGTACAGCCAGTCATAGAGGTCAGGGGTCTCTGTGCAGCGCTCACACACCTTCTGCAGGTTACTGCGCTCTCCTCGAGGACACACCTGGACCAGACAGAGAGAGGGGGGGGGGGGGGCAGAATCAGAATCAGCCTAAAAAAAAGTATTTAAAATAAATATATAAAAAACTAGAAAAAGTGCTCCGCCAGGTCAGATAGGTTATTGTGGCCTCCTGGTGGCGCTATTAATAGGTCATTGTGAAAAGGGTGCCATTTATTCTTAGGCCTTTCAATGGGACACTGCATTCATGATTTGAGGCATTTTGTTCCAAAAATGCGTTTTGCTAAATTAGACCTGCTGGTGGCGCTATAACAGGCCAATGTGAAACGGGATTCATGTTGATCACATGACTATATAGATACTGTGTACCGATTTGCGTGAGGTTTGGACAAAATCTGTAGGAGTAGTATCCAAAAATGTGTTTTGCACAAATCGGCCTCCTGATGGCCCTATAACAGGCCAATCTGAAAAGTTCGGGCAGAGGTTCGGCTTTGGCATCCAGGGAGTGTGTGTGCACAGTTTCGCAGCGACCGGGCTAACGGTGCCGGAGATTAGCTGTTCACAGACAGACACACGGACGGACGGACGGACGGACGGACGGACGGACAGGGGGTAAAACATACTCTCTCGCCATGCCTTTCGGCCTGGCGGAGACAATAAAACATTTCTCAATAAAAAACAAAATATGTTGTTCCAGGGAACCCCAAAATAGTAGATCTAGTAGATCATGAGCTGCTATTTTTGAATAGCGAAAGAAAAACTAAAGAAAAAATTAAATCTTAATGGGTTATGGTGCGAGAAAAACACACAAAAAAAAAAGGGTCAGTGCGTACATGGGATTAAGGTGAATAATGTCAGCGTGTGTCGATCACATAATCCACATAAGGTAAACTGACACTGGAATAATCCTCCATGAGGAGAGAAAGTAGACGGCGAGGGTAGTGACAGAGTGGAGAATACTGTGTCAGTGTTATTATTCTTATGTGGGATAAAATGTTATTTTCTGTTGCTCCGGTTTCCACCTACATTCTGTTCTCTTTTCCCCAAAGCTCTGGGGGGATAGGACTTTAACCACATAAAGCCCAGCCCAGCGCCTATTCTGGGGGCCAAACATTCCCAGAGAATAGCCGATCTACAAGCTCATAACGTGTCGGATTTTTACAGAGGTAAAAACTACCGCATTGTGTGAGCTTGTAAATCAGCTATTTTAGGTGAAGAGATTCGGTGTAGAGGAGAAAAAAGGAGCGTACCAAGTACAGAGCCCTGGGGGACCCTGGTCCATGAAGTATACAGGGTTTAAGTGGTTAAAGCAGTGTCTATGGCGCTACGTAAAGCCCTCCTATGAAAACTTGGACTCCAGAGAAAACCAGCAGTAACAAACAAAAAACAACAATTAAGTTATAATTAACACATTGAGTGCCAAAACCGTATATATACCTTTTTGCAAATACACCCGTGGAGTGCCAACAATCCTAAAAAACGTATATATGCGGTTTTCTTATCTTTTTGTTTTTTCCACAAGGGGGGTGGGGGCTAGCGCATCACCCATGAACACTAGCGAATCACCCATGAACACTTTAAGAAGTAAGGGACAGATGGATCACCGCGCCAAAAAATCTCGCTCCCATCCGCTTCCATTCTATCTCCTTGCTAAAAACCTCTGTATCTCCTTAACTTTTCACAGTGGGCAAAACGAGTCATTCTCGATGCGCGATCGCTCTGCAATGGTGACTCGCGTGAGACATGTTGTTGTTTCAGGCTTTAGCCAGGAGCATCGCGCAACCTACACTCATGCTTTTTTTCCCATGGATCGCTCGTCGTGGATTTAAACAGCACAACGCAGCGCAACGGTGAGATTTCTGGCACCGAACGTAATCTGTTATTATAAAATTCTGGCACCCAATGTGTTAAAAAGAAATGATAGTTGATCATTTCATAAAATCTATCCCAATGTTGGGTATATGTCATCATAGGAGAAAAGTTTTACAAATTGTAGATCTGCTATTTTAACTATTTTTGGATGACACCGTTGAGCAACAAAGTATAAAATAAAGCTCAAGTGATTAGATAGATAGACATAGAGTTTAGAAGGATAAACATATTTAAAAAACGATAGAATGATCGATAGTTGCATCTTGCAGCCCTGATGTAAACGTTGTTGGTTTTCTACTCACCCCACAATCTGATCCGTCTATGGTCCCATTCATCAGCACTCTGCCACAGTACAGGCCTGGACAGGTGGAGCTCATGGCCACAGCTACGCCATAAGACAAGAGAACAGTTAGTTTAGAACAGGTGGAGCTCAAAGCTACACCATAAGACAAGAGAACAGTTAGTTTAGAACAGATGGAGCTCACAGCTACACCATAAGATAAGAGAACAGTTAGTTTAGAACAGGTGGAGCTCACAGCTACACCATAAGACAAGAGAACAGTTAGTTTAGAACAGGTGGAGCTCACAGCTACACCATAAGACAAGAGAACAGTTAGTTTAGAACAGGTGGAGCTCACAGCTACACCATAAGACAAGAGAACAGTTAGTTTAGAACAGGTGGAGCTCACAGATACACCATAAGACAAGAGAACAGTTAGTTTAGAACAGGTGGAGCTCACAGCTATGCCATAAGACAAGAGAACAGTTAGTTTAGAACAGGTGGAGCTCACAGCTACACCATAAGACAAGAGAACACTTAGTTTAGGACAGGTGGAGCTCACAGCTACACCATAAGACAAGAGAACACTTAGTTTAGGACAGGTGGAGCTCACAGATACACCATAAGACAAGAGAACAGTTAGTTTAGAACAGGTGGAGCTCACAGCTACACCATAAGACAAGAGAACAGTTAGTTTAGAACAGGTGGAGCTCACAGCTACGCCATAAGACAAGAATAATATGAGCTTAATTAATGAGTTAATAATGAGCTTGTAGATCTACTATTTTAGAAAAATCTTTGCACCTCATGGCCACGGATGTAAACATTTAAAACGCCCGGGTCTAGGTACCCGTATCATTATCATAAAGCAAACATTTTTAACTAAAATCTTTGCTTCTGGGGGTCCCCTGGAACAAAATGTTTTAAATTGGTGGTCCGCGGTCAAATGTACAATCCAAAAATGTTTTCTAAATCCTAACAGTGTGTTGCTATATCAGTGGTGCTCCAACTTTTCCATGTCAAGGACCCCCAAAATTATATGAATTTGGCAGCGGACCCCCATCTCATTAATGTGTTCTTCCAGGGACCCCCAAGAAGCACAGATCGGAGTTAAAAATTGTCAATACTTTTACTTCTACTCCACTACATCTCAGATGCAAATATTGTACTTTTACTCCACTACAATTATTTGAAAACTTCAGTTACTAGTTACTTTGCAGATTTAGATTATTATAACTAAACATACATTACATTACCCACTTCAGCCCTTTATATATTTTGGCCATTTGAAAATTAGCAGATCTACAAGATCACAATGCGTCGCATCGAGCTTGTAGATCTGCTATTTTCAAAAGATTTGTTTGGACATTTTATACATTTGCAGATATTCTGCACAATGAGATACCAATACTTTTGTACTTTTACTCAAGTCAATTTTGAATTTCGGACTTTTGTAACAGAGTATTTCTACATTGCAGTATTGATACTTTTACTTAAGGGGAAAAAAATAGTCATTTTTCCACCTCTGGTGTTTATAAACACAGCTGTTAGAGACATAATACACGTTTCTATAGGATTCTAATGATCTAATGATCTAGTTAGTAAAAGACGTGTAATAATGGAGTGACATTCATATATATATATATATATATATAGTGTCATCATGATGATCATTTTAATTCCATTAATAAAAGCTACGTTTAGCAAAACCAACATGATTAGCATCCATGGTTCACATGACACTGACGAGCGTCATGGATGAACTTCAACATAAGTGTTCGCACTTTCTCCATTTACAACCACTACATCTACATAAACGTTCAGATGTCAAATATAAAGTGTTTAACTCGTGGCCACGGATGTTACAATGTTAATCGGGTGGGTCCAAGTACCCGTATCTACCGTATGGTTCAATAAAAAAAGCATTTTAATCCGATCGGTGGCCATTTTCCTCGTAGAGTTATAATGTATCAAGAGTGCAATACGCCTCACAGCCGATAGGGGCGCGCGGTTCAACGCATATGGAGAAAATGGCCACCAATCGGATTATAATGCTTTTTTATTGAACAAAACGGAAGATACGGGTACTTAGACCTCGGCGGTTTAACAGAATCAGAATCAGAATCAGTTTTATTGTCACATCACAGGTTTACAAGGTAAAAGAGTGGGTGAAATTCTTTTTTGTACATCGTTCCCATCGCAACGTTAGTTTCCATAGAAAGAAGAGGGGGGGGGGGAGAAGAAGAGGGTGGGGGGTAAGTGGGAAGGAGATCAAAACAAGAGAGCAACAGAAGGCCAGACAAGTTATCTACATATTTACAAATTACCTGAGATAATAAAAACTAAAAAAAAAACTAAACTAAGGTGCCTGAGCATAGCAGCAATGTATTGTATACTGTGCATGTTATACTTATACTGTGCATGATAGACAATGGACGTTAAGGTGCTTAGAGGAAAAGGAGCACAATAAAAAAAGACCAAAAAAAAAGTCAGTGCGTTATACAAGGGATTAAGGTGCAAAAGGTCAGTGCGTGTCCACCTAGAGTGGACTGACCCTAGTATAATCCGCAAGTAGCTCCATGAGAGAGTGCAACAAAAAGTCATTTGTACCTGGTGTAGTCCACAGGTGTGTCCGAGGGGGGGCTAAAGTCCAAGTCATTGTCCCTGGTATAATCCACAGGTGTGTTCAGGAAGAGCCAGAAAAGAAAAGGCTGCTGAACAAGGCCTATGCCTCATCCAGGCTTATTCCCCATTCAGCATTCTGACAGCAGCCGGATTGAAACTACACCAATACCTGGTGGTGGAACTCTTGATACTGCGGTAGAGCCCCTTGCCCGGTCGCGGTCGTTGTAGGGGGTTGAACAGTCTGTGACTTGGGTGGTGCTTGTCCTTGATGATGCGCTTGGCTTTGAGCACGCACCGCTTTTTGTACAGTTCCTGGAGCGCTGGGAGCTCGATTCCCATTATCCGCTCTGCCGATCGCACTACTCGTTGTAGGCTGATCTTTTCTCGGGCAGTGCAGTTCCCGTACCAGGCCGTGACACAGCCTGTTAGGATGCCTTCGACAGAACTGTTGTAGTACAGCCTGAGGATGCGACGTCCTACTCCGAGCTTCTTCAGGCGGCGGAGCCAGTACAGTCGCTGCTGAGCCTTTTTCCTCACGTGTGTGGAGTGCGTCTCCCATTTGAGGTCCTCCTCGATGTGTACTCCGAGGAACTTGAACTCGCTGACCCTTTCCACTGCAGCACCGTCGATGAGGATGGGCGCATGGTCTCTCCGCGGCCTCCTGAAGTCCACGATCAGTTCTTTGGTCTTGTCGACGTTAAGAGAGAGGTTGTTCTCCCGGCACCAGCGTGCTAGTGATTTGATCTCCTCTCTGTAGTCAGACTCGTCGTTGTTGACGATTCGGCCTATCACTGTCGTGTCGTCCGCGTACTTTATGATGGTGTTGGAGACATGTGTGGCTATGCAGTCATACGTGTACAGGGAGTAGAGGAGGGGGCTCAGCACGCATCCCTGGGGTGCTCCGGTGTTGAGGGTCAGGGGGTCGGATGTGATGCTGCCCATTCTCACCACCTGATGTCGGTTGGACAAGAAGTCCTGTATCCAGTCGCACATGCTTGGGTGTAGCCCTAGGTCTCTGAGCTTTTTGTCAAGTATTGCTGGGACAATGGTGTTGAATGCTGAGCTGTAGTCCACGAACAGCATACGTACATATTTGTCCTTCAGCAGCTTGTTGTCCATGTGCGAGAGGACGGTGTGGAGAGCCATGGCAATAGCGTCGTCGGTGGATCTGTTTTTGCGGTATGCATACTGCCACGGATCCAGCGAGGCAGGTAGCGTGGAGCTGATGTATTCCCTCACCAGTTTCTCGAAACACTTGCTGACGATCGGGGTGAGAGCAACAGGTCTCCAGTCGTTCAGGCATGTCACTTTGGCCTTTTTGGGAATGGGCACAATGGTTGACATTTTGAACCCTGCAGGGACCACAGCCAGGGAGAGGGAGAGGTTAAAGATGTCAGCGAAGACACCCGCCAGCTGGTCTGCACATGTCTTAAGGACCCGGCCTGGAATCCCATCAGGTCCGGCTGCCTTGTGGATGTTGACCCGTGTGAAGGCTGTACGCACTTCTCTCTCCGAGATGGTTAGAGGGTTGTCCTCTGCTGGTGCTGCTGATGGCCCCGCTTGGCTGCCGCGGTTGGAGCTGATCTCAAACCGGCCGTAGAAAGTGTTCAGTTCGTTGGGGAGGCAGGCAGGCGGGTTCACCTCGCTTCTGGTTCTTGTTTTGCAGTCTGTCAAGGTGTGTACCGCCTGCCATGTGCTCCTGATGTCGCCATGATGTCGCCATAACTTGTTACATCCGTGGCCATGAGGTAAGAGCTTTATATTGTAAATGTGAACGTTTATGTAGATGTACGGGCTGTAGATGGAGAAAACGCCAAACGCCAGGTTGAAGTTCCGCCATGACAGTCATGATATGACAGTCATGTTTCAGGGTAGCTGTAGTATACAACCCTCGTAGGACGTATTTATGATTCTGACGTTTTCAATCTACGAGAGTTGTAGGGTTCACGCCCCATGGAGACCTGGACTTTCTGCACTATGCCCCGCAAAGTACTCCAAACATTGTACAAATTGAAAATAAAGGTGCTTACCTCAAAGCCCCAAATGTTAACTGGGTCTACGGGGTAGTAGTTTAATGTAATAATCCATATCTTTCAACAAAGAAGTGTTTTAATGCCGTCTGTGGCCGAACGCCATTTTTTCACCCTCGTTTACTTCCTGTTTACATTTAGTGTAATTCCGGGTTTCACCGGATGCGCCCCCTCACTTCCCGTCACCACCGCCCATTGGGAACTTCCGACAGAATCAGCCACAGACGGCATTAAAACACTTCTTTATTGAAATATATGGATTATTACATTAAACTACTACCCCGTAGAAGTAGTTAACATTTGGGGCTTTGAGGTAAGCACCTTTATTTTCAATTTGTACAATGTTTGGAGTACTTTGCGGGGCATAGTGCAGAAAGTCCAGGTCTCCATGGGGCGTGAACCCTACAACTCTCGTAGATTGAAAACGTCAGAATCATAAATACGTCTACGAGGGTTGTATACTACAGCTAGTTTCAGGGCTACATTAGCATCATGCTAACAACACAGATACACGTTACAACCAAACGGCTTAAACACGGCATATAGAACGGCTTGTTACACATCAAACTAGAGCTAAATGATACAACACTAAACAGTCATTTAAGTCATAATAAATACATTAAAACTCACCCATTTTATACTGAATGAAGCTGAAGGACCAGACCTAGTGTTTACAGTGCTGCTCCTAGTGGACGGATTGGGAATTACACACGACCATATACGAGAAGGAGATCAATTAAACACAACGCTCTGCTATTTAAATTAACGCCACAGACATTCCTCAGATCTATAAAACACGTGTGTGTATTAAGATACCCCGTGGAACACTTTATAAATCTGATAAATGACTTTAAACGGGCTCTTGGTTCAGCGCCGCGCGTCTGTTTACTACTCCGCCATTTTGGATCACGTTCCATTCCCCGAACCGTAGTGTACGGCCCACTCTCGCGTGACTTTGATGCTCCGAAAACAAGCTGATCTACAAGCTCTCGACGCGTCGCGTTCGTGGCGCGTTGAGAGCTTGTAGATCAGCTGTTTTTTTTTTTTTGGTGCGCGACACCTTCGTACGATGGAGCACAGATTCGGCATGCTCTAAAAAAAAGTCAATCTAAAAGATATGAGCATCTTTCTGATTTGTTTTATTTACAAATAGTTTTAATGTACTGATAATAAAGTTAAACAAAACAAATACATTTATATATAGATAAAGGCTTGCGTCCTAATTATTTAGGCTTCCTATGTCATGATGTTACAGACTATTTTCTAACATAATTACACTAAATAATAATCACAATAATAATAATTTTAACATTGCTGTACATGCGCCTCTACTTGTGCCATTACGGTACGGGTGCTCAGAGCGGCCAAAAGAGACGAGAGTCGCTTCTCTCAGCAGGCATTTTACACAGTGTATTGGTTGCTATGGAAACTGTAAACTCTAAAGGCCTGGGGGAGTTTTTTTTGTTGAAGAGAAATGCCACTGCTGCTGAGGTCAACAAGGGATCGTTTATTCCACATGTAAACACCTTCCACTGATCATCAAATACATTGTAAGTAAAGAAATAATTGAAGTTTATATCAACATAAACTAAAGCTACATCCTGAAGAAGGCTGCTGTGGATGTGAGTGGCAGTGGGTTCAACTGAGTTGTATCCCATTTCCCCCTGTATTACAAATGCATTGTTATTGAACATTTTACAATGAAATAGCCATAAAACAAGGCTTTAAAATATAAAGCGTGATCCTCTGGCTAGAAATATATATTTTATTTTTCTCCTCTGATGAACTACTTATATCATTAATGTTGACAACATTGTAGTAGAAAGAAACCATTGTCAGATATTGATATATCCACCATCTCTAGCAATTGCTCCATGTAAAATGCATTTATGATTTGGCATTAGGCCTAAACCATCAATGTACTCTAGATAGCCTACTTACTGTACTAGTAATATAACATCACAGGTATAGCTTAACATAGATGGTATTGTTGATAGAGATGCCTACAGTAACAGTAGCTGTAGTACAGTATAGTGTACTTCAAATATATGTACCTATGTCAGCATTTATGTGTACAACAAGTAATTATACATGCTATTGTTCTCTTCTGTGCTGCTACAGTATATGTATTGTATCTCGCAACATGTGACACTTTATCAGGCTGAAAGATACCAGCAGTGGTGGAAAGTAACTAAGTACATTTACTTATAAGTACTGTACTTAATTACAATTTTGAGGTATTTGTACTTTACGTGAGTATTTCCAATTTCCAAAACTTTTACTTCCACTCCACTATATCTCAGAGGCAAATATTGTACTTTTACTCCACTACAATTATTTGAAAACTTTAGTTACTAGTTACTTTGTAGATTTTGATTATTATTACAAAACACACATTAACCACTTCAGCTCTGTATACATTTCGGCCATTTGAAAATAGACGATCTACAAGCTCTCAATGTGTCGCATCGCGACGCATTGAGAGCTTGTAGATCGGCTATTTTCAAAAGATTTGTACACATTTGCGAACTTGAAATGGGACATTCTGCATAATGAGTACTTTTGGTACTTTAAGTTCATTTTGATGCCAATATTTTTGTACTTTTTTTGAATTCTTGTACTTGGACTTTTACTTGTTACAGAGTATTTCTACATTGCAGTATTGATACTTTTACTTAAATAAAAATGGGAGTACTTTTTTCACCACTGGATACCAGTACGATTAATGAAGTTGTTGACTTCATGATGGAAATACATTATTATTTTGTAGGCCTTTGGTAAGCTGAGCAACTCCGAGACCAGTTCTTGTGCGAAAGCATCTACAGAAAACTCTTTGATTTAGTTTCAGGGATTGGACATACACTTGAACGTAATAAATCAGATGTTTGTGAACTCTCCTGATACAAGAGATTGACATTCTGTCTGTCGCTTTCATTTGTTTTCAGTGATATTTATTCCTTTACTCAACACAGGATCCCCGCTTGGCGGAGATATTGCGCTATGAGCTTCAGACAGTACTACAATATTTGCAGAGCGGGATCTAAATGTCTCAATGGAAGAGCAGGGAGAACACCTCCAACCACTAGTTGTATTAACATATGGAATGGTTCAAATGTTTTATTCATTCAAATAAGGCCCAGGTCGCAGTTGTTCCTCGCTTTACTAAGAACTGTTTTTTTTTGTTTGTTTTGGTCATTCTGAATTCTGACACCCAACATAATATTGTCTCCCCCAGGCCTGGTGGGCTCAGTGTTGGCCTCCCTGTAACATTCCTCAAAGGGCCCGTTTCCTCCAGGATGAGCCGTGAGCAGCCCAGCCCCCCTGCAGTGAGTGCTAAGACCACCAGGTACTTCTCCAGTGCAGAGGATGTAGTCTCGGCTGACCTCAGCAGACCTCCTGACATCATCAGAACCATCCAGAACAACCCTCACCTGGGCTTCCTCTACATGACCTCTGCTGACCCCAAGTCCTCCGTCCACTACGACGCCTACAAGCTCAAGTAAGACTAATCTGATGCTCCTACATGAAACCATACAGCCATGAGAGAGGGCAGACTCTGGACTCCTGAATCGTTCCTCGCTCATGTCTGGCTCTTGCTACGACAAATAATGGGGGAGGCAGGGAGACCCACGGAAAGTGGAACAAAGTATATTTATTAAATAATAAACTCTAACAGAGGCAACTAAGGCATATACTGAAAGTAAAGTAACATCATAAAACTAAGGAGCATAGTGCAGTGCTGGGTGTGTGGATGGAAAGTAAAGTCAAACGTAACATAACAGAGGCATGGAGAGCAGTGTAGAGCATGGTGGAGACATGCAGGACTGTGTCTCCTCTGGATCTCACCTTACGGTGCGTTTTAACAGCGGGCGATTCAGGATAGTATTTTCCGGAAGTGCATTATATGTCTATGAGAGCCGGCAACTACTGGCGATGAGGCGAAGTGGGCGGGGGGACGATGTTGATCTGAAAAGATGGATTTTGGACGATGTCGCCCGGCAATCGTCCGGAGACTCGCCCGCTGTTAAAACGTACTGTTAGAATGGCATGGGCAGGGCTTTTATAGACTCCTGGAGGCACCGGGACCCAGGTGCTCTCCAATGAGCCATTAGCAGGTACAGTATGTAGACTGCCCCACCCTGTTCACCTAGGAAGAGCCAACCCGCAGGCAATCCCATGACACTCCATATAAGGGAGTGGGGCATCACACTGCCCTCCACACCCTCCCGTCCAGCATCAGGGTCTTGAGCTCTGCAGTGTTGTCAGCTCCGCTGTCGCACCGCAGTGTGTGTGTGTGTGTGTCTACGTAGATGGTGCACCTCTCTCTTTCCCCTCCTATAGAGCATCGCAGTTCCCGCCCCTTCCGGGTTCCACCGCAAAATACTCAATGCATTTTTCCCATTGACATTTCCAAAAATATTTATATCTATTAATTTAAGCCTCGAATCAAGCCATCATGACATGACATGAATCATGACCATAAAACGTTTGATTCTGTGATTATTTTTTTTTGAAAACGGCAAAACAAGGGGTATTTATTAAATATAGTATATCATATAATTAAATATAAAATAATAAAAAATCACAGAAAAAAACGTTTTATGGTCATGATTCATGTCATGTCATGATGGCTTGATTCGAGGCTTAAATTAATAGATATAAATATTTTTGCAAATGTCAATGGGAAAAATGCATTGAGTTTTTCCTTCCGGCACCAGGAAAAACCAGGAAGTGGGCGGGAACTGCGATGCTCTATAGCTGTGTTTTGGGGTTGGGTTCCACAGTGTCAGTTTGCTTGCCTCCAGTTCGGGGTGCCTGGCATAATGGACCATCATGCTTCATTTATACTCATACAATTATGGCGTGCGCCAAAAATAGCCGATCTACAAGCTCATAACATGTCGCACACTGTTGTGTGTGTGTGTGTGTGTGTGTGTGTGTGTGTGCGTGTGCGTGCGCGTGCGCGTGTGCGCAGGGTGGTGACGTACCGGGACGTGGACATGAAGGACTACTGCACGGTCAGCCCGGACGGCGTGATGTGCGTGTGCGAGGACGTGTGTGACTTTGTGCCGCTGCAGCGCTGGCAGCAGGAGTACGGCTGTCACCGCCGGCTGAGGGCCCTCCCCCTGTTCCGCCTCTTCAGGAAGTGGAAGGCCTTCGCCATCTGGCGAGCCAACGTGCGCTCCAGGAAGATCCACGGCGACCGGAAGTCGCTGCAGGACTGCCTGTTCATCCTCAACGACGTACGTCGGGGGCCCTTACTACCAGGGGCCCTTACTACCAGGGGCCCTTACTACCAGGGGTACTTGGGTAGCCTGGGGCCACCAGGCCAATTTTGTCGACTAAAAACGATGACGTAAAAAGATCCTTTAGAACAGTGGTTCTCAAACTTTTTCATGTCAAGGACCCCCAGAAGGAAATTTGGCCGCGGACCCCCATCTCAAATATTTTGCTCCAGGGACCCCCAGAAGGAAAGATTTGAGTTACAAATGTTCGCTTTAAAAATATATATATTCAAACATTTTGCTCAAATTTTCACGATTTTTCAAAAATAGCAGATCTACAAGCTCATAGCGCGGCACTCGGTGCCGCGCTATGAGCTTGTAGATCTGCTATTTTTGAATAGCCAAAAGTATAAAAGGTTAAAAATTATTGTGATGCTATATTAACACATTTTGCTGGGGACCCCCTGGAACCCCCCCAAGGACCCCTGGGGGTCCCCGGACCCCACTTTGAGAACCAATGCTTTAGAACTGAGACAAATCATTGTATGCTCGGTAGCGCACGGGTGTCGTGCTCCGAAAATAGCCACAAGCTCACAAGCTCGTTGTGAGCTTGTAGATCTGCTATTTTCGGCATGCAGCTGGGTATAGATCAGGCATTACATAAAGGCTCGCCCCAAAAAATCTAAAATCTTATGATATTATTCAACTTGAACTATAGACTAAAATTTAATAGAATTTTATTCAAAAGACTAAAACTAAATACAAATGTGTGAAAATGTATTAACACTACATGACAATTGACTAAAATGTATAAATGTTAAAGACGGGGTGCCGTGATTTTCAGTGATTTTCCCCCCTAAAACATAATCATCAGGTATTATGGTTATACTAGGAGGAAGATTTTTTTCAAAAAAGTGTACAGAAAGTGTTAAAAATTATGTTTTTATGTGGACACGCCTCCAGTTCATTAAGTATACCTGGTTCTCACCTTAGCACCTCCTCCACCACCTTAGCACCACCCACCTGTCCTAGTCCCTCCTCCTCCTCATGCCCACACCTGCTGTGTTATGATAATGAGGGGGAGGGTATAATTTTACTGTGTCATTAAAGTGCTGTTTCTCTTTTGGCACGTTTGACCCTCAAGGTTTCAGCCTCCAGGAAGAAACTCAAAATAGTCAGAGAAGACATAAAGCACCATAAAAACACCACCAGGGGGCTTAATGAAGTTCTATCAACCTCATAGACACATGAAAAACAGAAAAAAGTGTAAAACCATGGCACCACCTCTTTAACACTCAAATACTGTATGCAGGCACCTCAGCCTATACAGTACAAGAGCCCTCCTATATGGCTGTAACGGGGCCCCATCAGTAGCCTGGTAAACCCTCCCTCCGGAAATCTCATTTCCATAGGAGTGAGTCTGGTCTGATCGCCCATTCTGTAATATTGGCTGTGGGCTGGAGTTGGGCGGGAGTAATACCGTTGACTGACAACCCCTTCAGCCAATGATCGTTTTTCCCCTTCAGCCAATTGCAGTGCATTTTTACCACCTCCGCGACTAATGTGACGCAAGAGGACTTTTGAGATGGCCATGCCCAAAATGGGTTGCCTTATTCGGATACATGCGTGTCACCTCCCGCCCCTGCCGGTTCTCTGAATTTTTATTTTTAAATAGGCTCTGTCATGATTAATTGACCACATATATGAAGTTAAACAACTAAATTCTATCCAAACGATATCTTATAAGTAAATTCCGTGCCTCAAAAAAGAAGTTTGAGAGCTTTTTGAAGTTCTAAAACAGCGGAGAAAACTGCCCACAGAAACAATGGCTGCCGTTCGTGTTTGGTCGGCTGCACTCACACAAAGTATGTTATCTGAGCACCTGCACCTCCATCTATGACAGTTTTTGATGATAATCTACAGTTCCCGTACATGGACGTTGATGACGATGAACTTGTTGATGGTGCCAATGTTTATGTAAGCAGTACAAATAGTCAACAGTATGAACATTATGATTTCAAAAACTTTGAACATACGGATCATAAGCCATACGAGATTGGCTATGATTTAGATCCGGAAATTTTTTTTATAATAACATAAACAACAACTGCCAGTACTATACTGATGATCAATTTAGTAAAGTCGAAATGAATGGTACATTTTCAATTATACATTTTAATAGTAGAAGTCTGAATAGAAACTTCCAAAAAATCAAGAAATATCTGGCCCAATTCAACAAATTCAATGTCATCGCGGTCTCTGAAACCTGGCTGAATGATATGAATGAATGCAATGTGGATTTAGAGGGGTACGAACTTTTCACCTCAAATAGGGAAAACAGAACAGGAGGAGGAGTCGCCTTGTATGTGGATACAGCCCTAAGAAGTAGCGTGGTGCAAAATATGACATATAACATAGATAATATTATGGAATGCCTTACAGTTGAAATAGTGCTGGACAAATGTAAAAATATGATTATAAGTTGTGTATATAGGACACCTGGATCATGCTTAGACACTTTCAATAACAAACTAGACAATATGTTTGGCAGCCTAAATAACAACAAAGTGCACATAGCATGTGGCGACTTTAATGTGGACCTGCTTAATCCTCATGGAAAGAGAAAAATTACAGATTTCGTCGATTCAATGTTCAGCAACAGTCTATACCCTGTCATCACAAAACCTACCAGAATCACAACTGACACAGCCACGTTAATTGATAATATTTTTATTAATACACTGGAAAGCCAAGTAACAGCTGGACTGTTAATTAATGACACCAGTGACCATCTCCCAGTCTTTGCCATTTTCCACCATCACCTTAAGAAGGAAAACAAATGCAAAAACAACACCTATAGGCTAACTCGACATAGAACACCTGAGGCCGTTGCTGCCCTCAAGGTGGACCTTAGAAGACAGATCTGGAATGAGGTATATGAAACGGATGACCCAAACAAATCCTATGACGCATTCTTGTTAAAACTGCTAGAATTATATGATAAAAACTGTCCTCTAAGAAAAATCCAGAACAAATACAATCACAAGCAGAAAACTCCGTGGATAACCAAAGGTATTGAAAACGCCTGTAAAAAGAAAAATACACTCTATAGGATATTTATAAAACAAAGAACAATAGAGGCAGAGACCAGATATAAGACATACAAAAATAAATTGACAAATATTATAAGATCAAGCAAAAAGGAATATTATCACATAAAACTTCAACAGCAAAGAGGAAATATCCAAGCCACATGGAAAACACTAAATAGCATAATTAGAAAAGGTATTGGCAAAGGTGAGTATCCAAACTACTTCAATAAAGATAAAACAATTATAAATAAAACAAAAGAAATTGCAAACGAATTCAATAATTTTTTGGTAAATGTCGGACCAAGCCTAGCCAAGGCAATAACTGATCCTGGAGACAAGCAAGGCCTGGATCATTCAATAATTAACCAGAATACTCATTCTATATTTATCAAAAGTGTATATGAACATGAGATACTGGGCATAGTAAAAACATTTAAAAATAAAAAGTCTACTGACAGTGCTAATATTGATATGACACTAATTAAAGACATAATAGATACTATAGTCACACCACTCACACATATTTGCAATCAATCATTCGCAACAGGTATTTTTCCCAAAGCCATGAAAACAGCAAAAGTCATTCCCATCCACAAAAGTGGCGACAAACACCAATTCACAAATTACAGACCTATTTCTCTGCTATCACAATTCTCAAAAATATTGGAAAAATTATTTGTCACAAGGCTAGACAGCTTTATAGAAAAACATCAGCTACTGAGTAACCACCAGTATGGTTTCAGATCTAACAGGTCCACCTCGATGGCAGTAACGGAGCTAGTGGAAGCAATTTCAAACAACACAAACAATAGGGAGTACACTGTTGGGGTCTTCATAGACTTAAAAAAAGCATTTGACACTATAGATTACAACATACTGCTAAAGAAAATGGAGAGGTATGGTATCAGAGGAGTCGCCCATGCATGGCTAAAAAGCTACCTAAATGATAGACAACAATTTGTTCACATGAACAATGTTGACTCAAAATTGCTAAAAACTACACATGGAGTGCCGCAGGGTTCAGTATTGGGCCCCAAACTATTCATCATGTACATCAATGATATATGCATAGCATTGCCACTGCTCAAGTGCGTCCTATTTGCTGATGACACCAGTTTGCATAGCTCCGGGAAAGATCTCGGGCAGCTCTTGCAGACAGTGGAAAAGGAACTAGAGATCCTTAAGAAGTGGTTTGATGTCAACAAATTATCTTTGAACTTATCCAAAACCAAGTATATCATCTTCTCCAACAGAAAAATTAACACACAAGTCAAATTATCAATCAATAACTTTGAAATTGAAAGGGTATATGAGCATAAATTTTTGGGAATCACAATAGATAATCGACTCAGTTGGAAACAGCATATAAACAACACTAAAACAAAAATATCAAAATCAATTGCAATATTATATAAAATGAAACACTTAGTAAATAATAATTCACTTTACATACTGTATTGCTCCCTCATACTTCCATACCTAACCTACTGTGTGGAGGTATGGGGGAACACATACAAAACAAACACCAAACCAATCTACATGCTACAAAAGAAAGTAATAAGAATTATAACTCAAAGTGACTACCTTGCACCCACCAACCCACTCTTCGTCAGTACAAAAACTCTAAAACTAGAAGATTTAGTGGATCTAAATACAGCTGTAATCATGCACAAGGCACATAATAAAATACTTCCACCCTGCATGCAGGAGCTGTTCGAGGCTAGAGAGTCCCAGTATTCACTCAGGTGGGGCGTGTATATTTAAAACAAGAAGTGCAAGGACCAACACGAAAGGCAGGTGTATATCGGTAAAGGGGGTTACTCTATGGAATAACTTAGATAAAGAACTAAAAATGTGCAAAACAGTCACCACATTTAAAAGGATGTTCAAAAATAAGGTATTAAATAAGTATAAAACAGTACTATGTTAAAGCATTCCAACAAACATCCATCAATAATTAAAAAAATAATAATAATCAATGTACAGCAGACAAAGCTGACTTGTAAAACCATGCTTCTCTTTGGACATACTGTTGTGACGTGACTGTGTGAGTGTAAGTATAAAGTATGTGTATAAGTGTGCAAGCATGAAATGGGTGTATGTGCTGTGGTGAGTATGTATGTGTAAGTAATTCTGTGTGTGGAGAACCTTACTCTGTGACCAATTAGCCACAGAGTGGGGTATGGTGAAGAATCGGTGTGTAAAAACCCATATTCTGTGGTCAAAAAACCACACGGTATGGTGAACCATAGAATCGAATTGTACTAGGTGAAACCAGACTTTTTTTGTTTTTGTCTTTTTTCTGTCTTGGTGCCTGGATAGCTCTTCTGAATTATGCTTTCTTCCGCTAAAACAATGTTTGAAACTGATATTTATTTTGTTGTGAAACTTTTTGAACATTTTTTTGTACTTCTGTTGCTCTGTAAAAGCTTTGTCTTTTTCCTTTAGATTTGCTTTAGTTTTGTTAAAAACAATGTTTGCGTAGATTCTTCTTTTCTATTCTATCAATTTATCTGATGAAATTAGTTTAAAAACTTTTTGAACATATTTTTGAACTTCTGTTGCTCTGTAAAAGCTTTGTCTTTTTTCCTTTAGATTTGCTTTAGTTTTGTTAAAAACAATGTTTGCGTAGATTCTTCTTTTCTATTCTATCAATTTATCTGATGAAATTAGTTTAGTTAAACCAATGTGTTACTACATTTTCTTTTTCTAACCAAAGAAGTTTCAAAAAGGGTAGGCAAAATAAGCCACGGCTTCAGCCTACACCTTTTCGGTACCACTTCTATAAGTGGACTCTAATGTATGTTTGTATTTTGTTGTTTGTGTTTTAAATGGACCGAAATAAAGATTTACTACTACTACTACTACACTCGAACTCGCCACCTGATTGGCCAACTGTCGCTGTCAATCACAGAACGATGTGCGACGACGCTGATAGGCTCGGTTTTTTTGGTAATGCGCTAGAAACGCCCATACAAGCCATCAGGCCAGACTCACTCCTGGAATCAAATGGAAATGAGATTTCCGGAGGGAGGGTTTACCAGGCTACCCCATGAGGGCCCTTTTAGACTGTACAAACCCTGTAAACAGATCTCTGAACGGTGCTTTGTGTGTTTCTCTCCATGCAGTCCCTGCGTCCGGCGCTGGTGGACATTCAGCAGATGTGCTCCAGACTCAGTGAGCTCAGTCTGTGCTGTGTCCAGACTGACCACATGTACACCCTGACGGAGTTCAGGGAGGCTCAGTACACACAGCTACAGGAGGTGGGAACCGTAGTAGCCTGCATGAAACGGATCATTTAGACCAGTGGTTTTTCAACCTTTTTTCGTGTCAAGGACCCCCAAATTGACACATATTAGCCCACGGACCCCCATTTAAAATGATATGCCTGGGACTCAACCATGTCCCAGAGTGTACAAATGGAACCAAATGGACCCGTTAGGGTCCATTTGGTTCCATTTGTGCACTCTCAGAGTTACGGACACATAAGGGTCAATTTGGTTCCTAACTATTAATTTAGCTGGGGACCCCCTGGAACCCCCTCAAGGACCACTGGTGGTCCCTGGACCACTGGTTGAGAACCACTGATTTAGACTTGCATGTTTGGAACTGGAACAACGTAAATCAATAATATATCAGTGTGTGTATTGGCCCGTGGGCTGCATTAAGTGAACTTGAAGGTGGGGGCCGTATGTGGCCCCTGGTCGCAGGCCAGGCGCCAGGATGAAATGACTGAGGGGGCAGTTGAAAATTGTGGGGGGCATGTCGCGGGACGCAAAATTTTGCGGTTAATTGCGCGGATTGTGGCCGTTTTTGGCCGTTTTTTGTTACTTTATTTCGGGTTTAGGGTTAGGTTAGGCTTATGTTATTTAATTCTTATTTTTGCCTGATTTTACCGATTTTTTGTCAAAAAAATAATTATAAAAAAAATAATTTTCATTTTTTCCCCCCCAAAATAAACTGAGGGGGCACAATTTGAAACTGAGGGGGCAATGCCCCCTCAGGCCCCCCGTGGCGCCGGGCCTGCCTGGTCGTCTACTGGTGTTTAGTTGCTGCTCTCCTTCCCTCCGTGTTGTTGTGTTGTGTGATTGACATGCGCCATCTGCTGGTCAAATGTTTACATCTGTTGTTGTGTCCAGGTGTGTCTGTCTGTCTGTCTGCAGTGAGGATCTGTGTATGTGTTGTTCTCATTGTGTCCACTAGGTGTCTTTCTGTCTGTCTGTCTGTCTGTCTGCAGTAAGGATCTGTGTATGTGTTGTTCTCATTGTGTCCACTAGGTGTCTGTCTGTCTGTCTGTCTGTCTGTCTGTCTGTCTGCAGTGATGATCTGTGCATGTGTTGTTCTCATTGTGTCCACTAGGTGTCTGTCTGTCTGTCTGTCTGTCTGCAGCGATGATCTGTGCATGTGTTGTTCTCATTGTGTCCACTAGGTGTCAGTCCGTCTGCAGGAGTTTAGAGATCTGGTGAAGGAAGTGACCCTGAGTGCCTGTCGCACTGCTCTGCTGGAGACTGGACATGAGATACACTACCATGACCTCATAGACACAAGTATGTATGCACACACACACTACCATGACCTCATAGACACAAGTATGTATGCACACACACACTACCATGACCTCATAGACACAAGTATGTATGCACACACACACTACCATGACCTCATAGACACAAGTATGTATGTATTAGGGGTGTAACGATACGTTTTAACAACGATTCGATATGTATCACGATACTTGGTTGTCGATACGATACATGAACGATACAGGACAGGTTAATTTAGAACGATTCGATTCAATGATTTTAAATCGATATAGTAACTATTTATTTACCCAAAAGTTCTGCGTGAAAAATAAGTACCTGGATACTGGATATAAACCCCTCTTTCTCTTTTTTTCTTCTTAAAATTGCTAAATACAACACGCAAGTAGTTAGTATTGATAAAATAGATTATTTGCATTGCAAAACGATTTGATACGATACAAAGTCAAACGATATGATACTTTGCTGTTTGCATATCGATATAGTAGATTGTTGAAAATTAAAATCGATTTTTCGATGCAGTTACTATATCGTTACACCTCTAGTATGTATGCACACACTACCATGACCTCATAGACACAAGTATGTATGCACACACACACACACACACACACACACACACACACACACACACACACACACACACACACACACACACACACACACACACACACACACACTACCATGACCTCATAGACACAAGTATGTATGTACACACACACACTAGGCCCTAAAACATTTACCAAATCAAGTCTGAATCAAGTCTATGAAGCTATCTTTGAAAAAGTTGAATTTGCAACACAATGTTTATACAATATGTAGTGGGGGGGGGGGGGTTTCATCTCTCTCTCAGCTAAGGCCTGAAAAAGGTTGAAGACCCCTGATTAATGTTCTTAGAGTTTATGTTGATTGATTGATTGATGTAGTTTATTTAGAAAGACATGAGAATAGTACATGACAGTACATAACAGTACATGGAAGTACAAATTCACAATACAAGGTCTACTAAACTGGAAACCCTCATTAAGCATAACGCTTGTTTAAGATGAGAACCCCATGCACACAAATCATGATGAAATATAAGAGGCAGGCAGATATACACACTACTATACAGAATGTCATACAATCAGCTTTCAGGTTACTGGTATGACGAGAGAAAAAAATATATAAATATATACAAAAGAGGAAAATGAAGGAGGGGGAAGGGGGGGGGGGGTAGGTTAAGACTTAGACAGGGGCCATTTTCGAATTGCAGCCTCCTGAAGGTGTATCTTTAGGGCAGTTTTGAAAGTGAGTAGGGTTTTACACTCCTTTACTCCTTTTGGTAGGGCATTCCACATTTTTGCTGAATAGCATGAGAACGAGTTCATACCCTTAGTTGAGCCAAATCTGGGTTGAACATGATGTTGCATCATGTCATGTGTGTCCACAGACAGACAACACAAGATGACCTATATAGAACAGATCAACAAGAGATACCACTGTAGACGTCTCACCTGGTGAGTGATACTGTCTGTCTGTCTGTCTGTCTGTCTGTCTGTCTGTCTGTCTGTCTGTCTGTCTGTCTGTCTGTCTGTCTGTCTGTCTGCCTGCCTGCCTGTCTCTGTCTGTCTGTCTGTCTGTCTGTCTGTCTGTCTGTCTGTCTGTCTGCCTGTCTGTCTGCCTGCCTGCCTGCCTGCCTCTGTCTGCCTGCCTGTCTCTGTCTGTCTGTCTGTCTGTCTGTCTGTCTGTCTGTCTGTCTGTCTGTCTGTCTGTCTGTCAATGCTTTGTTGTTGTTGCATTGTTGTGTTGTCTCATTGTTGTGTTGTCTCATTGTTGTGTTGTCTCATTGTTGTGTTGTCTCATTGTTGTGTTGTCTCATTGTTGTGTTGTCTCATTGTTGTGTTGTCTCATTGTTGTGTTGTCTCATTGTTGTGTTGTCTCATTGTTGTGTTGTCTCATGTCTTTGAGTGTCGGGTGTTCAATGGACCACTATGGAAACATTTCTGTGTCATTTGGCGTGTTTTTAAATCGTTGTACTGTACCTTTTTTTCCTTATTTTTCCGTGAATAAAGTATTCAATCAATCAATTACCGTGCCAATAAAATGTGTTACATCCACTCCCTCCCTGGCAGCTTCATCCGCCTGGTGGACTACCTGGTCATCAACACCATGCATGTTCTGATGGTCAACTCTGTGTCCACTCTGCTGGCTGTGCTGCAGGACAAGCTGCACAGCAGCACCACAGCACCCCCTGCAGGGGAGGAGGAACACCAGCACTGTGATGATGATGATGATGATGACAACAAGGTACTGCATGATGATGGACAGACCGTGGTGGACAGTAACAAAGTACATTTACTTGAGTATTGTACTTAAGTAAATAGTTTGAGTATCTGTAACTTTATTTGAATATTTGTATTTTCGGATGCTTCAAAACTCTGCTATTTCGATTTCTGCAGAAATCCATTCCCATTGAAAAGCACTGGCAGAATCCACTAGCCTTAGCCAGGCTAAGAATCCACCACACAGGCAGAATCAGAGTTCGGTGTGACGGCACCCTAAAGCATTTAAAAAAGAATGGATCTAGAAATATAAATAGATGTACAAGCTGAGCTTGTAGATCTGCAAATTTTGGCAAAGAAATGTAGTGTTAAGGGGGAAAAAGTAGGGGACTTATTGTAGAAAAGGAGCAATCCATACATCTTTGGTTTGAACAGGGATTTCCCCACATGAGTGAAATGGGGGGTTGCAGGGAACCCAATGGACTCTTACAGGCCTTTAACTCTTAAGGTCCTTACACACCGGGGCCATTTTTTTCATGCGAATAATACGTTTTTTTAAAAAACCTTATAAAGTCAATGCAAGCGTCCACATCAGTTTCGCGGAGCGAAAAAAGCGTCTTTTAATTATTCGGAACGAGTCCGAATTGTGCGTATATTCGTATATTCGCATATTCGCCGGTGTGTAACCACCTTTAGAGTTAAAGAAAAAAATTACCTTACAGGTTAATTTGGTTCCATTTGTACTCTCTTTTACAGTGTAGATTGGATTCCCAGAGATACGTATTGTATCAACTGAGAGTCTGTGGCCTAATGCACATCAAGCTGCTTAAACTGTTCCTTGCAAAATAAAAAGGTAGAGAATTACTTACTGATGTAAACCATTCTGTGTGTGTGCACGTGCGTGCGTGCGTGTGTGCGTGCGTGCGTGCGTGCGTGCGTGCGTGCGTGCGTGCGTGCGTGCGTGCGTGCGTGCGTGCGTGCGTGCGTGCGTGCGTGCGTGCGTGCGTGCGTGCGTGCGTGCGTGCGTGCGTGTGTGTGTGTGTGTGTGCTTGTGTGTTGTGTGTGCGTGCGTGCGTGCGTGCGTGCGTGCGTGCGTGCGTGCGTGCGTGCGTGCGTGCGTGCGTGCGTGTGTGTGTGTGTGTCAGTCTGTGCTATCAGACAGTACATCAGACAGTAGTCCAGCTCTCATCACCTCCATGTTCATCACTGAGCTGATGCTGGACCATCACACTCTGACCTACCAGCCTTCTGAGGACCACTTCCAGGTTAGTGACCTCCTCTCCTCTCCTCTCCTCTCCTCTCCTCTCCTCTCCTCTCCTCTCCTCTCCTCTCCTCTCCTCTCCTCTCCTCTCCTCTTTTTCCATTTAGAAAAATATATATCTATTTTATGTTTTTCCACAAATTTAAAATGGTGAAAATTGTGTGCGTGCGTGCGTGCGTGCGTGCGTGCGTGTGTCGGTGTGATTGACAGGAGACTCTCTCAGAGATCATTGGACGGTTCCAGCAGACAGTGTTGTCTGTTGGTTCTCTGCTGCCGGACTCACACTTCACCTCGTTCACACAACCTCTGATCTACGACAAGGTACTGACCCCACATCACCATGGTAACAAGGTACACTGACACAGCATCACCATGGTAACAAGGTACACTGACACAGCATCACCATGGTAACAAGGTACACTGACACAGCATCACCATGGTAACAAGGTACACTGACACAGCATCACCATGGTAACAAGGTACTGACCCCACATCACGTGTGTGTGTGTGTGTGTGTGTGTGTGTGTGTGTGTGTGTGTGTGTGTGTGTGTGTGTGTGTGTGTGTGTGTGTGTGTGTGTGTGTGTGTGTGTGTGTGTGTGTGTGTGTGTGTGTGTGTGTGTGTGTGTGTGTGTGTCCGTGTCCAGGTGGAGGAGAAGACATGTGGGGACGGTCCCTGTCTAGAGTCCATGCAGAAAGAGGACCAGCACCTTCAGAGCATCATCCAAAACATCAAGGTCAGTGCACGATGACATCATCAAAGACAACAGTGAGGTCAGTGCATGATGACATCATAAAGACAACAGTGAGGTCAGTGCATGATGACATCATAAAGACAACAGTGAGGTCAGTGCACGATGACATCATAAAGACAACAGTGAGGTCAGTGCATGATGACATCATAAAGACAACAGTGAGGTCAGTGCACGATGACATCATAAAGACAACAGTGAGGTCAGTGCATGATGACATCATAAAGACAACAGTGAGGTCAGTGCATGATGACATCATAAAGACAACAGTGAGGTCAGCTACGCACTGAGGAGAATCTCACAGCTTCTGTAGCTAAAGTTGGTAGGAAACAATTAGACAGTTTTACACTTAAGCCCTAGTGAAAATAGACCATCTACAACCTCGTAGATCGGCTATTTTTGCTCTTTTGGAAAAACAAAAATTTAAAAATAAAGGTAATTCTACCCATGAGGGTGGATTCTGCCAACGCTTTCCAATGGGAATGGAGCGTTTCTTTCGCAGAAATCCGCGAATGGCAATGAACCAACTTCGCTGTGACCGTGCCCTTATAGTCAAAAACACAAAGAACAAAAAAACGTTGCAAAGTCTTGAGAGGTGAAGATCTAGGATTCTCTAAGAACAAACACACTAGGAGAAGCTGGAAGTGTTACCACGACATGAGGCTGTGACACAATCTGGCGGTGGATTGCGTGATGAGCAGGGTTTATATAATGTGGAGTAGTAGGGGGTACTAAGTGAAAAATCGTTACGCGGCGGATAAAAGCATGAAATTTGATACAGATGTCCCTTGGGTCATCCTAAAACATCCTAGAAGGGGTGCCCAAAAAAATCTTAAACAGGAAGTGAGTTATGGACAAAATCCAAAATGGCCACCTAAACTGTTGACCGTTGACTCAAAAGACACCAAAATAATCTCCAAAAAGCATACAATGTGGCACACATGTCCTTTGGGTCATCCTAAGACATCCTAGAAGGGGAGCCCAAAAAAATCTGAAACAGGAAGTGAGTTATTGACCAAATTGAAAATGGCCGCCTAGTGTTGTCGATTGACTCAAAAGACAACTAAAGAATCTCCAAAAAGTATAAAATGTGTCACACATGTCCCTTGGGTCATCCTAAGACATCCTAGAAGGGGTGCCCAAAAAAGTCTTCAACAGGAAGTGAGTTATTGACTAAATTGAAAATGGCCGCCTACAGTGTTGGCGATTGACTCAAAAAGCCTATAGAATCTCCCAAAAGTATACAATTTGGCACATATGTCCCTTGGGTCATCCTAACACATCCTAGAAGGGGTGCCAAAAATAATCTGAAACAGGAAGTGAGTTATTGACTAAATTGAAAATGGCCGCCTACAGTGTTGAAAGATGATGCAAGATACCTACAGAATCTCATAAAAGCATGAAATGTGGTACAAATGTCCCTTGGGTGATCTGAACGCATCCTACAAGGGGTGCCCAAAAAGGTTTTAAACAGGAAGTGACCGCCTAAAAGCAGTTGACACAAAAGAAAACATAAGGGGACGTCATAAAAGTGTATAATTTGGTACGTACATTGAGTGCTTCTTAATATATCCTAGAAGGGGTTATTTATTTGTTTGCTTGTTTATTAAACTTTTTAGGAAGGGACCATGTTGAAGAAATTCTAAATGGCTGTTTAAACAGTTGACCATGGCAGTCTGCATATTATGCAGACTCAATACGACAGGTTATGCAGTGCATAACTTGCCGTATTTTGTAGTCTACCTTCTGTTTTCATTTCTACATCATTTATTTATTTTACTTTCTGCATAATTTTTTTATTGTACTCTTTGAATCTTCTTTATTTATCTAACTCTCTGCATATTCTCATTTATTTTACTCTGCATCTTATCTTACTCTGCATATTCTTATTTTACTCTCTGCATCTTATTTATTTTGCACTCTACATCTTCTTGCTTGTTTTACACTCTATCTTCTCATGTATTTTCTTCTTGATCATTACTGTTTTTTTGTGATTGATTAGTGTTTAGTAACTACATGTATTCATGTGTGCCATTTCGCAATTACCAGCACATTGGCATAATGCTCTGCAAGGTAACCCAGCATCCCGGCATCTACACTTTCTCGAACAGAAGGGCTCAGCTTTGCAGCCACACTTGAGTTCTCTACAAACTTAAGCAGCCTCTGGCAAGAGTGTCCATAAAGGTGTCCACGAATCAGCGACTTTAATTTATTTGTCAGGAGATGGTAGAGATTGCATAGCT
Organism: Gymnoscopelus braueri; assembly: GCF_963280865.1. Lineage (NCBI taxonomy): Eukaryota > Metazoa > Chordata > Actinopteri > Myctophiformes > Myctophidae > Gymnoscopelus > Gymnoscopelus braueri. The sequence continues at coordinate 2,848,618 of NC_137621.1, read as the reverse complement.
TTCAGGCTTCTGGACCAAATGCTAGATTGGCTGCTCGATTTGAATATTGTAGCAGTGCAGCCCGTGTGGGAGGAGTGTTTTCCATTGAGAGACTATTCAAACTTTTTTTGGCACCCCTTAGGATGCATTCAGATCACCCAAGGGACATTTGTACCAAATTTCATGCTTTTATGAGATTATTTTTTATGAGTGTCTTTTGCATCATCTGTCAAGACTGTACACAGCCATTTTCAATTTAGTCAATAACTCACTTCCTGTTTCAGATAATTTCAGGCACCCCTTCTAGGATGTCTTAGGATGACCCAAGGGACATGTATGCCATTATGAGATTCTTTAGTTGTCTTTTGAGTCAATAGATAACACTGTAGGCGGCCATTTTCAATTTTGTCAATAACTCAGTTCCTGCTTAAGATTTCTTTGGGCACCCCTTCTAGGATGTCTTAGGATGACCAAAAAGACATGTGTGCCAAATTGTATGCTTTTATGAGATTCTTTAGTTGTCTTTTGAGTCAATCGACAACACTAGGCGGCCATTTTCAATTTAGTCAATAACTCACTTCCTGTTTCAGATTCCTTTGGGCACCCCTTCTAGGATGTCTTAGGATGACCCAAGGGACATATGTGCCAAATTTTATGCTTTTTGGAGATTCTTTTGGTGTCTTTTGAGTCAACGGTCAACAGTTTAGGTGGCCATTTTGAATTTTGTCCATAAGTCACTTCCTGTTTAAGATTTTTTTGGGCACCCCTTCTAGGATGTTTTAGGATGACCCAAGGGACATCTGTATCAAATTTCATGCTTTTATCCACCGCGTAACGATTTGGCCATTTTTTGTGCTTAGTACCCCCTACTAGAGGTGGATGAGCTGACGACAGGCAGGTGAGGGAGATGAGGGGAATGGAAACAGGTGTGCCAAGCTGGAAGCTGGAGTCATGCCTACACCCACACACACACACACACACACTCACAGAGACACAGACACAAACACTAAAAACACAAGGACACTGACAGAGACTGTGACAAATGGACAACATGTTGCACCTCACACACCTGGATCAAACTGTTAAATACTATGAAAATGGACACATTGTTGCCACTGACGCATTTCATTGCAATCTTCATGAAATGTGTATTGTTTTGTTGTGTTGTAACTCAGTGGTCTCCCTCTCTTCTTGACGGTTTAAATAAAGGTAGATTGAAGGCTAATATTGTTAGTTTTTTTATTTTTGTTTTTTGCTCCCACAGCAATCGCTGCAGTTGAGTTTCGAGTCGGCCAACACGTACGCAGAGAGCTTTGAGCGCTTCAGGCTGTTCTACAACCACAACCACACACTGGACCTGGATGCACTGATGCTACAGGACCATGGTACTGATGCTGTTACTATGTTAACACTGATGCTACAGGATTACTGTACTGATGCTGTTACTATGGTAACACTAATGCTACAGGACCATGGTACTGATGCTGTTACTATGGTAACACTAATGCTACAGGACCATGGTACTGATGCTGTTACTATGGTAACACTGATGATACAAGACCATGGTTCTGATGCTGTTACTATGGTAACACTGATGATACAGGACCATGGTACTGATGCTGTTACTATGGTAACACTGATGATACAGGACCATGGTACTGATGCTGTTACTATGGTAACACTAATGCTACAGGACCACGGTACTGATGCTGTTACTATGGTAACACTGATGATACAGGACCATGGTACTGATGCTGTTACTATGGTAACACTGATGCTACAACCACAATGACACACTGCTGAATGTGGTTTACCAAAACAACACAACCATAACGATACAGTACAGTAGCATTACTTTACCTTACTCGTCAAACTTAAAGACACTATGGCAGCATTATACAGTAGTACTAGTCAAACGTGTGTGTGTGTGTGTGTGTGTGTGTGTGTGTGTGTGTGTGTGTGTGTGTGTGTGTGTGTGTGTGTGTGTGTGTGTGTGTGTGTGTGTGTGTGTGTGTGTGTGTGTGTAGACGTGGGGTTCTTTCAGACCAGTCTGGAGCGCTACCACGCCCAGCACAGAGACACCCTGGACATGGCACCCACAATGCACCTGGGTCTGCTACTGGTGGACACCACCCAGCTGAAACAAACACTGATGCCCTCACCACAACGCTGTCTGGAGGTACACACACACACACACACACACACTAGTGGTGTCAAAAATAATCGAATAATCGATTAATCGCAATGCGGACATGGACAATTATGAATCGATTCACAAATGTCAATAATCGATTAATCGAATAATCGATTTAGAAAAAGAATGTTTTTTTTTTAAATTAATATTTTTAATATATATATCTTTTTGTTTTTTAATCATGTTGCTAATTGCACAGAGAAGCAGGCAGATATATGTCGTTCAGTATATCTGACTGCTTGTATTGACTGATGAAAAAGTTTCCATGTTGTACAATAATATAGAAAAGTGTGATGCATCGCGATGCATCGTCGAATCGAATTATTACAAGGTTAATTGTAATCGAATCGAATCGTTACCTGGTGAATCGTAATCGAATTGAATCGTGAGGGCAGTGCCAATGCACACCTCTGTCACACACACACACACACACACACACACACACACACACACACACACACACACACACACACACACACACATTTAATCATTTATCTATGTCCACATAAGAGATACAATACAAGGTCAAAATGTACAGTCAGCAAATCATGGACAAATACCCCCACACCCTTCAGGGGTACAAATAACAGCGTCTTCGCCATATTTGGCGGCTACCGATAGTAGAAGAGATTTGCACAGAATTTTGCAAGCCGTTTAGCTGCTTTTTTTGGCATCCCAAGTTGTTGGAAGCCTCTTACAACCAACCTATGTACATGTCTTAGGCTGCCAAAGATAAACACAAGTAAATTGCACCTATAGCCTATAGCTCTGTGACGGTATGGAGGAGCGGCTGGTATTTAATGACTTTGATCATAAAAGCTTCCTCTAAGTTAGAGTCAAAGGTGCAGTCAGGCCATTTCAAGAATGAAAAGTGATCTGTTTCCTTCATTGACAACAACAACATCTGGTGTATTAGCAGAGAGATGTGCAAAGGTTTCAGGATTTTCAGTACAGAGTTGAAACATGGAAGGTTTGACACAGGAATGTTTGTACATTCTCACTGACGGTGTAAAATGTTTAGACATGTATAAAGACGTAACGCTATACCAGAAAGTCACAGAAAGTCAACATATCGTTGCCCTTTGCATTCATGGTTATACATTCTCATAGCAAACGGCACAAAAAAACGTGCGTGGTTAACCATGTGATCTGTGTGTGTGTGTGTGTGTGTGTGTGTGTGTGTGTGTGTGTGTGTGTGTGTGTGTGTGTGTGTGTGTGTGTGTGTGTGTGTGTGTGTGTGTGTGTGTGTGTGTGTGTGTGTGTGTGTGTGTGTGTGTGTGTGTCCAGGCGGTGAACAAGACGCTCCACACTCAGGCCAGGAGGAGGCTGGACTCCATCATCACAGAGGCTCAGGATGCAGAGTTTAACCTGAAGATCATCCCCTCTGTTACCAGCGAGTATGTCACCTACCTAACCTTCCTGGACCTCATACAGGACAGAGTAAGACACACACGCACACACACACACATTAGTGTTGATTTTGACAGCAAATTTTGATTCCGTTTTAGTCATTTGAATAAAATTCCATTTAGTTTTAGTCATATTTTAGTCATCTGAGATGTTTTAGTTTTTGTCTAGTTTTAGTCGACTAAATATCATAAGATTATAGTCGACTAAATCTACAGTTGATTTAGTCGACTAAAATGTATGTTGGCGGTGCCTTGATGGCGTCGTAATTGCTGATTTTACTCTTGGTTGCATGCTGAAAATAACCGATCTACAAGCTCACAACCCGTCTGGTCTGGTCTCATCTCTCCAGATATCAGTGTTGGAGGAGCATCAGGACCAGGTGTGTCAGATGTACAAGCTGATAGAGGCGTACTGTGTGGCCACGCCCCCCGTGGACCTGATGGTGTTCTCCACGCTGCGCTCCTCGGTGTCGGCGGTGCGCGGCGCCATGGACCAGGCCGCGGCTCAGAGAGACCACACAGTCAGCAGCTTCTGCTGCTGTCTGCAGGCCGACATCAAAGAGCTGGACGCCGAGGTCAAGAGGGTCAAGCTAAACGCTCAGGTATGTACTCTTACGTCACACACTTTATTTTATTTTATTATCATTCATAGTGTTTTCAGACATCACTAGGTTATGTTTTTGTGATTATTCAATCGAGAAAGGTGTTATTTCTTTTAAAGTTAATATATATCAACAAAAACCACTTAACCCATTGATACCTGGAACGCATCTGTGTCACTTTAGATGTCTTTGGCTATTCAAAAATAGCAGATATACAAGCTCATAGCACGGCACCGAGTGCCGCGCTATGAGCTTGTAGATCTGCTATTTTTGAAAAATCGAGGAAAAAAAAATTGGGTTTTTCTTTCAAATTTTTTTTAGGATTTAGAAGACCTTTCTAGAATCTTCTCAGGTCTTAAAGGGTTAAGTGTTGTTAAGCTCACAATGTGTGTTGTTAAGCTTGTACATCGGCTGTTTTCCAACGTTTTTGCCTATAATGACATGCCCAACATAGGGAGGGACTGATTATTAACCGATTCTTTTATTTTTTATTTTATAAGAACGCTGTAAAGGATAAAAACACTATAAAGTCATAGAATTATTTCCTTAAGCTCGGACAAACTAAACAAAACAACAAATAACAGGCATCGGCACATTTATATTTATTTCTAACAAAAAAAACTAACTCTTCTTCCCCTGTACTGTACATGTTGCCTCAACCTCTCATATTACAGTTGAGTTATACGGTGCAGAATTGCCGGTCCGGGCTTGAGAGAATAAACCAAATGGTTATTTTTAGCCCTAAAGCAATTCTTTGCTCTTTTCGGTGCACACAGCACGGTCGTACCACGCACGCAGCATAAAGCAGGCATAATGTCTTAGCTGTGTCTTTAACGTTATGGAGTTGTTGTTGTTGAAGGACTGTCGCTTCCTGGACCTCAAGGCGGACCGCTCCAAGGTCAGACAGCTGCTGGGGGAACTCCAGATCTCCATAGATGAACTCCAAGCTCTGGCCTCCTCATACATCTCCTACCAACACAACTTCAAGGTACTGTATGTCCAGTGGTGGAAAGTAACTAAGTACATTTACTCAAGTACTGTACTTAAGTACAATTTTTAGGTATTTGTACTTTACTTGAGTATTTCCAATTTCCAATACTTTTACTTCTACTCCACTACATCTCAGAGGCAAATATTGTACTTTTACTCCACTACATTTACTTGAAAACTTTAGTTACTAGTTACTTTTCAGATATAAACTATGATATAATGAAACACACATTTACCACTTTAGCCCTATTTTATACAAAGGCTATTTGAAAATAGCCGATCTACAAGCTGTGAGCTTGTAGATCGGCTATTTTCAAATATTTAGTACTTTTACTTTTGGTACTTTAAGTACATTTTGATGCCAATACTTTTGTACTTTTACTCAAATACATTTTTAATTCTGGACTTTTACTTGTAACGGAGTATTTTTATATTGCAGTATTGGTACTTTTACTTAAGTAAAGAATTTGAGTACTTTTTCCACCACTGTGTATGTCATACATGCATACATACATACATGCATGCATACATACATACATACATACATACATACATACATACATACATACATACATACATACATGCATGCATACATGCACAGTATGCACAATAACAGACCCTGCATGCCTGGCACAAAAATATCTCTGCTGCCAAATATGCATTAATTTGGGGGTCCTGTACGTGTAGGTGGAGGAGAGCCGGTTTGAGGCCATGGAGGAGCTGAGTACAGAAGTGAGCCTGAAACATCTGCTGTGGGACGCTCTGGAGGAATGGGAGTGTGTACACGATGCATGGATGCAGGTGAGGACAACCAACGTTCTTAGAGTTTTTAGAGATGTTAACACATACAGTGCCAAGATCGCATCGATGCGTTCTTTCAAATCCATCGCTTGAGTGCCAGCATTCAAAAGAACGCATTGATGCGTTCTTTGGAATTTTCATTGTTTAATCTGTGATCGCACGGCTGTGTTTATTTCTCATCAACACTTTCGTTTTCCACTTACGTCACACTCATCCGGAGCCGGATGTAAAAAAAAAAATTCATTTCCGGGTCACATTGTTTTTCTCCGGTTATTTTCGGCCAGAATAAGGAAAAACACGTTTTTTCACACGGTATAAAAAACGAACGGACAGCTCAACTTCTATTTTCTTTGGTCCGGGTGACTAACAGTCATCGTCGTAGTGTATCACATCGTTTTCAGGCCGATCAGCGGACCAGGGATTGTCGAAAACGTCACATCCGGTGAATGACAGGATATGACGTGGGCCTGTTTGGGAGGGGGCGAGCGAGGTGATCAATGTGTGGATTTGCTGCTCTCTACTGGTGGAACTGTCGTAGGTGCTTGACACCACAATCAGAGAATTTATTTGAATGAAAAATTACAAAACAAAAAAAATAAAAAACACGCAAATTGCTGGCACAGGGGTGAGTACATTATGAATAAACTGTTTTTTATTTATTAGTTCAACTGCTGCATCAACTGCTTCAGCATTTCTGAGCCTGCATGAACGCAGCATGAAATGCATTGATGAATGCATCCAGTGGGGCATCACAATAAGATTAACGGCATAATGTTTTATGAGATATGTGATGTTGTTGCCTAAAAACAAAAGCCTGCATATATCGGTATTGGTTGATATCGGAAATTAAGAGTTGAACAATATCGGAATCTAGCCAAATAAAAACAATATCCGAGTAGTTTTGCATTTGTCATCATTAAAAAAAATGTGTTTTTTGTTTTCAATTTGAGTTTAAGTTCAAGTGCTGTCCGTCTGTGTTTGTGTTCAGAGCAGGTTTGACCAGCTGGACGCGGAGCAGCTGGGGGTCCAGGTCCATAAGTACGTGTCTCATGTCCTCCGTCTGGAAGAGGGTCTGCCTCCCAACACTGTGCTGTCCTGTCTGAAGGGCAGAGTGGAGGACATGCGGGGCAAGGTGTGTGTGTGTGTGTGTGTGTGTGTGTGTGTGTGTGTGTGTGTGTGTGTGTGTGTGTGTGTGTGTGTGTGTGTGTGTGTGTGTGTGTGTGTGTGTGTGTGTGTGTGTGTGTGTGTGTGTGTGTGTGTGTGTGGAAGAGTTGGATTCATTATGAACATAATGCTATAGGCCTGGCACCTAGAAAAGGGCAATATGACTCCAAATCGATATCACTGTTATGTCAAACTTTTGCCACGATTGTGATTAATGAACAATTATAATATTATATATCTGTGGAGCAGTTTCCTGGTCCTCACAAAATAAATATGTGTGTAAATATTATGTTTAAAAGGGTTTAGGATTAGGAAAAGATTCAGGTTGAGGTTATGGGTCATGATTAGACATTTAGAGGTCAGGTTTAGGGTCATGATTAGACATTTAGAGGTCAGGTTTAGGGTCATGATTAGACATTTAGAGGTCAGGTTTAGGGTCATGATTAGACATTTAGAGGTCAGGTTTAGGGTCATGATTATATAGAGGTCAGGTTTAAGGGCTGGGTTTAGACTTGTCCCCATGTTATACTTAGACGTGTGCCGATGTCAGAACTGAAAATGTCACAAGCTGAGCGTTTAGATCTGCTATTTTTTCCCGGCTATTCTTTTGACTATTTCCAGTGTGTTAGTTGCCTGTGATCACAGATTTGCGTAACCCACATCTGAAGCCCCACCACTGGGAGGAGCTAGAGAGCCTGGTGAAGACCACCCTGACAGAGGAGTCTATGTGTCTGTCTGCTCTGATGGAGCTCAACGTCTTCTCCTATCAGCAGGACATACAGCAGGTAGCACACACACACACACACACACACACGCGCACACACACACACACACACACACACGCACACACACACACACACACACACACACACACACACACACACACACACACACACACACACACACACACACACACACACACACACACACACACGCACGCACGCATGCACGCACGCACACATACACATACACATACACATACACATACACATACACATACACATACACATACACACACAGATACACGCAGAACAGGACTGACATGACCTTTGACCTTCAGGTGTCTGGACGTGCATCGAGAGAGGCTTCTGTGGAGATGGTCATTAAACAGGTGAGATGGTCATTAAACAGGTGAGATGGTCATTAAACAGGTGAGATGGTCATTAAACAGGTGAGATGGTCATTAGGTCATTAAACAGGTGAGATGGTCATTAAACAGGTGAGATGGTCATTAAACAGGTGAGATGGTCATTAGGTCATTAAACAGGTGAGATGGTCATTAAACAGGTGAGATGGTCATTAGGTCATTAAACAGGTGAGATGGTCATTAAACAGGTGAGATGGTCATTAGGTCATTAAACAGGTGAGATGGTCATTAAACAGGTGAGATGGTCATTAAACAGGTGAGATGGTCATTAGGTCATTAAACAGGTGAGATGGTCATTAGGTCATTAAACAGGTGAGATGGTCATTAGGTCATTAAACAGGTGAGATGGTCATTAGGTCATTAAACAGGTGAGATGGTCATTAGGTCATTAAACAGGTGAGATGGTCATTAGGTCATTAAACAGGTGAGATGGTCATTAAACAGGTGAGATGGTCATTAGGTCATTAAACAGGTGAGATGGTCATTAGGTCATTAAACAGGTGAGATGGTCATTAGGTCATTAAACAGGTGAGATGGTCATTAAACAGGTGTGGAATGCCCTGACCCCATCCCTCTAAAAATGTAGACCACTGGCTTCCTTTAACCAAGCTGTGTAATAAACACATCTATTGATAGATCAAGTGTACAGTAGTTGCGAACGCAGAAGGAGGCCTCCGACCAAGTGGAGCTTACTATGTAACCCTGCTCAGGTTGTGTGTGTGTCTGTCTGTGGCTGCGGGTACATGGACAGTTTCATTCGGAATGAATACACTTCTATTCGGAATGAATGAATGGATGAATTCATTCAGAATAGAAATGCTCATGTAAACACCTCAATTGGAATAGAATATTCCATTCCAGTCTGACCCGAATGAATTTTCATTCGGGTTAGGAGGGGTGGTATAGACCGTTTGAATCGGGATACACCAATCGGAATTGACCATGTAAACACTTTATTCCGAACGCTCCTCTCTGTTTGGAATACATGCATTCCTTTGCGCATGTCCGTGCTTATAGTGCTGTCAGAATTGTCCAAAATGACCTATCAAATCTCTAATTCGGCCACGGTCGCTCCTGCGGGATAAAATGAATGATTCTATTCTATAGCGTCATTTAATAAGCCATGGTTAAGCCCAGACTTGTCCAGGAGAACGGACGCTCCAAGGATTGCTGGCCTAGGCTACACTTTATGGATCTTTTTCTAAACTGGTAATTTAGCCCTCAGTTTTTAAAAAGAATCCCTGGCCACATGACAAAGATTTTTTTTTTTAAATCCCTGTCCACACGTAAACGCAGAAACGCATTGATCAGCTGCAAGTTTCAATTTTAAATCAGATTTTACATTTATTTTATATATGAGGGGCCACATAGTATACATTTTTAATCACATGTTAAGGCCCAATACTGCAATAGCTGCGTTGTTTTAATAGCATACGTAAACAAAAATAAATGAAAACAACATTATTAGGGCGCAGCTGCAGCGAAAACAGATGAGTTTTACTTAATCAATTCATTACATGGGCAGTCGGAACGGTCGTCCCAAAACACCACGCCCCACGCACCTTTTGAGCGGGCCATCCACGGCCGCTCCATGGTCGCTGGATTTTGACCCGGGGCGATTGTGTTTTAGGGCGACAGACTCCGCATTCTCCGTGTGCGCACCGCGCGCTACTCGGCGCAGAAAGAGGGTTTTCGTCACAGTGAATGAGTTACAGCATGTTTCAAAGCTTTTTCATAATAATACAAGAAAAACGTGACACTCGGCATAATGAGTAGCTTATACTTTCTACTTAAGTATATTTTGATGCCAATACTTTTGTACTTTTGCCATAAATGAGTGTGCCTTGTTTCATAGACTGTAGTGTTGCTCTCTCTCTCTCTTATGTATTATTATAATGACCATGAGCGGTCCGGTGTTTATGTATTATTATTTATTATTATAATGACCATGTGCGAATGCACGATGACGTCATCGTACCTACATGAGAAATGTGACAAATCGTATAGGCTAGCCTACGTTTTACCGTGTCTGGTACCAATACAAAAAAATAAACTGGTCTGAACTTGTAGATCTGCTACTTTTGCATTAAAACGGCGATAACAAAGGAACACAGGCTTGTACCGGAGTACCGCATACAACGCTGCCTGGCCAGGAGTCGGTGCGTTGCTTACGACCGACAGACCTCCGCCGCGGAGGCACAAGGGGGCTATTCATTGCCTCCTCCCCATGCCCACCAGGGGAAGCTCTGCTCCGGGTAGTGGCCCCTGGTCCATGCCCGGGCGTAGGCGGGAACCACTTTGCGCATGTCAAAAGTTATATTCCGAATGAATGCTTTGGTCATGTAAACGAGGAATACTTTTATTCAGGTCCCATGTAAACAGGTGAGTGGATCAGATTCCTCTATTCGGAATGAGTTCATTCGGAATGAATTCATTCTGAATGAATACATGATGGTCCATGTACCCGCAGCCAGTGAATACATGATGGTCCATGTACCCGCAGCCAGTGTGTCTGTCTGTATTCATGCTCTCATAATGCTCTGATTACAATGCACAACAGCCTGCTCTGATTACAATGCAACACACACACACACACACACACACACACACACACACACACACACACACACACACACACACACACACACACACACACACACACACACACACACACACACACACACATTTGAAATATTTATTTATGTCCACATAATGAGAAGTACAGGATGTACAAAGGACATAAACACTGCCAGTGCAGTCAGATGAAGGGAAAACAGTTAGTTACAAAGCGCATGTAAAGCAGAGCAACATTACATACAAAACAAAAGATGGCATACTTGTCAAACACAGCGGACAACAATCATGGGTAAAGGAAGCAACGCCTCCTCCAAATTGAGCGGCTTCCTATAATAGCTGATATTGAGCAGTACCTTGCTAATTGTTTAGCCCTCCTTTTGGAGAGGCCGGCCATTTGCAGGCCCCTTACAACCAACTTGTGCACGTGCCCTAGACTACCAAAGATAAAAACCAAAAGTTTACATCTGTAGCCTAGCTGAGAGATGGTCTGCTCTAGCTGATGATATTTTAGCACTTTGGTTAGGAAGGCTTCCTCTAAGCTGTAATCAAAAGTACAGCCGACCTCGAGAATGAACACCTCCCTATGGTTTTCATTAACAACAATGACATCAGGGGTGTTAGCTGAAATGTTAGAGAACACAGAATCATCGTTACACAGGTTAAACATGCTCGGCTTCACAGTAGAATGCTTATACAGCGTGATGGAGGACCTGAAAATAGAAGTGATATCTTTAGATATCAAATCCACTATTCTGTCATGCCTACTTATGTAGAGTCCCCTGTATACATTGCACCCATTTAAGATGTGGGACATGGTTTCAGCTATTTGTTCATGACCATGATGTATACAGTGAGGAGCATGGTTGCCTGGAAACCAGATGGAGAGGTTAAGTTTAGATGGTAAAACCTGCAACCTCGCTTTCAGAGTAAAGATAATAATGCATTTGTCTAAAGCAACATTTTTTTAGCACAGAGTGCGAGACAGAATGATCCGCAGCGGGGAGACATGCAGTCTTCCCTTGCAACCTCAGTTCAGTCCAATGCTGCCGCTGCCTTTGCTGTTGTGCCCATAAGAGGCGACCTCGGGCATTAGTCAGTGGGAGTTGGTGTTCTGTTCCACACACAGTCATAGATGCTCTGACAGAGATACTGGGGTCAGATATAAAGTCCTCCGAGACAGCCATCGCCTCTGAGTTAGACCCTACCCACTTCAAGGTAACATCAGCCCAACAGCATAGATCGTTTAAGTCCGGCCAGTCTGACCACACACCGAAGCCGGGAGAGCGACTGTCTAGCTTTCCACTAGGTTTCCTCCTGAAGCCTAGGAAGCAAGGATCCGAGCCACATGCCAGGGGGACCTTACGTCGTTTTAGGTCCAGAAATAGAGATGAACGTGCAAGCTCTCTCACATACTGGTCATCGTTGTTCAGCATATTTAACAAGTGGGAGAGCCTCGTAGCAATATATGTCCATTCAAAATTGGGAACACCCAAACCACCCTCACGTTTACTGTGAAATATAATCACACACTCACACACACACACAATGTTCTCTCCCCATCACGGTGAAATAACACGGATTACAAGTCCGTAAATACACAATATTTTCGAGCTGCGTTCGCTTCCAGCGTTCGCGCGTCTTACTTGTGATATGGAATGGAAAAGTAATTAAACCCTCGAAATGTCTTGTCTTAATATTGCTTAAAACAACACATAAGTTCTTTGTATTGATACAATCGATTATTTGCCTCGCAAAATGATACCCCCCTGTGTGTGTGTGTGTGTGTGTGTGTGTGTGTGTGTGTGTGTGTGTGTGTGTGTGTGTGTGTGTGTGTGTGTGTGTGTGTGTGTGTGTGTGTGTGTGTGTGTGTGTGTGTGTGTGTGTGTGTGTGTGTGTGTGTGTGTGTGTGTGTGTGTGTAGGTGGAAGACTCCTGGAAATCCACTGAGTTAATTCTGCTTCCTCACCGAGACTCCAAGAACCTCTTCATCCTGGGAGACACTCAGCATGTCCAGGTATTATTATTATTATTATTATTATTAATGAAACACCTATCTCGCTCTCTCAATTGTTTGAATACTTTATTAGTCAACTAACTGTGTGTGTGTGTGTGTGTGTGTGCGTGTGTGCGTGTGTGCAGATGCTCCTGGATGACAGCATGTCCAGCATAGCTACAATAGCGCCCTCTTGTGGCGTTGGTCCCAACAAGCTGAGGGTGGACGAGTGGCAACAACAACTGACCCTCTGCACACACACACTGGTGAGACATGCACACACACACACACACACACACACACACACACACACACACACACACACACACACACACACACACACACACACACACACACACACAAACATATCAGAATAAACTCCAGTAAAGTAAAAGTACCTCAACATTTTACTTAAGTACATTACTTAAGTAAATGTAGTTACAGTAGCTACTTTACACCACTGCAAAAGAGATGTGAAAATTACATTTTCCTCCCCTTATGGTTCTCCTTATGGTTCTCCTTATGGTTCTCCTGGTAACTCTCTCTCTCTCTCTCTCACAGAAGCAGTGGTTGAGGTGTCAGGACAGCTGGGTGTTCATGGAGAACATCTTCTCCTCCTCAGACCTCCAGAGGCAGCTTCCTGCCGAGGCCAAGATGTTCAGACAGGTGGACAAGAGCTGGAAGGAGGTGATGAGGAGAGTCAACCTGCTGCCCAACGCCCTGAGGTCAGCCACACAGCCAGGTCAGTAAGAGAGAGGACCACACACCCACTGAGGTCAGCCACACGGCCAGGTCAGTAAGAGAGAGGACCACACACCCACTGAGGTCAACCACACAGCCAGGTCAGTAAGAGAGAGGACCACACATCCACTGAGGTCAACCACACAGCCAGGTCAGTAAGAGAGAGGACCTCACATCCACTGAGGTCAGCAGTGGTGGAAAGTAACTAAGTACATGTAGTTAAGTACTGTACTTAGGTACAATTTTGAGTTACTTTTGACTTTACTCGAGTATTTCCAATTTTCAATACTTTTACTTCTACTCCACTACATCTCAGAGGCAAATATTGTACGTTTACTCCACTACAATTATTTGAAAACTTTAGCTACTAGTTACTTTGCAGATATACATTACTATTATAAAACATACACTAACCACTTCCACTATTTTATACTTAGGCTGATCTACAAGCTCCCAACACGTTGTGAGCTTGTAATATTACTTTTGGTACTCAGTATATTTTGATGCCAATACTTTTGTACTTTTACTCAAGTAACATTTTGAACACAGGCCTTTTACTGGTAACAGAGTATTTTTTATATTGTGGTATTGCTACTTTTACTTTTACTCTCTGAGTATTTCTTCCACCACTGGAGGTCAGCCACAGAGCCAGGTAAGTAAGAGAGAGGACCACACATCCACTGGTGGACAAAGTACTCAACTGTTCATGTGGTATTGCTACTCTTATTTAAATACAATAAATGAGTTACTTCTCTCCACAGGTCTGCTGGAGATCTTTCAGAACAACAATGTTCTGCTGGAGCAAATTCACAAGAGTCTGGATGATAAGCTGGACCTCAAGAGGTACCTCTCACACACACACGCGCACGCACACACGCACGCACGCACACGCACGCACGCACGCACGCACGCACGCACGCACGCACGCACGCACGCACGCACGCACGCACGCACGCACGCACGCACGCACGCACGCACGCACACACACACACACACACACACACACACACACACACACACACACACACACACACACACACACACACACACACACACACACACACACCTTATAAGAGAGTTCCTTAACTTAATAAAATACTAATATTTTCTCAGACAGGCAGATAATCAGTGGTTCCTTTGTCTTCCAGGGAGCCTGAGTCCAGCCACACTGAAGCCAGGACGGCCCCAACTATAGTGCTGGGAGCAGTGGTGGACAGTAACTAAGTACATTTACTTGAGTACTTACTGTACTTAAGTACATTTCTTCTTTTTTTCCCTTAAGCATATGACTTTCACTCAGCTACATTTCAAATAGAAATATTGTACTTTTGGGACCCAAATTTACCAAAAATATATGATGAATTATCCACTTATGCCCTATTTCAAATATATATATTTTCATTGATTTGATTTCAAAATACTTTTGAATACGTGGGTATGTACTTGTGTATTATACTCTGAAATTTCTCTTGTATTGGGGATTACTTTGACTGTGTTTGTTGGAAAATAAATAAACCATGCATTGGTTGAAAAATATCTGCAGTAATACACGTATCTGAACCGTTTTCCATGTCTTCTTTCTCTCTCTATTCTTCTTGCCTTTCTTGAAAACTATAAATGATGGAAGCTTGTACGAAAAAGGATTTCACACACTTTTTATATACCTGTAAACTTATGATGTGACAATAAAGATGATGATTAATGATGATTTGCCCATTTCGTTTAGAATACATTTTAAAACAAGTAAGACGCGCGAACGCTGGAAGCGAACGCAGCTCGAAAATATTGTGTATTTACAGACTTGTAATCGGTGTTATTTCACTGTGATGGGGAACTGTGTGTGTGTGTGTGTGTGTGCGTGTGTGCGTGTGTGCGTGCGTGCGTGTGTGGTGTTAAATCAGAGCATTGTCTAAATTCCTGCACTCTGGCGCCCTCTACATAGGTAGTGCATGCACACAGACAGACACACAGACAGACCCACAACCTGAGCAGGGTTACATAGTAAGCCTCCTTCCGCGTTCGCAATTATTTTAATTACATACAAGGCCAGGTCCGGCCTTGTTCCGTCCTACATTTGGGACCATCAGGCAAAGCACTGCTTAGCATTCAAACGTGTCCCTTAAATACTAAAGGAGAGACCGGGCCTTTGCTACTCGAGTGGCCGGATGGTAACCGTGAGGTTCCGAGTTCAATCCCGGGCTCCCCCAGAAGAGTTAGTGTCGAAGTGTCCTTGAGCAAGTTGCTGAACCCCCAATTGCTCCCGATGAGTGGGTTGGTGCCTTGTATGGTTTCCTGCTCCATCGGTGTATGAATGGGTGATCTATATAAAGCTTGGATAAAAGCGCTATATAACCATTTATGTCTGTTGTGTTTTTTTGCCCTGAGAATTGTGCTCAAAACAGCTAGAGAATGGTGTGGTCTGACAGGACAGAAGCTTTTGATATCCTAAGACCAAAGACTTTTATTTTGATTCATTGTTGCACTTTAAGTAAAGAAAAATATATTATTTACATCCATTTACCCTGTTCCCTAACTTCTAATCCTTAACAACCAGGTATTAATGTTTCAAGTATAACCCACAATGAAATCAAGTCGTTTTGAGGTGGAAATGTTGTATTATGAATTATGTTGGCCCCTTTAAATGGTGCTTGTTGTAAAAGGGATATTTCACTTTCAAATAAAATAAACTATTAATTATTATATAACTATTAAAAATAAATGAAAAAAGTAATGGAAAAAACACGGCCCCCTCACGCATTAGAGTGTCCTACTAATGTGTGAGGGGGCCGTGATTTTGCCATAACTTTTTTCATTTTTTAAAAATATTAATTTTTTATGTTTATTTTATTTTGAAAGTGAAATATCCCTTCAAGTGACTTCAGTGCTTTATAATACACATAATAAGCAGAGACCATAGAATGAAAATAAAGGCACCCTGGGTCAGGATGCCTGGTCTGTGTCGCCCTCAAGTGGACAACATGAGCAATAGGCCTACAGCTTTTGGAAAGTGATTTAAATAAAGTTATATTTTAAACTTTAAAATAGCTTATAACATGTCAAGATCAAGATTACAACCCACTCACTGTAATAACTTAAAAGGGGCCAATATAACCCTTTAATTATTTGATTCCTGAGGAATGTATGGAATGCATAACTTAAATAAAAAGGCATTTGAAATATTGTTAAGTAAAATTGTTTATTTCTGGACCACACAGACAAATTACATCATCAACTTGCGACATCAACTAACGTCAGTTGGTTTTTGATTGATTAAATACTTTATATAGAAGTTTCAAGTTTGCAGCAAAAAAAAAGCACATGAAAGTACAGTTTAAAATACAACAAGATCAACTAAATAGGATTACAAAACCCATGAAAGCCTAATGGCTTGTTTCAAATGGGGTCATTATGTACTCAATTCAATTGTCTCCCTTGAGTAAAAGATTAACGATTTCTAAAATAAATAATTTATTCAATGTATTGAGGCATATAAGGTTTGTTAGCCAGAGATCCTTTTAACAAGCACCATTTAATCCTCATGCAGAGATCCAGGTGTCACAGCTATAATAGCTTATATTATATAAACTAGCACCATATTGCGTTATCTCGTTTTTAATATTTCATTGAACTGAGTGAACACTGGATTTATTGACGACTTCCACTTCTGTCCACATGAGGGCGACAAAGGCCGTTGAATAAAAACAGAGCGACAAAGTCAGATCTGTGGACATGAACACAATATTATTTATCACTGTATTAGTTCAATGGATTCACATCAATGTTGTGTTTTTACCCCATGATGTCAGTTAGTCAGTAGTTAGTTAGTTAGTTAGTTAGTTAGTTGACCATGATACTGACTGAAAAAAGGTGGTTACGGTTACGTAACTTTAAAGGTAATGTAAGTCAATGGTTATCAAACTTTGATTGATACATATTTGGTCATGGACCCCCCCCCCCCCCCCGGCACAAAATGCGTTGTGCCAGGGACCCCCCAGAAGAGAAGAGCTGTGTTAAATTATTCAAAATGTTCCACAAGTTTATGATGTCATTTGTCCATGTGTGGTCCTTCCTGCCCTACGGAATGTATGGAATGCATAACTTTGTGCTAATAAAAAAGCCATTTAAAATAATTTGTGGTACAACTGTTTATTTCTGGACCACACATGGACAAATGACAAACTTGTGACGGGCGTTGTCCCCCAATATTAACGTGTTTAAAAACAAATAACATTTTATTATAATGTCTTAAGGCATATACAGCTTATTAGCCAGGGACCCTTTTAAGTGACTTCACTGCTTGATAATAAGCAGAGACCATAGAATAAAAATTAGATCCAGGTTTCACAGCAGCAACAGCAGCCAGTCACAATGAAACACAGGACAGGAGTTCATCTACTGCTAAGAGCAAAATAATAAGTTATATTGACCCTTTAAAGACAATGGGTACATTGAGTGGGATGTAACCATGACATTTTACAGCCAAAGTTTATAATATAACTTTATTCTAAATAACTCTCCAAAAGCTGTTTGGTTGTAGGCCTGTTGCTCATTTTGTCCACTAGAGGGCAACACAGACCATAGAATTAAAAGATACAGGCATCTTGACTCAGGGTGTCTTTATTTATTATTCTATAAGTCTCTGTTTATGATGTTTATTATTAAGAGCTGAAGTCTCTTAACAACCATCTAATCCTCATGCAGAGATCCAGGTGTCACAGCACAACAAACAAACAAACAGCAGCCAATCAGAATGAAACACAGGACAGGAGTTCATCTAACTGACAAGAGCCATTGATTATTGATTAGAATCAGCTGTGTGGAAGGAGATCCTGTAAGGTGAGTAGACAGATTAATGTGATCCTTTATGATCCTTTAAGTACATTTTGATACCAATACTTTTGTACTTTTACTCAAGTAACATTTTGAACACAGGCCTTTTACTTGACATTTCTGTCAAAATATTTTTTTTCCATGGACACAAGTTAGTGGACAATAATATTACCAAAAACACATAAAGATCTATATAGCCTTAAATTACCTTTACAGGAGAGTGCACAAATGGAACCAAATGGACCCGTAGGTCCATCTGGTTCCATTTGTACGCTCTCAGAGTTATGGGGGTCCTTGAAAATAAAAAAAGTTAGAGAACGACCGTCCTAGTGGACTCCTAATGTTCCATAGTGTCATAGTAAAGCAGTGACCTATCATGGCCTATACATATTATGAGGAAAACCTGGAGACTGACATTCACTAATTGGGTTTTATGATCAAAATAAGAACATTAAAATGTTATGTAAAAAAATCAAAAAATTGCCACTGCAAAGGCCAGGTCTTGCCACGGACACATTTGTTCCATGTATGGACACATTGATGACCATGTATGGACACATTGATGACCATGTATGGACACATTGATGACCATGTATGGACACATTGATGACCATGTATGGACACATTGATGACCATGTATGGACACATTGATGACCATGTATGGACACATTGATGACCATGTCTACAAATGTTACTACAGCTTCAACACATTTCTTCTCTGCACGCTGCAGACAGAGCACGTTTTACAGAACCATGAAAACACCAAGTCTTACAAAAGAAGCCAACCTGTGAAGGTCTAACAGACCAGCTCACTTCTCAAGGTGTGAAGATCGACACAGCAGAGATATGACATCCCGGGAGCAGTATGGGTTAGCGCCCCAGGCTGTGTCTTCCGTGAGTAAGAAGCCCAACAAACCCGCGGTGAGGCCTTTAGGAGGGCCATTCAAGCAATCCACAAGTGGAGCCTGCAGTACCACCACGGCCCAAGACACCATCACGCCAGAAGGAAATGTTTGGATCGGGGCGGTGCACCGGATCTGGCGCAGCGCTCAGGTCCTGGACCTGGTGAGACGAAGGAGGACCCCGGCCAGGAGACAACCCGTCTAGTCCCTCCACGTGCCAGAGCCTCCCGGAGTCCCGGCAGAGTACTTCCGGAGAAGCGGACTGAGTGGCCCTGTCTTTCCCTATAGGACTGACCGTGGGTAGCTACTGGGACGTAAGTCGGGACTTGATCAACCCCGGCTGGGTCACCTGGGCTCTGGTGTATGTTGTATGTTGCGAGACCCGAAACACCTGATGACCCCAGGCTACAACACTGATGATACGTCCCAGTTGCATCCATGTGATGTTTTTCTTTATTGACAGTCAGACACTCAGTCAAACCCTTTTCAAAACAACTTTTAGACCAACACTAATGCTTTTATTAATTAATGTTCTGTGTACAGAACAAGTGAATCCAGGGGCAGACATAGATGGTATTACTGTAAAGTAAAAAAAGAAAAAAAAGGTTGTTGAAAAAAGTGCTTACCTAAAAATGTACAAACCGCATGGAGTTTTCTGACCGTTTTTTCCAGTCCCAGAGTTGAGCAGAAAACAGTCTCCAGGAAGTGAAGGGTTTATTTTCATATTTTCACACCTTGAGAAGCGTGTCGGTTTAGCAGGAAGGCTGACTGACAGATTAACGTTATGACACGCATGTGGTTTGTGTGTCAACAGTCAATCTGAACGCTTATCTCACTCCATCTCTTGGCTGAGTAAAAGTACTCAACTCCAGTACTTGAGTCAAAGTATTGATACTCCTTGTCAAATATTACCCCACAAATACAAGTGAAGTTTGCTCAGTTGAATTTGTACTTGAGTTAAAGTAGTGGAGTACTTGCTTTTTAATATACTTAAGTATTAAAAAGTGCATGCTTTCTTTTTAATGCTTAAATATTCTAAAGTAAAAATGCATTGCTGTTTTAGAATTTTTCAGACAAAAGTAATAAATAATATTGGAAATGGCAGATCTACAAGCTCACTGACCTGCTGTGAGCTTGTAGATCTTCTATTTTCACTATATTTATAAATAGGGCTTATGTGGTTAATTCCATAATGTACTTTTTTCCCTTCCTAGAAATGTAGTGGAGTCAAAAGTAACGTAGTGGAGTGAAAGTCATGTATACAGTACTCAAGTACATAGTACTCAAGTAGATATACTTAGTTACTGTCCACCACTGGTAGACGAGTGCTTCACCCTCCCTCTCTAGGTTCTATAGAAGAGTGTGTCTGCAGCTGATGACGTCAGGCTGATCATTTCACGTCAACTCAGTGGAAACATCGAGAAAAACCTGGGGAAATAACATCGGTTAGAGACAGTATGACAGGAAAACTGGTCAAATATAAATATCGTTGCTGTCAGGTGGAAACCACCTCCACGCAAGATCTGACACAGGCTGTAATACAAACACAACACCATGAAAAGCACTGATATAACATAACATCTACATTATGTTTACCTTTAATACACTTATTGAGATAGTTACAGTAGCCTACAGTGCATCTGATTCATGCTTTCTTGTTATTATGTCATTAACTCTCATGAAAAATGCAACAAGCCGGATATATCAGTGGTTTTCAACCAGTGGTCCGGGGACCACCAGTGGTCCTTGGAGGGGTACCAGGGGGTCCCCAGCTAAATTAGTTAACATAGTGTCACAATCATTTTAACCACCTAGCTTTGGCTATTCAAAAATAGCAGATCTACAAGCTCATAGCGCGGCACTCGGTGCCGCGCTATGAGCTTGTAGATCTGCTATTTTTGAAAAATCCTGGAAACATTTTTAACTGAAATCTTTACTTCTGGGGGTCCCTGGCACACAACATTTTCAGATGGGGGTCCGTGGACACATGTGTATCAATTTAGGGGTCCTTGGCATGAAAAAGGTTGAAAACCACTGGTCTATATAATCCTATTGCCAACATCTGGGGACCTCTCTCATCATGCATGTATTGCTCATTGATATACGCTGTCCCTCCCAAATAAAGTAAAGTAACAGTGTCTATGGCATTGATACAAGAAAGGTAGCATGCAGAGGCTTAAGGTGGCCTCCAATGATGCCCTGAGGATACTACTTAAGGTCCCTAGATATCATAGTGTCTGTCACTTGTTTGTAACGTGTGGAATCCACACATGTGAGGCTCTATTAAGGCACTCTACTCTATGTATGGATTCATGTCTCGCCTGGATGAGTCCCGGAACAGTATTATTGAGGATATAGTCACTCCTGGGAAGAGCTGTCTCCGGTACTCGTCGAGGCTGCGTATCACTAACCCTGGATAACCCCCCATTACCTGCTCATCCTCCCCTGGTGTCCATGTGTTAAACCAGTCCAGGTTAAGTCAGTGTCAGTATTCATGATTGATTGAATAATTTATTTAGAAAAGACATGGAAACAGTACATGGAAGTACAATTCACAATACAAGGTCCTCTAAACTGGATCGCTCATAAACACAATGGCTTATTTAAAATGAGATCCCTGTGCACTCAAATCATGATGACATTTAAGAAGACAGACAAATATACACTACTGTGTAGAACGTCATACAATCAGCTTACAGGTTACTGGTATGAAAGACAAGAAATATGTTCAATAGACAGTTTTAGGAGGAGGGGGGGGGGGGTAGGTTAAGACTTTGACAGGGGGCAGTTTGGAATGTCAGTCTCCTGAAGGTGATTCTTTAGGGCAGTTTTGAAAGTGAGTAGGGTTTTACACTCCTTTACTCCTTTGGGTAGGGCATTCCACATTTTTGTTGTATAGCATGAGAACGAGTTCATTCCCTTGTTTGTGCCAAATCTGGGTTGAACATGAGCCGTGGAGCTGCCTCTGGTGTTGTGATTATGGACTTCATTTATGTTTATGAAGTATTTTGACAGGTACATGGGTATCCCAATGTTGTATCTTATAGGATAAGGATAATTCCTTTTAACAGGTCGTTCATGAAAGTCCTTGCGGTCTTGTTTCCAATGAGAACCTGTGAGCAATTAGGGGTTAAGAGTCTTGCTCAGGGACACATTTTATTTCATCGACACATATGCTGGCCTGGCCTGGAATAGAACCTGGGTTAACCAGGGCCTCTGGCTCCCTAGGCGGGCTCACTAACCACTCAGCTATGACCAGGCCCATTGCAAGTTGCTTTACTCTGTCCTCAACCCTGAGCCATCCAATCCTAGCAAAATGAGCAGTACAGGGGTTAGATGAGTTTTATGATCGAGGCCAAGAAGTAGCCTTACCAGTTTGTTTTGGGATGTCTCTCTGGTGTCATGTGGTCTGTATAGCTATAGGTTTGGAGGGTTAAGTTCAAAATGTCAGGATTATAACAGACGTTTACTCTACTGTAGGCCTGTTTGTCATGTATTTATGTGTGAGTATAGGCACTGGCAGTGTGTGTGTGTGTGTGTGTGTGTGTGTGTGTGTGTGTGTGTGTGTGTGTGTGTGTGTGTGTGTGTGTGTGTGTGTGTGTGTGTGTGTGTGTGTGTGTGTGTGTGTGTGTGTGTGTGTGTGTGTGTGTGTGTGTGTGTGTGTGTGTGTGTGTGTGTGTGTGCGCTTGCATGCGTGCTTGCTTGCGTGTGTATGTTCCATTGACGTAGGGTTTAATGTGCGTCATGTTGGATTTTCCAGTTCAGATTCACAAGAAGACGTGCTAAAAGCCACTTCCTGTCACAACGTCAGTAAGAAAAGCATGACGTTACAGAGAAAGCACCTGATGAACACATATAAACAGGACAGCTGATGTGTCACAGAGACAGAAGACAGCTCGTCTTGTTCACTGAAGGTCCAGTTAAGACTAAAGTGTGACTGAATGTCCATTTGCTTTTATCTGTACTGACAGCTAGAGACCAATTATGAATCACATGCTGATGCTGTTGGTTTTGTTCTGGAGCTCAGGTAGGACTCTGTTTTAATACCTTCTGATTGATGTCGCTTGGTTTTTAAATATTGATGATTATGTCTGGATCATTCAATGGTTTACAGTGATTTATCTCTGACTTTTTTGATCTGTCTGTTGACACAACATGGTGACACAGCGTTTAGTCATTATGTAATTACTATACTATAATACTTACTATGTTTACTATGTATACAGTATATCTAGTTATTATTTCATGCATACGGTAGTTTGAACAAACATCCAGAGGATAGGCACTCGGTGGTGCAGTGGCTGCCCACCACCGTGGTGGTTGTGGGTTCGAAGCCACCGACTGCGCTGAGCTGCAGTGTTGCCATGTCCACTTATTATAAGCCACTTTGGGCTTATTTTTCTGTAAAGTTGTTTGTTAATATTGCTAGTTGCACGTTGAGTTTTTTTGTGCTTGTTTCTAAAATGTAGTTGCTTATTTGGGCTTGTTTCTAAAGTGTAGTTGCTTATTTGGGCTTGTTTCTAAAGTGTACTTGTTTATTTGGGCTTGTTTCTAAAGTGTCGTTGTTTATTTGGGCTTGTTTCTAAAGTGTCGTTGTTTATTTGGTCTTGTTTCTAAAGTGTAGTTGCTTATTTGGGCGTGTTTCTAAAGTGTAGTTGTTTATTTGGGCTTGTTTCTAAAGTGTAGTTTTTTATTTGGGCTTGTTTCTAAAGTGTAGTTGATTATTTGGGCTTGTTTCTAAAGTGTAGTTGTTTATTTGGGCGTGTTTCTAAAGTGTAGTTGTTTATTTGGGCTTGTTTCTAAAGTGTAGTTTTTTATTTGGGCTTGTTTCTAAAGTGTAGTTGTTTATTTGGTCTTGTTTCTAAAGTGTAGTTATTTATTTGGGCTTGTTTCTAAAGTGTAGTTGCTTATTTGGTCTTGTTTCTAAAGTGTAGTTGCTTATTTGGGCTTGTTTCTAAAGTGTAGTTGCTTATTTGGTCTTGTTTCTAAAGTGTAGTTGCTTATTTGCTTATTTTATTTTTGTTTTTGTGGCATTCCTAAGCCAATAATTTGATTCCCGTCTCCTACCGGCTAATGTATCCGGTAGGAGACACAAAGTAGATTATTTGTGTCTCCTACCGGATACACACCCGGTCATCAAATTATTGACTTAGGAATGCCACAAAAAAATAAATCCATGGATTCAAGGCTTCATAGGGTGTGCAATTGAGAGAAAATAAGTATTTTTGGGGGTGAACTCCTCCTTTAAAATGTTTCTAAGATGTTCCAAAATTACCTCTTTCTTTTTTTAAGATAATTGTTTTTCTTTTTTTGAAAAAAGCAGATCTACAAGCTCACAGCGCATCACATTGCAACGCGTTGTGACCTTGTAGATTGGCTATTTTCAAATAGCCATAGCCAAGTCCAGTTATAGACCGAAATGCACAGTTTGGGCTGTTTTCTATGTGTTCTGTTCTGTCTCAAATTTATTTTCCTTTCTTTTCTAAAAATTAAGGAAACAGAGAACCGACAATTCTGTCTATAAAAGGCTACATGTATAGGCTAATGTTCCAATAACTATTTCATTTGTGAACATGTGTTATGCAAGCACAATGTATAGGCTGAGGCTATCTGCATTTAATTATTATATTAAGTATTTCTTATGGACATGATCCCATACATTTTGCCTGGTGGGCGTTTCCTAATAGTCTGATTACGCCCTTACGGATCCATTTGTAAATTATTAAATTAACACTGACAATTTTACAGTGTAGATTGGGGTCCCAGACATAATAAATGTGTTAAATGGGGGTCCGTGGCCTGATGCATATCAAACTGGGGGTCCTTGATATTAAAAAGGTTGAAAATCACTGCTATAGAGCCACGTAAACATGTTCTCTAATGTCCCTGGCATATCTTTTCATATGGGGGTCCCTGGCATATCTTTTCATATGGGGGTCCCTGGCATATCTTTTCATATGGTGGTCCCTGGCATATCTTTTCATATGGGGGTCCCTGGCGTATCTTTTCATATGGGGGTCCACAGGCTAATATATATCATTGTGGGGGTCCCTGATGGTAAAATGAGTTTGTGTAAAAACCTGAGCAGGGGGTTCAGTCATCTCTGGTGTGTAGATTAACCACATGAACCCCAGCCTCCCTTTTCTGGGCGTGTCATAAGAGGCAAACATTCTGCCAACATAGCAGATCTACCAGCTCACACAGCGTCACAACGCCATGAGCTTTTAGATCTGATATTTTTTGGCAGAGACATTTGGGGCCCTATCTTGTGCGCCTCCTAACCCCTTATGCCTGAACTTTTTGGGTATTTTTTACTATTCTGAAAAACATTTTTAAATAGTTCAAATAGCCGATCTACAAGCTCACAACATGTCGATGTAGATCAGCTATTTTCTTTTGTTTTAAAATGTTTTAAAAAATAGTAAAACATTCCAAAAATGTTTAGGCATAAGGAGGCATGCAAGATAGGGCCCTTGGTGTAGAGGGAGAAAAGGAGGTCGTGGTATATAGGGTTTAAGTGGTTAAAATGCTGTTGTCAGAGTATAAAATGTTCTTACACAACATGATACTCATTACACCTTCACCTTTATGTTATTTATGCCTTTTTATTCCTCCATTATGCTATGAAATGCCTTTAGTGTATTTTTATGTCTCATTTAAAGCACTTTGAATTGTGTTTGTTTATGAAATGTGTTTGGAGAGCAGATGATAAGTACAAAGTTTATGATTCAGTGAAGAAGAGGCGTTATAATGTGTGCTGGTGTTGTAGACATAGAGAGAGGCAGTCACACCTGACTACCACCACCTCCTCTTCTGCCTAGCAACAACATTATTGTGGGATCGCTAAAGCGATCACACTAATGTTATTGCCACTATTTATATACTATATTCCGCCCGTTTTTTGACGGCTAACTAGTCCTTCATACTTTTAGCTACAAACTCCGTTCCAACTCTTCAACGTTCGGCCTACTCAGGACATATCGGCTACCATTTGAATTTTTGAAATCATTTGTACTTTTAGAGATATTTCACTTTTTACTTCTAAAAAACTCCCATTCATTTCAATGGAGAAATTCATACTTTTAGCTAGAAACTCCGTTCCAACTCTATAACGTTCAGCCTACTTAGGACATATTGGCTACCATTAGAATTTTTGAAATAATTTGTACTTTTAGAGATATTTCACTTTTTAAATAGTAAAAATACTTAAAAGTTGATAAAAAGAGTAAAAATACTTAAAAGTTGTAAAAATTAGTAAAAGCTACTTTAAAGTAAATAAAGTGACTAAAAATACTTTAAAGTAAATACCTTGAGTAAAAATACTTAAGAGTACTTATATTGAGTAAAAATACTTAAAAGTACTCAAAATGAGTAAAAATACTTAAAAGTTGAAAAAAATAGTAAAAATACTTAAAAGTTGATAAAAAGAGTAAAAATACTTAAAAGTTGTAAAAATTAGTAAAAAATACTTTAAAGTAAATAAAGTGACTAAAAATAATTTAAAGTAAATACATTGAGTAAAAATACTTAAGAGTACTTATATTGAGTAAAAATACTTAAAAGTACTCAAAATAACAATACAAATACTTTAACACCTTTCAAACCTTTCAAACCTTTCAATCCTTCAAACCTTTAGAACCTTTAGAACCTTTAGAACCTTTAGAACCTTTAGAACCTTTCAAACCTTTAGAACCTTTAGAACCTTTCAAACCTTTAGAACCTTTCAAACCTTTCAAACCATTCAAACCTTTAGAAACTTTAGAACCTTTCAAACCTTTAGAACTTTTAGAACCTTTAGAACCTTTCAAACCTTTAGAACCTTTCAAACCATTCAAACCTTTAGAACCTTTAGAACCTTTCAAACCTTTCAAACCTTTCGAACCTTTCAAACCCTTCAAACCGTTCAAACCTTTCAAACCTTTCAAACCTATAACACTACTAACACTATCAATACTCAATACCAGCAACATTCTTAGCGATCCCACACTGTTTCTTCAGGAACAGTACCTTCTAGTACTAAACCTGTTACTCATACAGTATAATTACATATTTGCTATATTCATCATGGAGTTGTATTTACTTAAATTAAAGTGTAGTTGCTTATTTGGTCTTGTTTCTAAAGTGTAGTTGCTTATTTGGTCTTGTTTCTAAAGTGTAGTTGTTTATTTGGTCTTGTTTCTAAAGTGTAGTTGTTTATTTGGGCTTGTTTCTAAAGTATAGTTGTTTATTTGGGCTTGTTTCTAAAGTGTAGTTGCTTATTTGGGCTTGTTTCTCAAGTGTAGTTGCTTATTTGGGCTTGTTTCTAAAGTGTAGTTGTTTATTTGGGCTTGTTTCTAAAGTGTGGTTGTTTATTTGGTCTTGTTTCTAAAGTGTAGTTGTTTATTTGGTCTTGTTTCTAAAGTGTAGTTGTTTATTTGGTCTTGTTTCTAAAGTGTAGTTGTTTATTTGGTCTTGTTTCTAAAGTGTAGTTGTTTATTTGGGCTTGTTTCTAAAGTGTAGTTGCTTATCTGGTCTTGTTTCTAAAGTGTAGTTGTTTATTTGGTCTTGTTTCTAAAGTGTAGTTGTTTATTTGGTCTTGTTTCTAAAGTGTAGTTGTTTATTTGGTCTTGTTTCTAAAGTGTAGTTGTTTATTTGGGCTTGTTTCTAAAGTGTAGTTGCTTATCTGGTCTTGTTTCTAAAGTGTAGTTGTTTATTTGGGCTTGTTTCTAAAGTGGAGTTGTTTATTTGGGCTTGTTTCTAAAGTGTAGTTGCTTATTTGGTCTTGTTTCTAAAGTGTAGTTGCTTATTTGGGCTTGTTTCTAAAGTGTAGTTGCTTATTTGGTCTTGTTTCTAAAGTGTAGTTGCTTATTTGGTCTTGTTTCTAAAGTGTAGTTGTTTATTTGGTCTTGTTTCTAAAGTGTAGTTGTTTATTTGGGCTTGTTTCTAAAGTATAGTTGTTTATTTGGGCTTGTTTCTAAAGTGTAGTTGCTTATTTGGGCTTGTTTCTCAAGTGTAGTTGCTTATTTGGGCTTGTTTCTAAAGTGTAGTTGTTTATTTGGGCTTGTTTCTAAAGTGTGGTTGTTTATTTGGTCTTGTTTCTAAAGTGTAGTTGTTTATTTGGTCTTGTTTCTAAAGTGTAGTTGTTTATTTGGTCTTGTTTCTAAAGTGTAGTTGTTTATTTGGTCTTGTTTCTAAAGTGTAGTTGTTTATTTGGGCTTGTTTCTAAAGTGTAGTTGCTTATCTGGTCTTGTTTCTAAAGTGTAGTTGTTTATTTGGTCTTGTTTCTAAAGTGTAGTTGTTTGTTTGGTCTTGTTTCTAAAGTGTAGTTGTTTATTTGGTCTTGTTTCTAAAGTGTAGTTGTTTATTTGGGCTTGTTTCTAAAGTGTAGTTGCTTATCTGGTCTTGTTTCTAAAGTGTAGTTGTTTATTTGGGCTTGTTTCTAAAGTGGAGTTGTTTATTTGGGCTTGTTTCTAAAGTGTAGTTGTTCATTTGGGCTTGTTTCTAAAGTGGAGTTGTTTATTTGGGCTTGTTTCTAAAGTGGAGTTGTTTATTTGGGCGTGTTTCTAAAGTGTAGTTGCTTATTTGGGCGTGTTTCTAAAGTGGAGTTGTTTATTTGGGCTTGTTTCTAAAGTGTAGGTTTTTTATTTGGGCTTGTTTCTAAAGTGTAGTTGTTTATTTGGGCTTGTTTCTAAAGTGTAGTTGCTTATTTGGGCTTGTTTCTAAAGTGTATTCGCTTAAATATTTGGGCTTGTTTCTAAAGTGTAGTTGCTTATTTGGGCTTGTTTCTAAAGTGTAGTTGCTTATTTGGTCTTGTTTCTGAAGTGTAGTTGCTTATTTGGGCTTGTTTCTAAAGTGTAGTTGCTTATTTGGGCTTGTTTCTAAAGTGTAGTTGCTTATTTGGGGTTGTTGCTAAAGTGTAGTTGCTTATTTGGGCTTGTTTCTAAAGTGTAGTTGTTTATTTAAGCTTGTTTCTATAGTGTAGTTTTTTATTTGGTCTTGTTTCTAAAGTGTAGTTTTTTATTTGGGCTTGTTTCTAAAATGTAGTTGCTTATTTGGGCTTGTTTCTAAAGTGTAGTTTTTTATTTGGGCTTGTTTCAAAAGTGTAGTTTTTTGTTTGGGCTTGTTTTTAAAGTGTAGTTTTTATTTGGGCTTGTTTCTAAAGTGTAGTTTTTATTTGGGCTTGTTTCTAAAGTGTAGTTTTTTATTTGGGCTTGTTTCTAACGTGTAGTTTTTGTGTGTGTGTTTCTAAAGTAGTTTTTTATTTGGGCTTGTTTCTAAAGTGTAGTTGTTTATTTGGGCTTGTTTCTAAAGTGTAGTTTTTTGCTTGGGCTTGTTTCTAAAGTGTAGTTTTTTGTTTGGGCTTGTTTCTAAAGTGTAGTTTTTTGTTTGGGCTTGTTTCTAAAGTGTAGTTGTTTATTTGGGCTTGTTTCTAAAGTATAGTTGCTTATTTGGGCTTGTTTCTAAAGTGTAGTTGTTTATTTGGGCTTGTTTCTAAAGTATAGTTGCTTATTTGGGCTTGTTTCTAAAGTGTTGTTGCTTATTTGGGCTTGTTTCTAAAATGTAGTTGCTTATTTGGGCTTGTTTCTAAAGTGTAGTTTTTTATTTGGGCTTGTTTCTAAAGTGTAGTTTTTATTTCGGCTTGTTTCCAAATGTTGTTTAAACCAGTGGTTCTCAAACATTTTCATGGCAAGGACCCCCATAATTATATGTATTCATAGGCGTGCAAGATAGGGCCCTTGGTGTTGAGGGTTTAAGTGGTTAAAATGCTGTTGTCAGAGTATAAAATGTTCTTACACAACATGATACTCATTACACCTTCACCTTTATGTTATTTATGCCTTTGTATTCCTCCATTGTGCTATGAAATGCCTTTAGTGTATGTTTATGTCTCATTTAAAGCACTTTGAATTGTGTTTGTATATGAAATGTGTCTGTAGAGCACATGACAAGTACAAAGTTTATGATTTAGTGAAGAAGAGGCGTTATAATGTGTGCTGGTGTTGTAGACATAGAGAGAGGTAGTCACTAAAAAGCATCGGTCTTGATTAAAAGCTGCTGATCAGAGCGCTTTGAAAAGTGTAGAATAGTTGAAGCTCTTTTTTATCAGCTGTCCAATCATGACTCTGCTGGTCTGAGCTGATGGTTTCTCTATGCTCTGCTGTCAGCCTATCAGAGACACCCACACCTGACTACCACCACCTCCTCTTCTGCCTAGCAACAACATTATACTAAACCAGCTACTCATACATTATAATTACATATTTGCTATATTCATCATGGAGTTGCATTTACTTAAATTATAAATGGTGCATTTATGTATAGTGCCTTTAAGTGTAGCTGCTTATTTGGTCTTGTTTCTAAAGTGCTTATTTGGGCTTGTTTCTAAAGTGTAGTTGTTTATTTTGTCTTGTTTCTAAAGTGCTTATTTACGGGGCCAGAGCTCAGGCACTGATCTGGGCTCCGTTTTAAGATTGGCATTATTATGGGGCCAGGCTGCCAGCATGGCTCCTGGCCCTGTTTTACTATTGGCATTATTCTGTCACTTCTTCTTCTGCCACTTTTCGCAGTTCTGGCTGAACCGTGCATACGCTTTTTACGAAACTCGGCCATATGGTAGATGGGCATGAAAAACTATCAAGAAATAATTCTCACAATTTTTCGTCCAAAGGTGGCGCTATAGCACTCAATTGAAAATGGCAACTTTGAACAGGAACTCATGCCCTGTTTGACCTAGAGCCATGAAACTTGGATACACATATGCGTCTCTTCATGCTGAACAACTTTCACCCTCTGACTTTTGACCTCCCACCATTTTGAATTATATGAAAAACAGTCAAAAACAGAGATCTACAATCTCACAACTTTTCCGATAGCAACATTTTGTGAGCTTTTAGATCGGCTACTTTCACTGGTTTCTGTTCCGAGGAGACATCTCTATCGGAAGATTGTTAGGGAACCAGTGATCTAGAGTAGTTAGCAAAACAGAGGCCTGGTCCGTCAGGGACGGAAAGACTTATATATATCAACAGACACTACCAGGGCTATCATATCTCTAGCTCAATGAGAAGAAAGGCAGCTTATGAGTCCGGAGGTCACTGGTTCGATCCCTGTCCCCGATGATGTGCATATTACTTATCATTGCTTCTTTCCTTTTCTTTCTGCAATCACTGGCCCCGCATTATCGCTGCTTGCAGCTATATTTTATATGTTGTTATCGGGGGGGGGGGCCTTGAAAAAGAGAGCTTGCTCTCAATGGGCTTCCCTGAATAAATAAAGGAAAAAGAAAGAAAGAAAAGAAAGATTATGAAAAAAGATATCTGGGTGTTTTTTTTAGGCTTAAACCTGTATAAAACATTTAAGGGCCAATATTTATATTAAATATATATTTTTTAAAGCCATGGTGTAGTCCCTTTAAGTAAAACAATTGAGCACTTTTTCCTCCACTACTTTTAGGATGCTGTGCAGGGCAGGACCTTCTCGAACACGGGCCACTTAACGCAGTTTTGGGGAAGTATTTCACCTTCAAGCCCGATGTGGAACCCGGGGAAAGCTTCTTGACCATCGCCTGGTCGTTTCAACCAGGGGACGATCTCACTCCAATCGTCACCGTGGTGAACCCCAATGTGGAGAATATCGCCGATGAATACAAGGGACGGGTGTCCATCGATAAGACCAACGGCATCCTGACCCTGGGCCCACTGACGAGCGCAGACAGTGGAGATTATGCAGTGACTATGATCAGCACGAGAGGAGTCCAGCGGACAGGCGAAACCCATCTCCAAGTTCGGGGTGAGTGTACCTCAACCCCCCTTTTATTTCAACTTGAATAATGTAGCTACATTTTAATTACGGGGCCAGGCTTCAAGCCAGGCTCCGTCTTGATATTCGCTTTATTCCGTTTCTTCTGCCACTTTTTGCAGTTCTGGCTGCACCGTGCTGTCGCTTTTTACGAAACTCGGCTATATGGTAGATGGACATGAAAAACGATCAAGAAATAAATCTCACAATCTTTCGTCAAAAGGTGGCGCTAAAGCACTCAATTGAAAGTGCCAACTTTGAACAGGTACAACTCATGCCCTGTTTGACCTACAGCCATGAAACTTCGATACACACATGCGTCTCTTCATGCCCGACAACTTTTGTGGTCGGACTCATTGGCTCATAACTTCTGCATTTTTTCACTTATGGAAAATCCTCCGCTAAAGTTTTGTTGGCAAAGGTCCTAGATTTATGTGTAAAATGTTTCGTGCAGATTACTAAACAATCCCAGGAGGAGACTATTGCAGTTTTATGAAAATTATTCATCTGCCCCTAACACACACATGCAGACTCACATTTGTTTGAAACTTTGCAGTAATGTAGAGGGTCATTGCAAATATCACTTACTCCAATTGGCCTAAGGGGGGGCGCTATAGCAATTTTTTGAACATGCAAACTTTAAACAGGCATGAGTCATGCCTCGTTTGGCCGAAAGTCGGGAAACTTGCTTACACTTGTGCCTTGACTCATGAGGAACACATCTATCACTTTGACCAGTAAGTTCCACCCTTAGATTGTCATTAATTTTGAGCAGTTTGAAAAACACTTAAACCCAAGATTTTTCAGCTATTTGCTTGAAACTGTATCACATTTTGAACTCCTTTTTCACTAGATCAGGTCTGTTGGTCCAATGGCTTCTTGGTAAAGCGTCTGCCTTACAACCTCAAGTTTGCCAGTTCAAGCCCCCTTCATGCAGACTTCATTAAAGTTGCATTGCACACAACTTGATTGTGTCAATTAATACATGTGCAATTGTTAAAGATAACCTGAAATGCTTATTTGAGAGTATGTTTTTTCAATGTATGACATACTTCATTCTGAAAATAGCCGATCTACAATCTCACAACTTTTCAGATAGCAACGTGTTTCTGAGCTTGTAGATCGGCTACTTTCACCAGTTTCGGTTCTAGAGTAGTTCGGGACACAGAGGCTTGGTTCATAATGGACGGAAATACTTATAAATATCAACAGACACTATCAGGGAGGCCATATATCTAGCTCAATGAGAAGATAGGCAGCCTTTAAGTCCGTAGGTCGCGGGTTCGATCCCTGTCCCCGACAATGTATTGAGGTGATCACGATTTGGCGTTATTAGCTTTACGCATAGTGTTTCTTGAGGATAGGCTTAGGCGTTGTTTTACGGTTAGTGAGGGTTTAAAATGCTCATGTTAATTGCATGGTCTTCTTTCTCAGTTCAGTCTTCTATGTTTCTATGGCTTATTGTGCATATTACTTATCATTGCTTCTTTGTTTCTTCTCTCTGCAATCCCTGGCCCCGTATTATGGCTGCTTGCAGCTATATTTGGTCTT
Source organism: Gymnoscopelus braueri (assembly GCF_963280865.1). Classification (NCBI taxonomy): domain Eukaryota; kingdom Metazoa; phylum Chordata; class Actinopteri; order Myctophiformes; family Myctophidae; genus Gymnoscopelus; species Gymnoscopelus braueri. Next base: position 2,814,962 of record NC_137621.1, on the reverse strand, counting down.
GTTTGTAAAGTGCTTATTTGGGCTTGTTTCTAAAGTGTAGTTGCTTATTTGGTCTTGTTTCTAAAGTGCTTATTTGGTCTTGTTTCTAAAGTGTAGTTGTTTATTTGGTCTTGTTTCTAAAGTGCTTATTTGGTCTTGTTTCTAAAGTGTAGTTGTTTATTTGGGCTTGTTTCTAAAGTGTAGTTGTTTATTTGGTCTCGTTTCTAAAGTGTAGTTGTTTATTTGGGCTTGTTTCTAAAGTGTAGTTGCTTATTTGGTCTTGTTTCTAAAGTGTAGTTGTTTATTTGGTCTTGTTTCTAAAGTGCAGTTGTTTATTTGGTCTTGTTTCTAAAGTGTAGTTGTTTATTTGGGCTTGTTTCTAAAGTGTAGTTGTTTATTTGGTCTTGTTTCTAAAGTGCTTATTTGGGCTTGTTTCTAAAGTGTTGTTGTTTATTTGGTCTTGTTTCTAAAGTGCTTATTTGGGTTTGATTCTAAAGTGTAGTTGTTTATTTGGACTTGTTTCTAAAGTTTAGTGGTTTATTTGGGCTTGTTTCTAAAGTGTTTATTTGTGCTTGTTTCTAAAGTGTTGTTGCTTATTTGGGCTTGTTTCTAAAGTGTAGTTGTTTATTTGGGCTTGTTTCTAAAGTGTAGTTGCTTATTCGGTCTTGTTTCTAAAGTGCTTATTTGGGCTTGTTTCTAAAGTGTAGTTGTTTATTTTGTCTTGTTTCTAAAGTTCTTATTTGGGTTTGTTTCTAAAGTGTAGTTGTTTATTTGGTCTTGTTTCTAAAGTGCTTATTTGGTCTTGTTTCTAAAGTGTAGTTGTTTATTTGGTCTTGTTTCTAAAGTGCTTATTTGGTCTTGTTTCTAAAGTGTAGTTGTTTATTTAGTCTTGTTTCGAAAGTGTAGTTGTTTATTTGGGCTTGTTTCTAAAGTGTAGTTGTTTATTTGGTCTTGTTTCTAAAGTGTAGTTATTTATTTGGGCTTGTTTCTAAAGTGTAGTTGTTTATTTGGGCTTGTTTCTAAAGTGTAGTTGTTTATTTGAGCTTGTTTTTAAAATGTTGTTGTTTATTTGAGCTTGTTTCTAAAGTGTAGTTGTTTATTTGGGCTTGTTTTTAAAGTGTAGTTGTTTATTTGAGCTTGTTTCTAAAGTGTAGTTGTTTATTTGAGCTTGTTTCCAAAGTGTAGTTGCTTATTTGGGCTTGTAGATTGGCTATTTTCAAATAGTCGTAGCCTAGTCTAGTTTTCATAGACCTGGTTGCTTATTTCTCTTGCAGTGTCTGGCAACACTGCTGAGCTGCTGCTGCTGCTCTGTTCACAATCATACACAGCTGTTTATAGACTGAAATGTACAGTTTGATCTGTTTTCTATGTGTTCTGTTCTGTCTCACATTTATTTTCCTTTCTTTTCCAAAAATTGAGGAAACAGAGAACCGACAATTCTGTCTATAAAAGGCCAAATCTCCCTAAATGTAGGCTAATGTTCCAATAACCATTTTATTTGTGACCATGTGTTATGCAAGCCAATGTCCAGTGGCTAATCACTGGACATGACTGACTCTGACTCTCACTCCACTCCACCACGAAATATGCAGGCTGTGTAATGACCACCGTGGTGGTTGTGGGTTTGAAGCCACCGTGGGCTCCCCCGACTGCGCTGAGCTGCAGTGGTGCCATGTCCACTTATTATAAGCCACTTTGGGCTTATTTTTCTGTAAAGTTGCTTGTAAATATTGCTAGTTGCGGGTTACCTTTTTTTGGGGTTTTTTCTAAAGTGTAGTTTTTTATTTGGTCTTGTTTCTAAAGTGTAGTTGCTTATTTGGGCTTGTTTCTAAAGTGTAGTTGCTTATTTGGGCTTGTTTCTAAAGTGTAGTTGCTTATTTGGGCTTGTTTCTAAAGTGTAGTTGTTTATTTGGTCTTGTTTCTAAAGTGTAGTTGTTTATTTGGGCTTGTTTCTAAAGTGTAGTTGTTTATTTGGGCTTGTTTCTAAAGTGTAGTTGTTTATTTGGGCTTGTTTCTAAAGTGTAGTTGTTTATTTGGTCTTGTTTCTAAAGTGTAATTGCTTATTTGGTCTTGTTTCTAAAGTGTAGTTGTTTATTTGGGCTTGTTTCTAAAGTGTAGTTGCTTATTTGGGCTTGTTTCTAAAGTGTAGTTGTTTATTTGGTCTTGTTTCTAAAGTGTAGTTGTTTATTTGGGCTTGTTTCTAAAGTGTAGTTGTTTATTTGGGCTTGTTTCTAAAGTGTAGTTGTTTATTTGGGCTTGTTTCTAAAGTGTAGTTGTTTATTTGGGCTTGTTTCTAAAGTGTAGTTGTTTATTTGGGCTTGTTTCTAAAGTGTAGTTGTTTATTTGGGCTTGTTTCTAAAGTATAGTTGTTTATTTGGGCTTGTTTCTAAAGTGTAGTTGCTTATTTGGGCTTGTTTCTAAAGTGTAGTTGTTTATTTGGGCTTATTTCCTAATGTTGTTTAAACCAGTGGTTCTCAAAAATGTTAATGGCAAGGACCCCCAGATTAATATATACTGTATTTGTCCACAGCCCCCCCCCCCCATCTGAAAATATGTTGTGCCAGGGACTACTTTTTGAAAATAGCAGATCTACAAGCTTACAACGCGTCGCGGCGCGTAGGCCCTGTGAGCTTGTAGATTGGCTATTTTCAAATAGCCGTAGCCTAGTCGCTTCTTTTCATACACCTGGTTTCTTATTTCTCTCGCAGAATCTGGCAACGCTATGAGCTGCGGCTGCTGCCAAATGGACCCTTATGAGTCCATTTGTAATTATTAAATTAACACTGACAATTTGACAGTGTAGATTGGGGGTCCCAGAGATAAACATTGTATCAAATGGGGGTCCGTGGCCTGATGCATATCAAACTGGGGGTCCTTGATATTAAAAAGGTTGAGAATCACTGCTATAGAGCCACACTGTAAACATGTTCTCTAATGGGGGTCCCTGGCATATCTTTTCATATGGGGGTCCCTGGCATATCTTTTTATATGGGGGTCCCTGGCATATGTTTTCATATGGGGGTCCCTGGCATATCTTTTTATATGGGGGTCCCTGGCATATCTTTTCATATGGGGGTCCCTGGCATATCTTTTCATATGAGGGTCCCTGGCATATGTTTTCATATGGGGGTCCACAGGCTAATATGTATCAGTGTGGGGGTCCCTGATGGTAAAATGAGTTTGTGTAAAAACCTGAGCAGGGGGTTCAGTCATCTCTGGTGTGTAGATTAACCACATGAACCCCAGCCTCCCTTTTCTGGGCGTGTCATAAGAGGCAAACATTCTGCCAACATAGCAGATCTACCAGCTCACACAGCGTCACAACGCCATGAGCTTTTAGATCTGATAATTTTTGGGAGAGATATCTTGTGCGCCTCCTAACCCCTTATGCCTGAACTTTTTTGGCATTTCTTACTATTCTGAAAAACATTTTTAAATAGTTCAAATAGCCAATCTACAAGCTCACAACATCGATGTAGATCAGCTATTTTCACTTTTTTTTTTTTTTTTTTTAAGTCTTTTAAGTTTTTAAAAATAGTTTAAAAATCCAAAAATGTTTAGGCATAAGGGGTTAGGAGGCATGCAAGATAGGGCCCTTGGAGTAGAGGGTTTAAGGTGTTAAAATGCTGTTGTCAGAGTATAAAATTTTCTTACACAACATGATACTCATTACACCTTCACCTTTATGTTATTTATGCCTTTTTATTCCTCCATTATGCTATGAAATGCCTTTAGTGTATTTTTATGTCTCATTTAAAGCACTTTGAATTGTGTTTGTTTATGAAATGTGTTTGGAGAGCAGATGATAAGTACAAAGTTTATGATTTAGTGAAGAAGAGTCGTTATAATGTGTGCTGGTGTTGTAGACATAGAGAGAGGCAGTTACTAAAAAGCGTCCGTCTTGATTAAAAGCTGCTGGTTAGAGAGCTTTGAAAAGTGTAGAATAGTTGAAGCTCTTTTTATCAGCTGTCCAATCATGACTCTGCTGGTCTGAGCTGATGGTTTCTCTATGCTCTGCTGTCAGCCTATCAGAGACACCCACACCTGACTACCGCCACCACCTCCTCCTCTTCTGCCTAGCAACAACATTATACTAGACCTGTTACTCATACAGTATAATTACATATTTGCTATATTCATCATGGAGTTGTATTTACTTAAATAATAAACGGTGCATTTATGTAGTGCTTTTATCCAAAGAGCCTTAAGGCAGGTACACACTGCAGGATATTTGGTCCGATATTGCTGTCGCCGACATTTTTTGGCCCTTGCCGACAAAACCTCCCGATCTGACACAGATCGGCCTTTGATCGGCGAGCTAATGCTCGCTCTGTGTGAAAGGTTCCGCGAGACGATGTGGCCGCGATTATCCGCTCTGCGACGGCTTTCCGACCGTTTTCAGATAACTACCATGTTAGATATTCAGCTCTGTCCCAGACAGGACAGCAGACAATATCATACACTATGAAAGGAGCTGCGACCACCTTGCAAAGAGATGAACGCTACAGCCAATGAGAGCACATTACAGCACCTGACCACAACAAACAGATCCCCCTCATAGTTACCGTCCAGTCCTGTATTAAGTTAAACATTATTATAAAACAGAATGAGAGTGAGCGAGCATGCTCGAAGGGGGCTGTTTATTTGAGACTATTGCACAGAGATAGAGAGAGAGAGAAAGACAAGAGCGAGCGGTGTGTGTGTGTGTGTGTGTGTGTGTGTGTGTGTGTGTGTGTGTGTGTGTGTGTGTGTGTGTGTGTGTGTGTGTGTGTGTGTGTGTGTGTGTGTGTGTGTGTGTGTGTGTGTGTGTGTGTGTGTGTGTGTGTGTGTGTGTGTGAGCCGTTGTCTGACTGTCTGTGACTGTTGCCAGATTTTGCGAGAGAAATAAGCAACCAGGTTTGCGAAAACAAGCCCAACAACTATGAGCACTTTAAGCCTATATACAAATACATTGGATACTTGAAAATAGACGATCTACAAGCTCACGTTGTAGATAGGCTATTTTTAAGGGGGGGGGGTTTGTGGAATATTTTCCAAATCCACACAGATCTTGTATGGGGGTCTATGGCACAACATATTTTCAGAAGGGGGAGGTCTGCGCCTCTGCGGACAATTAATTATTATTATTAATTTGGGGGTCCTTGCCATGAAAATGTTTGAGAACAACTGGTTCAAACAATATTAGGAAACAAGGCCAAAAAAGCAACAACACTTTCAAGCAACTTTACAGAAAAACAATCCCAAAGTCGCTTATAATAAGCGGACATGGCAACGCTGTCACTGACTTCAGCACACTTGACGTGCGAGAGAGAGAGGGAGAGAGAGGGGGAGAGGGAGAGGGAGAGAGGCATATCACGGGATACGTCGATTAAAATGAATTGGAATAAACACAAATGTATGTATTGGGTCTGACTCTGGAGATAGCATCCTAGTGAACTATCCTACAGTGTGTAATCCCTGGTCGGGGATCAATCTATAGTGTGAAAACCACAACGACATATGACAGCCGATTTCAAGAAATAAACTCCTGCAGTGTGTAATGCTTAACGATCAGACGACTCCCCGACCACTTTAAAGTCCTACAGTCTGTACCTGCCCTTACAGTGTGCATTACATTCACACACTGACAGCAGAGGAAACCAAGGCACCAACCTGTTCTTCAGGGCAGTTTGGGGTTCAGTGTCACCTTTGCTCAAGGATCAAACTGGGAACCTTCAGTTTCCAGAGCGGACGCTCTGCCTCCTGAGCCACTGCTGCCCTTAAAAGCAGAACAGTTAATATATCACAGATTCACCGTTAATAAGCAAGGTGTGGTCTAGTGTCAGCTCCACTGGTCCAAACAGGACAATTAATCAGTTTAACATTTTTGACGGGTTTAAATTGAATGTTTAGTTCATGTCTGTAAGATGTGTGTGGTGTGGTTCTCACAGCTTGTGAGCCAGTAGCATGATACCGTTGGTACCACACAGTGGCCCTCATTTATCAACGCGGTGCAGCCCAAATAATGGGCGTACGGCGAGATCACTGCACCTTTCGGCATTTATCAATATACCCTGACGTGGGCTTCATCCTACCGTACGCTGAAATCTCACGTCTGGTAGAGAGCAGTTGTTGACTTTGGCTGCGCCCGTTTATTCCATCCTAGACCTGCGGAGCAGCATTGTCTGACTGTCTGACAGGCATCTGGACACATAATCCACTCCTAAATGTATATCTACACTAAAAAATAATCCCTGTAAAAGTATAACATTTTATAAAGTAATTTAAACAAACTGCTTTAACAGTCATTCAGTTGCATTGGCTATTTGAAAATAGCAGATCTGCGAGCTCACAACGGGTCGCATGGCGACGCGTTGTGAGCTTGTAGATCTGCTATTTTCAAAATATACAGCACTTCTGCGAGCGCATTTTCGGGACTCCCGACAATCTTTTCATGGACAGTGAGGTGTACAAACTTACAGTAGCTTGTCCTATGTTATGCAGTTATGTCATAGAGAGTTATGAAGACTACAACCTGGCTGGTTTAAGGATATAAACCCGACGCTCCAATCTCTTATTAACGTGGCGGCACGGAATCACTGCAGCCTGCCCGAGTCTGACTGCTTTATTTTAGTGTAACTCGAACGCGCACTGCTCGGTATGGGGTAAATAAATTAATATTCAAACGTATGTTCAAATGACATTTGGTCTGGAAGGAGAGGGAGACAGAGTGGACATTACAGTGGTGACAGAAAGGACTGATACCAGTCTAGGTCTTAACATCAGAGGGTCAACAGTCTCTTTCTGGAGGATTAGAATCACTCTGGTGGCTTGAATGCAGATGGGATTCAGCCTGAGGTTATGATCTAACTGTTTACATTTGATACAGAAATCTATGTTTGTGCTTTTCTGTCTGCTTTGCTTGTATTGCACCTGGACACCATTGAAAGTGACCGTTCACCCTCAATGTGTTTTCTGACATTTTAAACAAAGTGCATGTAGAAAATGTCCATTTACTGTATGTGTATTTGACATGATTTCTGTTCTATCTGGTACCCAGGAGACACATGTGTAAATCTGTGTTGTTGGGCCCTGAAGGGCCACAGTGACGCTTTCTGTTGTGTCTGACATCAGTGCTGACGGTGTCTGACATCAGTGCTGGACGTCCATGGACCCACCACCCACCCATTAGACAGTTTTAATATAAAGGATAAATGATGAAGATGATGATGATGGTGAATTATGGGAGTAGATCAGCAAATAGAGTAGGGGAGGGGCTCTAGAGCAGTGGTTCTCTATGTTGGGTCCGGGGACCACCTGCGGTCCAAATGGACCCTTTACGGGTCTGTAACTCAGAGAGTGTATGATGGGTTAATCTCTGACCCCATTCTACACTGTAAAATCTGTAGTGTTCATTTAACTCTGAGAGGGTACACATGGAACCAAATGGACCGTTTAAAAATAATTGCCGATCTACAAGCTCACAACACGTTCATGTTCATGCTTACGAATAGATACAGAGCCCTGACGCCAAACTATGATTCATATATCTATGCTCAATTATGCTCAATAAAAATATATTCTAAAATTCAATCTAAGAGTTATCTGACTGAACTAAGTCTATGGGGTTTAAGAGGTAAATGTATGTATGTTGTGTAATAATCTAAATCTACAAAGTAAAATTAAAGTGTTAATAATAGTAGTGGAGTAAAAAGTATAATATTTTCCTCTGAGATGAAGTGGAGTAGGATTAATAAAATATGTAAATACTGCAGTAAAGTAAAAGTACCTCAGAATTAAACTTCAGTAACAGTCCTTTAGTAAATGTACTTAGTTACTTTCCTCCACTGGACACCACTGTCTCTGTTACAGTGAAACTCATTTACTTTGTGATGTTTCTCCTCAGATCTCCAGACTAAACAAACAAGCAGCATAACAGGTAAACAAACATGAAACAAGGTTTATTACTGTTTGGTCATTCAGCATACATGGTGTACAGTCTAAGTGTCATGTTAAATCTTTATTTATTGTTAGCTTACCTACACACTCCTGCATGTATAAGCTTTCTTTCAGGCTGATCATTGTCATGTTTTAATGTTTTTCTTCTCATTCAGTTGATTATTCAGTGAGGCTGGTCGGTGGTTCAAACTCCTGTTCAGGCAGAGTGGAGGTGTACTACGGTGGCAGATGGGGGAGGGTGTGTGATTATGAGTGGGATCTGGATGATGCCCAGGTTGTGTGTAGACAGTTAGACTGTGGACCAGCTCTGTCAGCACCAAGGAGAGCCCACTTTGGACAGGGTGATGGAGACATCTGGTTGGATATTGTCAGGTGTTCAGGCAGTGAGTCACAGCTTTCACACTGCAGACATGGGGGGATTGGAATCCACTACTGTGGACACAGTCAAGATGCTGGTGTTGTTTGTGCAGGTAAATATGAATTTTATTGCAATTAACAAAGATGTTTGTATGTGTGTTGTCATCCTATCCTATATTAAAATGGACTAAAGGGAGGACGGGCCGGGGGCCTGGCCGGCAGCCGGCAGGCAGACCTCTGACATCAAACTCATGTCATTATGACTCAGCCATAACCATATGAGGAGTTCCCAATGCAGCTACACCCAATGTTTTTTTTTTCTTTTCCTAAATATAGAGTAGCCAGTAATATATTACCCCTTTTTCCTCCCCACACACATGTCTGTGTTGTCACTGCTGTCGTATCCTACTGACTCACCTGCCAGTGAGGAGCCCCCACCGGGAGGACGTAGAGCCTTCGTCCTACTCCTCCCGCCCAACACTCCCCGCTGACAGGTGCCGCCCCAGCAATGACCAATATCACCCTCCTCCCCGCCCGGCTTCCCTCTCCCGAACACGAGCCGATTGTGTTTGTGTAGACGCTCGACAAAGCCGGATGCAACACAACCTCCGTGGTGGTGGGCAGGGACTTTACCACTGCACCACCCGAGCGCCCGCTATGCCCAAAGTTGAGCTCATAGGACTAGTAGATAGTACAATCCCTTAGATTAATCAACATGTGGTATTGAGTGGGGTATAGGGGTAAACGCTTCACTGGGGTCTTCAGGTGGGCACCTATCCTCCTTCAGTGGTGTTTCGTTGATAGGCCCACGACACCTCCACAGGGCTCAACGGCAACACCTGGCGTCCCAGGTTTTCATCATCATCATCATGTATTTAAGTTCTACTGGCTGCTGGAATCAGAGAGTTAATTTGTCTTTTTGTTTGGCTTCACTTCAAATGTGGTCAATGTCTCTCCACCAGAGATACATGCCTCTTGGCATAATAGGATGAATGCATATTGTTCAGTCCATTATTGCCGATTTTCAGTGTCCACCTTTATTTTACTGATGAACTTTGAACCTGCTATTTTCATTCACATTGGGAATCCAGGCTTCAACTGTTGCTAAAGCTGCTGCAAAAACATTAAACGTATACTACTGGTTCTACCCACCAGCACACTGGTCAAAAGCTAAAGTAAAAGTGGGCACTCTGAACTCTCAATGACCCCAATCAACAACATGCCACACTCCTCAACGAGCTGTTGTCACGGAGATGACAGCCCATTGAGCCATAATACAAGTGTAGGACTACACAGGGAAGCAGTCTCATATAAACAGAGATCTTTTCAACTCTTTTGAGTTTGCGCAGGGCGGGAAGGGGAGGAGATGTGTGTGTGTGGCTGCTGTAGCACCTCTGTAGACCCGCCCCCGCCTTTGCGCGCTGTGCCACACGTTCACGTTGAGAGGGAAGGGAAGGGCACGACACGTGGGCACATGTAGGGAGATGTCTGGCAAAATTACAACTCACATTTGGGGCATTGTTAATATATTAGAAGCTTTTAATCCAGAATTGATCGATGTCACCATGGGCCACGTACTGTAGGCTACACTGTAAAAAACTAAACAAAACAAACAAACAAACACTGTAAAAAAAAAAAAGGTGCAAGGGCACTTGCTTGTACAGAGGAATAAACGGCAGGTGCTCTAGCACCACCTAGAGTCTATCTTTGCACGTCCCCGTTCAGTAGTGTGTTTACTAGACGATTATGGACGTATTCAGTTACACCAGAAGAGGAAGCCAGGCCTGGACTAGGCTTGAGCCGATTTAATCAATTATTGCATTTATTAAATAAATAAATGCAGTGACAAATGCAGTGACAACGCAAGCTTGTCCATCTGCAGCTGCAACACCAACAATTGTGACTTATTACTTAAGTTTTTTAATTTTTTAATTTGGTGAACACTAGTGGTTGAAACCAATGAGTGGTCGCCAAATTCCAGACTTCCATCGCCAGTTTTGGTGTGACGCAACTAAACGTGTTGGGTCCAAGCCCCCAGAACCCAGTGGTTGCATTGAAGCGCATTGGACATGCTGGCCATTCATAGGTACTGCAGCTTAAAACGGCCTGGGGCCACTGTCACGAACGAGCGAAAATGGTCTCGACCAATGGGCTCGACTCACAAGCTTCCGCACGGGGCTGCAAAACTTGTCACGAGGTGTCGCAAAACGTGTCGCAGAAGCCCCAAATAGGCCTCACCCATCACATTTCCCAACCCGGAAGAAGGGGTGATTTCGGCCCATGTGCTGGGTGAGCAACTCAATGCAGGTGGATGGGAGGGGATATTCGGTACCCTATTCTTTTTAACTCTATGGTTGGGTCCGGTCTGCTTTGTTGACGCAGACAGAACTCAACTTTATAATTGATGTAGGCTCATTTTATGTACTACAGACACTAGATTGGATACACCTTGACAAAAACATCAGCTGCTGTTTTAAAAAGTTTGGATTTTTTCTGTTTTAAATAACCACTGCTTTGTGGCAATTTTGTGTTGTAGCAATAATTCAAGACCACAATTCAAGATCACCCTACTGGGGGTGGGGAGCGAGACTTTAAAGGCGATAACTCGTATTTATTTATATCAGAGCACATGTAACATTATGTTAGTAGTCTTTCTCTCTGTGTATAAAGGGCTTCAGTCAATCCACTGCTCTCTGATGTGTTTAGAGTTTGCTATGAATCCATGATGACAATTGGTTCACTTGGTTTAATTCTCTCTCTCTCTCTCTCTCTCTCTCTCTCTCTCTCTCTCTCTCTCTCTCTCTCTCTCTCTCTCTCTCTCTCTCTCTCTCTCTCTCTCTTCAGAGTCAGTGAGGTTGGTGAATGGGACTAGTGTGTGTTCAGGCAGAGTGGAGGTGAAGTCTAATCAGTCGTGGGTCTCAGTGTGTGAAGGTGACTTTGACCAGCAGGATGCACAGGTGGTCTGTAGGGAGCTTGACTGTGGGGCTCCTTCAGTCCTCCAGGGGGCGCTCTATGGAGAAGTGAATGCATCAATGTGGACCAAAGAGTTCCAGTGTGAAGGCAACGAGTCTGTTCTCCTGGACTGTAGAACCTCAAACTCAACTAGAAACACCTGCTCACCTGACAAGACTGTTGGACTCACCTGCTCAGGTAATGATAATGATGATGATGATGATGATGATGATGATGATGATAATAATTATTATTATCATTATTATTGTTATTATTGATTAATGATAATAATTAACTATTTGTTCGGTGCTTTTACAAATGATACATAGTAATAAAAAACAAGATCTAAAAAGATTACAGGAATGTAACATGGAAAAGGTAAATGATACAAAGGAAATCTAAAAACATAATGAAAATCTAATAAATACAAATTGCAAAATGGCCTAAAAGGATGTAGGTCTACCCAATTATAAAAGAAAGGCAATAAGAAGATAAAGTAATGAAATGGTAAGTACATTGTCAGAAGTCATTTAAAATATGACAAGCATGTGATAAAAAGTTGAAACGTAAACTACGCTTTTGGTTTCGATAATTATTTTGTAATGATTTTATTCATTTCCCCCCAATGTTTACTCCCTTGTCTGTGGACAGATGTCAGGTTGGTTGGAGGAACCAGTCACTGTACTGGTAGACTGGAGATGAAACACCAGGGAAAGTGGAGACCAGTGGATGATTCATCTACATGGAACCTGAAGTCATCATCTGTAGTGTGTAGACAGCTGGACTGTGGCTCTGCTGTTTCAACACAAAGGAGTACTGGTTCTGCATATCAATATGTATGGAGGATTACATCTTCCTGTGATGGATCTGAATCTTCACTGAGAGAGTGTGGAACAATGGATGTTACTTCTATAGGCAGACTTGAGGTGATCTGTTTAGGTAACACTATCTGTCTGTCTGCCTGTCTGCCTGTCTGTCTGCCTGTCTGTCTGTCTGTCTGTCTGTCTGTCTGTCTGTCTGTCTGTCTGTCTGTCTGTCTGTCTGTCTGTCTGTCTGTCTGTCTGTCTGTCTGTCTGTCTGTCTGTCTGTCTGTCTGTCTGCCTGCCTGTCTGCCTGTCTGCCTGTCTGTCTGTCTGTTGGTGTCAGAAGCAATAACACTATGCAAGTGGATGGTTTTTTGCCGAACTTTACACTTGATTTTATTACCTTAATAAACATTTTCATAAATACTTTATGCTTCAAGTTGCTAGTTTAAAGTCTTCTTTCAATCACTATGATATGCGTTTTGGTAAATTATGGGCCCAATTTTTTTTAAATTGATGATGGGTATGCAGTAGGAGGGGCGTGGCTACCTTGTGATGATTTGATTGACAAGCTACACAACCAATAGCATTAATTCCCCACCCCCGCTCGGGTCTCAACCAATAGCATTAATTCCCCACCCCCGCTCGGGTCTCAACCAATAGCATTAATTCCCCACCCCGCTCGGGTCTAAACCAATAGCATTAATTCCCCACCCCGCTCGGGTCTCAACCAATAGCAATAATTCCCCACCCCCGCTCGGGTCTAAACCAATAGCATTAATTCCCTACCCCCGCTCGGGTCTCAACCAATAGCATTAATTCCCCACCCCGCTCGGGTCTCAACCAATAGCAATAATTCCCCACCCCCGCTCGGGTCTAAACCAATAGCATTAATTCCCCACCCCCGCTCGGGTCTAAACCAATAGCATTAATTCCCCACCCCCGCTCGGGTCTCAACCAATAGCATTATTTCCCCACCCCGCTCGGGTCTCAACCAATAGCATTAATTTTCTAGTGCACCGGATATAGAAATACAGCGGATTTGAAATCATTGAAAAATAGGCTTCATTTACGGTCTGTAGAGTCCGTTATGTTGTCCATACTTTTTACTGTCTATGGTGTGTATGTAGGGACTCCTGGAGGGTTTTGGGGCTTCTGTTTGCTACTGGAGGAGGGCTGATGATGATGATGATGATGATGATGATGATGATGATGATGATGATGATGATGATTAGCATACATTTTTATTGTGTTTGTCTTCAATTTAGTAACCGTTCCTTTTTATATATATATTTGTTTTCAGAGCACATGTAACATTGTATAATTAGTCTTTCTCTCTGTGTGTAAAGGGCTTCAGTCAATCCACTGCTCTCTGATGTGTTTAGAGTTTACTATGAATCCATGATGACTTTTGGTTCTCTTGTTTTAATTCTCTCTCTCTCTCTCTCTCTCTCTCTCTCTCTCTCTCTCTCTCTCTCTCTCTCTCTCTCTCTCTCTCTCTCTCTCTCTCTCTCTTCAGAGTCAGTGAGGTTGGTGAATGGGACTAGTGTGTGTTCAGGCAGAGTGGAGGTGAAGTCTAATCAGTCGTGGGTCTCAGTGTGTGAAGGTGACTTTGACCAGCAGGATGCACAGGTGGTCTGTAGACAGCTTGACTGTGGGCCTCCTTCAGTCCTCCAGGGGGCGCTCTATGGAGAAGTGAATGCATCAATGTGGACCAAAGAGTTCCAGTGTGAAGGCAACGAATCTGTTCTCCTGGACTGTAGAACCTCAGACTCAACTAGAAACACCTGCTCACCTGACAAGACTGTTGGACTCACCTGCTCAGGTAATAATAATAATCATAATCATAATCATAATAATAATAATATTAACAATAACAACAACGATAAACTTTATTTGTAATGTGCTTTTACAAACAATCTAACATACTAATAATTTAAAAAATAAGCTGGTTAAAAAATACTGGAATATAACACGGAACATCAATAGGAAAAACTAAGAACATAATGAAAATCAAATAAATTCAAATTACAAAATGGCCTCCAAGGATGTACCCAATCATAAAAGAAAGGCAATAAGAGGATGAAGTAAATTAGAACTATGAAACGGCAATAACATGAAAGTACATTTTCAGAAGTTATTTAAATTGTGACAAGCCTGACATCAAAAGTTAAAAACATGATGTACCACACACTGTTCACTCTATTGTCTGTGTACAGATGTCAGGTTGGTTGGAGGAACCAGTAACTGTGCTGGTAGACTGGAGATGAAACACCAGGAAGAGTGGAGACCAGTGGATGGTCGGTCAACATGGAACCATCAGTCATCATCTGTAGTGTGTAGACAGCTGGACTGTGGCTCTGCTGTTTCAACAGAAAGGAGTTCTGGTTCTACACATCAACCTGTATGGAGGATTACATCTTCCTGTGATGGATCTGAGTCTTCACTGAAGGAGTGTGGAACAGTGGAGTCTGATATTTCCACTGACACACTGGAGGTGATCTGTTCAGGTAACTCTGTCTGTCTGTCTGTCTGTCTGTCTGTCTGTCTGTCTGTCTGTATGTCATTAGCATCTGTTTTTCTTGTGTTCGTCTACAATTTAGTAATTATTCCTTTATTTGTTTAAGTAAGTCATAATGACTTTTGGTTCACTTGGTTTAATACTCTCTCTCTCTCTCTCTCTCTCTCTCACCCTCTCTCTTCAGAGTCAGTGAGGTTGGTGAATGGGACTAGTGTGTGTTCAGGCAGAGTGGAGGTGAAGTCTAATCAGTCGTGGGTCTCGGTGTGTGAAGGTGACTTTGACCAGCAGGATGCACAGGTGGTCTGTAGGCAGCTTGACTGTGGGGCTCCTTCAGTCCTCCAGGGGGCGCTCTATGGAGAAGTGAATGCATCAATGTGCATCAAAGAGTTCCAGTGTGAAGGCAACGAATCTGTTCTCCTGGACTGTAGAACCTCAGACTCAACTAGAAACACCTGCTCACCTGACAAGACTGTTGGACTCACCTGCTCAGGTTAGTCCTGTGCTTTTACAAACAATGATACATACTACTAGTAAAGTTAAAGAACAAGATAAATAATTACAGGAACATAGCATGGAACACATAAGCACGAACGCACACACGCACACACGCACGCACACGCACACACTCACACACACACACACACACACCTTTTCCTCTCTTATCTGTGAACAGATGTCAGGTTGGTTGGAGGAACCAGTAACTGTACTGGTAGACTGGAGATGAAACACCAGGAAGAGTGGAGACCAGTGGATGAAGATGGTAACGGGAACCTGAAGTCATCATCTGTAGTGTGTAGACAGCTGGACTGTGGCCCTGCTGTTTCAACACAAAGGAGTTCTGGTTCTACACGTCAACCTGTATGGAAGATTACATCTTCCTGTGATGGATCTGAGCCTTCACTGAGGGAGTGTGGAACAATGGAGTCGTATTGGTCTACTGACAGACTGGAGATGATCTGTTCAGGTAACTCTGTCTGTCTGTCTGTCTGTCTGTCTGTCTGTCTGTCTGTCTGTCTGTCTGTCTGTCTGTCTGTCTGTCTCTCTGTCCATTACCCTCTTTGTTTGTCAACGTAGTAATGATTCCTTTGTTTTTGTTTTCATTGTATTATTTCATACCACGTGTAACATCATGGTATGTTATGTCTTTTCCTCTGTGTGTAAAGGGTGTCTGTCAATCCATTGCTCTCTGATTTGTTTAGAGTGATGACTTTTGATTCACTTGCAGCGGTGTAACTCTCTCTCTCTCTCTCTCTCTCTCTCTCTCTCTCTCTCTCTCTCTCTCTCTCTCTCTCCAGAGTCAGTGAGGTTGGTGAATGGGACTAGTGTGTGTTCAGGCAGAGTGGAGGTGAAGTCTAATCAGTCGTGGGTCTCAGTGTGTGAAGGTGACTTTGACCAGCAGGATGCACAGGTGGTCTGTAGGGAGCTTGACTGTGGGGCTCCTTCAGTCCTCCAGGGGGCGCTCTATGGAGAATTGAATGCATCAATGTGGACCAAAGAGTTCCAGTGTGAAGGCACCGAATCTGTTCTCCTGGACTGTAGAACCTCAAACTCAACTAGAAACACCTGCTCACCTGACAAGACTGTTGGACTCACCTGCTCAGGTAATAATAATAATAAACTATCTATACAACAGAGTTAGAAAAATAGGTTTTACTTCAACAATTGGATTTCTCAGTGGAGTGCTAACCCCAAAATCTAGTATACACATCAAAAACAGGAATCCAAGTTCTCAAAAGGTAGCACATCCCAAATTCCAAGTCAATGAAGGACAAAATACTAACATTTTCACTTGTTTATTGGCACACGTAATAAACATAATAGTCCATGAGCCAGACAAGATTTCATTATCGAAAGAGTGGGCAAAACCATACCTATATTAAATTGTTCATAGGGTCAATACGAGTAAATAAATATATGATAACCTCTCCACAGGAGCAGCTTTTTCATGGTTATCACACATTTTGTTATTTTCCCCATACGTACAAGACGGGTGAAAAAATGACAAAATTTAAAAAGGAGTTATCATAATGAAACTTCCTGAGTTGATTACTTACATGAAGACAATGATTTATCGTATTACAAGTTTTCTGAAATTGTATATTTAAATATGCAAATTAGGCATTTAGTCAATGAGCAAGAGCCCCAAAATTGAGCCAGATATTGAATATTCCCTCGTTAAAAACCTTTGACTCCAACATCTTAACAAAATGAAATAAGTATGTTGACTCTGGCTTTGTCCAATGTTCCAATGTTGATTCTGGAAAGTTATGCAAATGTGGGCATATTTTCCTAATGCCTAATTTGCATATTTAAATATACAATTTCAGAAAACTTGTAATACGATAAATCATTGTCTTCATGTAAGTAATCAACTCAGGAAGTTTCATTATGATAACTCTTTTTCATTTTATTACATTTTTTGACCTGTCTTGTAAGTATGGGGAAAATAACAAAATGTGTGATAACCATGAAAAAGCTGCTCCTGCGGAAAGGTTATCATATATTTATTTACTCGTATTGACCCTATGAACAATTTAATATAGGTTTGGTTTTGCCCACTCTTTCGATAATCATTGCTCAATTTTGGGGCTCTGGCTCATGGACTATAAGTAGCACTTATGCGTTTCAGCCAAGAGCTTCATCAGAGCATTAACTCATTCACTTCCAAGGACAACTTCTGAAGACTTTTTCGTTTTCAGTGGTTTTCCAACAGATGGCGCTGTTCTCTTTCACATGAGTGACCGTTTTCACCCTCAAGTCAAACAGATCCAGGAGATCACGTAATCGAAAGATTTCAACCCCCATCCACTTCCTGTTTATCGTTGTTGGGAAAACGACTATCTTGAGTTTCTTTTTTTTCCCCTGGATTTTGGCGAGACATGCTATATTCAACAGCCTGTAAACAAGGGAAGGGGGGGTCCCGTTGAGTTTTCTTTTCTTTTTGCGGCAGCACAGTGATACCCTCCGTGCTTAGCAACCGTCGGGCGATCAATCATACATGGATATTATAAATATTCTGTGACCTGTTGAAAAGATAAGAAAAACGTGCATTTTTGTAGATAGAAGCTATATTCAACAGCCTGTAAACACAGGAACTGGTGTTTGCGGCGATTTTTTTTTCTCTCGCACGGCAGCACAGTGAAACCCTCCGTGCTTAGCAACCGTCCTGGTATCGATTATACTGGATATAAATATTCTGTGACCAGTTGAAAAGGTAAGAAAAAACGAAAATCACTGGCAGTGGGCAAACACAGCCAGAAATAAGTCTGGGAGTGAATAACATCACATAGATTCAACTCAATTCATACACAATGTCAGAGTCGACCCACAGCTGAAATGTTAACTCATTGACTGCCATTCAGGCTCAGTAAATAAATACATCTACTGATGCACAAACTTGGACACATCATCAGTGTTGTTTCCTGGAATCACTGGGTGTTTCGGGTCTCGAACACAACAGACACCCTCCTCCAGGCGACCCGACCGAGGCTGATCAGACCAAGTGGCATGCTACGCCCCCTACTGTCTCTTGAGGGGAGTAAGAGACAGTGCTAATGAGGGGGTTAGGGTTTAGGTTGGCAGGTGAGATATTAACAGCAAGTTTTGGTGACTCTAAGAGGCTCTAGGCACTGTGGGTTGACTCCGGGCCTGGCTCCTCCTTCGTCTGACCAGAAGTGGGCATTCTTCTGTGCGTTGCGTCGTCATCATTGCTGCTAGGCAAAAACATCTTACTCTACCTTGATGAGTTTTGTAAACCCTCCTTGCAGGTTTTACTGCAGTCTGTAGCTTTTGGGTTCTTCCTCTCAGAAGAAATGGTTTGGGCTGCCAGCCCACTCCACCCCGGGTCGCCGTCTCTCCGGCCGTCCTCTGTCTCTCCAGATGTCACCACGCTCTTCGTGGTCCTCACCCAGTCTGTTCCTGGTTGTCACTGGAACTCACACTAGAGCCCGCTATGATTTTATTTTTGACCACCCGCAGTTAATTCCTGAGTGGCGCTCCCTCCCGCAAAAAAAAACAGTTTTAGACTGTGGTTTTATCATTTAGTCCCACTAAACCTGCAATATTTCCATTGAGATTGAAAAACATTACAAATAGACAGAAAAAGAATGAGAGCGCGAGAGATAGAAAGAGAGGCCGTCTCACGGCCATATAAGGACAGAAACAATATTGGCTTCCTGCTTGTCAGTTGTTGTGTATATATATATATATGTATATGTGTGTATATAATATTATTATTATTATTATTATTATTATTATTATTATTATTATTATTATAATATAAAATATATATATATATATATATATATGTATATGTGTATATATAATATTATTATTATTATTATTATAATATAAAATATACATATATATATATATATATATATATATATATATATATATATATATATATATATTTATATATATTTATATTATTATTGTTATTATTATTATTATTATTATTATTATTATTATTATTATTATTATTATTATTATATTCACATACCTGTCTCCTCTGCATTTGATAAAGAGTTTATAACAAGTAAAGCACGAACAGTGACCACAAAAACACATGACATAACTTGGGCAAGTTCGGCCTATTTTTATTAGACTATATAATATAGGTAAAACAAATAGAACAAGCAGGCCTTGGCTTGTTGAACAAGGCAGGCTACAAAATACAAATAGGCCTATATATGCCTAATGATCTGTATCATCATTACAAACCCATGCCTGTGTGCAGTCAGCATAGAATACTACTTATTCCATTGTCTCTGAATAGAGTCTGGTGATGTCAGGTTGGTTGAAGGAACCAGTAACTGTACTGGTAGACTGGAAATAAAACACCAGGAAGAGTGGAGACTAGTCAGTGACTGGAGCTGGAACCTGAAGTCATCATCTGTAGTGTGTAGACAGCTGGACTGTGGCTCTGCTGTTTCAACACAAATGAGTTCTGGTTCTAAAGATCAACCTGTATGGAAGATGACATCTTACTGTGATGGGTCTGAGTATTCACTGAGGGAGTGTGGGACAAAGACGTCTGAAATGTCTTACTACGGACTGGAGGTGATCTGTTCAGGTAACACTAACAATGTCTGCCTGTCTCTCTGCCTGTCTGTCTGTCTGTGTTCATCCCCTCATTGTTTGTGCATGCGTGCTTGTGTGCGTGTGTGCGTGCGTGCAGAGTATGTAGGGACTCCTGGTGGTTGTTGGGTTTCTGTGGGCTCCTGGGGGAGGACTGATCATGATGACAACGAGTAAAAAAAATTAAAAGTGTTTTTCTTGTTTTTTGTTTTTCTTTATTTATTTGTATTAACTCTCTCAGTGCCACGCCCCGACATATCCCGAGTTTTTCCCGAGTACCCTCAGTGCCAGCACGAGAAATCCCGAGTTTTTACTTTTGACTGTGGTCGCGCTATTCTGTATATTTTTCATGATCACTTTCGCTTCCTGACTACATCAGACTCACCCGGAGCCGGATGTAAAAAAAAATAATTCATTTCCGGGTCACGTTGTTTTTCTCCGGTGATTTTCGGCCAGAATAGGGAAAGTCACGGTTTTTCACACGGTATAAAAAGCGAACGGAGAGGTCCACGTCTACTCTCTTTGGTCTGGGTGACGATCAGTCATCGTAGTCGTGTATCGCATCGTAATTTAGCCTGATCAACGATTGTCAAAATGTCAACATCCGGTTAGGACCGGATATGACGTGAGCCTGTTTGGGAGGGGGTGAGTGAGCCAGCGAGGTCATCAATGTGTCGATTTGTTGCGCTCTACTGGTAGAACTGTATTATGGGTTTAAAACCCCAATCAGATCATTTATTTGAATGAAAAATTACAAAATTTAAAAATTAAAAAAAACGCAAATTCCTGGCAGTTTGGGAGTACTTTATGAAAATACTCTTGGCACTGAAAGAGTTAATGTATTGATTTAATTCATTGTTTGTTTATTTGTGTGTGTGTGTGTGTGTGTGTGTGTGTGTGTGTGTGTGTGTGTGTGTGTGTGTGTGTGTGTGTGTGTGTGTTTGTTTGATTATTTATTTGTTAATTAATTGATTGATTGATTGATCGATTTTGATCTGTTTGTCTCTCTCTGTTTGTCTGTCTCTGTTTCTGTCTCTGTCTCTCTTTCTCACTGGAAATTATGTAATGTATTGATATGTTATTTATTGCAACATTTTTTATGGTTTGATCTTTTTGCAAGTTGATTGTTAAGAGATTGTTAAAATAAAGTTTAGGTTAAAAATCAAAAATCTCTCTCTCTCTCTCTCTCTCTCTCTCTCTCTCTCTCTCTCTCTCTCTCTCTCTCTCTCTCTCTCTCTCTTCAGAGTCAGTAAGGTTGGTGAATGGGACTAGTGTGTGTTCAGGCAGAGTGGAGGTGAAGTCTAATCAGTCGTGGGTCTCAGTGTGTGAAGGTGACTTTGACCAGCAGGATGCAGAGGTGGTCTGTAGGGAGCTTGACTGTGGGCTTCCTTCAGTCCTCCAGGGGGCGCTCTATGGAGAAGTGAAGGCTCCAATATGGACCAAAGAGTTCCAGTGTGAAGGCAACGAGTCTGTTCTCCTGGACTGTAGAACCTCAAACTCAACTAGAAACACCTGCTCACCTGACAAGACTGTTGGACTCACCTGCTCAGGTAATAATAATAATGATAAGGGTAATAATAATAATAATAATAATAATAATAATAACAATGATAATAATGCAATGCGGCGCCAAGCAATGCAATATGCTATAGGCAAAAAGCAATATGCAAAATGCGCAATGAGGCATAGAAACATAATAGACTTAACATGAGAGAAAGAAGACCATGCAATTAACACATGAGCATTGGAAACAGCTGAGCAAAGTTCTGAGGGATAATGGTTATTAACACATACAGTGCCAAGATCGCGTCAACACGTTCTTTCAAATCCATCGCTTGAGTGCCAGGATTCCTAAGAACGAGTTGACACGTTCTTTTGAATTTTCATTGTTTAATCTGTGATCGCACGGCTGTGTTTATTTCTCATCAACACTTTCGTTTTCCACTTACGTCACACTCACCCGGAGCCGGATGTAAAAAAAAAAAATCATTTCCGGGTCACGCTGTTTTTCTCCGGTGATTTTCGGCCAGAATAAGGAAAAACACGGTTTTTCACACGGTAAAAAAGACAAACGGACAGCTCAACTTCTATTTTCTTTGGTCCGGGTGACTAACAGTCATCGTCGTAGTGTATCACATTGTTTTCAGGCCGATCAGCGGGCCGGGAATTGTCGAAAACGTCACATCCTTTGAATGACCGGATATGACGTGGGCCTGTTTGGGAGGGGGTGAGCGAGGTGATCAATGTTTGGATGTGCTGCTCTCTACTGGTGGAACAATCGTAGGTGCTTGACAACACAATCAGAGAATGTATTTGAATGAAAAATTACAAAACAAAAAAATTAAAAAACACGCAAATTGCTGGCACAGGGGTGAGTACATTATGAATAAACTCTGGCAGTCAATGTGTTAAAATGTATGTGCTATGTAATCTTGCGTATTAACTCATTCAGTGCCAGAAAAAAACATTGTCTATAGATGCCAGTGCCAGCCATTTCAAAGATTTTTTTACCACTTTTGAAAAATCATAGAATATTATTCTTCACAACGATCGACCCGCCGATCGCTTTAAAAGACGTAGGGGGGTCTCTAAGCCACGCCACTTTTTGAGACTGATAAATTATAAAACCTTTCGCCACTTGTGATGTGTGTGCAAAGTTGCGCAACTTTTTTAGCACGTTTAGGCCCTCAAAAACACAATACATTTTCAATAAAATAATAATATTTCCTTGCATTTCAATAGGGCTTCACACTGGTGCAGTGCTCGTGCCCTAATAATCCTTTGCTTTTCAATAGGGCAGAAACAAAACAAAAGGGTGCCTACGCACTGCGTGCTTGGCCTCCTAATAATAAAATGCTTCATCTGAACAATGCTTTCCAATCAAGGTTATATAGTGCTTTACAAAACAAGATTGAAGTTACAGGAACATAACATTGATGAGATAAATTAATACAACGTATAGATGATATACAAAATTGTTTATATGCAGATAAGCAATTCTAAAACACAGGCAATTAAAAGATAAACTAAAGAAATTAGCAGTATAAACTGGCTTTAACATTAACATGTTTTTACAATTTACAATTTAGGATCTAGAGCGATTTACAGTAAGCAATGTAAACACATATATCAAATGCAGAGATATAGTGTAGTGCCTCAGTAATCTAGGATCACAGGTAAACCAAGAACATAGCATCAGTCTAAACCAGGGGCGCAGCCATGGGTGGGCCTGGGTGGGCCATGGCCCACCCACATAGAGAGCTGGCCCACTCAATCGATTTTGCAAAAAAATATATATAATAATATGTATATATTATTTTTTTTTGGGATAAAAAATCTGTAAAATCAGGCAAAAATAAGAATTAAATACCCCTAACCCAACCCTAACCCTAACCCTAAAACCGAAATAAAGTAACAAAAAAACGCCCCAAAACGCCCAATATCCGTGCAATAACCTAAAATGTTCGCGCGCACAGCGTTCTGGCTGCGCCACTGGTCTAAACAGTCAAATATTTTAAAAAAAATAATAATAATAAATTAAATTAAATGAAACAAATGAACCATCTGTCTAAATAACATGTTCTAATGCGTTGTCCGGGATGGTTTAGGGAAGGGAGAAGAGTCTAGGGCGTGTGGCGCGTTGTCCAGGGTGTTTTAGAGAAGGAAGAAGAGTCTAGGACGTGTGGAGCGTTGTCCAGGGTGTTTTATGGAAGGGAGAAGAGTCTAAGACGTGTGGAGCGTTGTCCAGGGTGTTTTATGGAAGGGAGAAGAGTCTAGGACGTGTGGAGCGTTGTCCAGGGTGTTTTATGGAAGGGAGAAGAGTCTAGGACGTGTGGAGCGTTGTCCAGGGTGTTTTAGGGAAGGGAGAAGAGTCTAGGACGTGTGGAGCGTTGTCCAGGGTGTTTTAGGGAAGGGAGAAGAGTCTAGGACGTGTGGAGCGTTGTCCAGGGTGTTTTAGGGAAGGAACAGACAGATTCCCTGTGTTAGCTGATCTGAGTGTGTGGGAGGGGTTGTAGGGTTGGATCAGATGAAGATATGGGGGTGCCATACCTTTGGTTGATTTGTAGGCCAACATCAGTGTTTTGTACTCTGTGCGGGCAAGAAGTGATTTAAAACATGGCAAGGAAAAAAAGACAGCAAAGTACACTTTTGGTTTGGATTATTACTGTCTAATGAAAGTTTTATGATTTATTTACTACTTATTGTCTCTGTACAGAGTCTGGTGATGTCAGGTTGGTTGGAGGAACCAGTAACTGTACTGGTAGACTGGATATGAAACACCAGGGAAAGTGGAGACCAGTGGATAGTTGGTCTGACTGGAACCTAAAGTCATCATCTGTAGTGTGTAGACAGCTGGACTGTGGCTCTGCTGTTTCAACACAAAGGAGTTCTGGTTCTACACGTCAACCTGTATGGTGGATTACAACTTCCTGTGATGGATCTGAGTCTTCACTGAGGGAGTGTGGAACAAAGATATCTGGTACTTCTGAATACAGACTGGAGGTGATCTGCTCAGGTAACGCTGTCTGTCTGTCTGTCTGTCTGTCTATCTGTCTGTCTGTCTGTCTGTCTGTCTGTCTGTCTGTCATGTGTGCCTGTGTATGTAGGGACTCCTGGATGCTTTTAGGCTGTTATGCACTCCTTGAGGAGGACTAATGATGAGGATGATGGTGATGATGGCAGCTAGCATTGTTTTCTCTTTTTCTTGTGATTATCATTAATTTGTATTTAGCCCCGGAGTGGCCATATAGAAACTATATTGATGCTGTTTCACTATATTGAGCGCTCAAAATAGCATCTTGTGGCCTCAAGATACAATTCGTTCCCAATCCCACATTTTAATTAATTTGATGCGTACGTTGGTTTAAGACGTAGGCTAACAGAAGTTGCGGGTTAGCCTACCTGTATGTGTTACATCAAAGCATTGGCAAGAGTGAAATCCCTATTTGATGTCAATCCCCACTTGTTGTATCCTTTATGTAGTCATGCTTTTTGGTCTTATGTATAAAGTTAATCACTGTATCCAACTTTGAAACTCAGGTAAGAATTTGGTACAACTTAAATCCATCATGTTGCGTGATTTCCTTTGGCTAGGTTGCCGTGGGTAGACTTGGAAAATGCAATTTGTCTTATTTTCAGTGAATATACTCATGCAGTGAGCTACCAAGTGCACCAACAGTACTCTGACAATTAAGGCATAAACCATCATCACAGCATAAAGCCTACATTGAATGCATAAAGAGAGCCAGAACAACAGATCGTTTATTCCAGCCACCACCTTGCCATGTAAAAAGCTATGGATATAGACACTTTTATTAAGATTAACTTTAGTAGTTCCGGTACGTAGGCTCCGTTTATCTCGGTCTATAAGTCCATTCCATATTCGCCAATTAGACCACGTGGTCCACTATATGTTCCCTATATGTCCGATTGGACGCTATGCTCTGAATATGCTTCCACAGAGACTATAGCTTCCACACAGCAAAATTTGCAATGTTAATTTATCCATTAGTAACTTGTAACCCCTCAGAGTTAAATTACCAGTGATGATTGTAATGAGTTTACTATGAAAGTTAAAAGTCTACTGACAGTCCACTGTCCACTAACAGTCCCTGTATTGAACACAAACACCTTTAGAAACGGTTCTAAGATGTCAAATGGTGAGCTAAACAGAACCTGACACTAACTGGCTTTCCATTCCATCCAGAAAGTCCAAAAAACTAAACACGAATTAATGCACGTTTCCATCCAGTAATAATATTGGGAGATAGTTCATGAAATAAGCAGTAGGTGGCATTATTTTGCCAGTCAGGTGCGACACATACTATTGGACATGAATTACTTTTTGACGTTCTTGTATACACAAATATTTTATGTGTATAGGCCTATGTACATGCGTTCGGAAATGCGTTTGGTTATTAAACCCGACGTGGCTTCTACTTATGAATAATAACTATAGGCCTACTTAGTTATAATACTAGGCTAATTATAATACAAAATATTAAAGGAGAGATCCGGACATTTTGAGTGTTATCTTTGATGTGTCGCTAATCACTCACCATCATTGAAATGGACGTTGACTAATTCCAGAGAGTCCCCTGTCCTGCAGTCTGGCGACCACCTCCGTGGCATAATGGGAGCCTGTGTAAGAGTGAAATTCGTCTATTATTGCTTGTTTCTCTCCCTGGCAACACCGAGTTGCCAGGTTCTGGGAGAGAAACAAGCAACCAGCGCTAGCTCGTTCTGCATTAGCGTTAGCTTGTCGGGGACTTTAAGTGCCTGTTAGGGTATCATGAGACTCCACAATGAGTACTAGGAGAAAAAATACAGACTTTGCATCGGTTATAATAGACAAATTTCACTCTTACACGGGCTCCCATTATGCCACGGAGGTGGTCGCCACACTGCAGGACAGGGGACTCTCTGGAATTAGTCAACGTCCATATCAATGATGGTGAGTGATTAGCGACACATCAAAGATAACACTTAAAATGGGCGGATCTCTCCTTTAAGCTATAAACTGTGCAAAATCGATAGTTATGCGAGTTCAATGCTTTCTACCTCAAAACATATTCGGCAAGTGTTTCCATCCCCCATTTGAGCATTAAATCTTTTTCCCCCAAAGCCCAAAAATCCTAGCCTGGTAAACCCTCCCTCCAGAAATCTCATTTGTAATTTATTTCAAATGGAAATGAGATTTTCCGGAGGGAGGGGCTTTACCAGGCTACACAAATCTATCTCCTTCAAGTGTTTTTAAAAGGAAAGATTTTTTCCATTCAGGGATTTATGCGCAAAATGCGCAAAAAACTGGTTGATGGAAACGCAATTAGGCCTACTGAATTCTAGTTTACTAAACACTGAGACTTTTAAGAAAGAAAATCAATATGGATATTCTGCTTTCAATATATTCCATGTTTCATGATGACGCACAGATAAACTATGCTACTTTAAAAAAAATAAAAGCGGAGTAGGTTAAACTTGCAGTGGCAACAAAGTGACAAACATTTCTGATGTCTGGGAAGACACTTTATATAGACAGTCGTGTTCTTGTCTCATTAATAGGCCTCAGCTTTGCGATGCACCCAAAACAGGTTATTACAACCGGTCATGTGTCATTTCAAAAGTCCTGTCATTCACTGAATGTCTGCCTCTCGCGCAACCGTCATGCATACAGTAGACACTCATTCCATATCAAACCTGTTTGAAAATGATTGGATTATTGAACCCTCACAACACTGGACTAGACGATATTCTGGCCCAATATTCGTTTCCAATCTAGTCTAGGGTAGGAAATACCCCCCCACCCCCACCCGATCATCGTGACGGCTGTTCCCAACCCCAAATATCCCTGATTTTCTTACAACTTGAGCAGGGCTTAACTGTGGTTTAATTTATACTGTGTTTAATTAAATCTGCTGCTTTAGCCTGTTACTTCTGTCTTGTTACAGATCTGCTGTTTAAGCCAAAGATCACTTTATTCCCCTCCATAAACTGGGTTTCTGAGGGCCAGCAGCAGGGGCTGCAGGTGTTTGATGGTTACAGCTTCACCATCAGCTGCTCCATCCAGCCACAGTACCCGGGAGGCTCCTTCCACCTCACCTTCACTGGATCCAACACAACACACAACCACACCCTGCCAGCTGTCAATCACTCTGCTGACTTCCTGTTTACTGCAGCAAACCACACCCACCAAGGAAACTACAGCTGTATTTATAACATCAATGTTGTTATAAATCACAAAGATGTTTCTTCTCATAACGTCTCATCAGAGAGCGAGCTCCTCTCTCTCGCTGTCACAGGTAAAATGAATAAAATATACGTTTTATTCCTTACATGTTGTTGGTGATGTTCTTATTCCAACATATTTCTCTCACAGAATATCATCTGACAGATGACATCATCAGAGTTACAATCACAGTGCTGCTGCTGCTGCTGTTGATTCTGATATTCAGAATCCTCTATCGTCTCTGGCAGGTAATGTAAACATCTGTATTAAATACAAGACTGCAATGTAAATGCTAGAGTTAAACTTTTTGTTTTGATTTAAGAGAGCCAGAAGTGATCCAGTAAGTAATAGTTGTGTGCTGCTGTGTTTCTCCAGGCCACCAGAGGGCAGAATGCAGGAGTGCAGAACATTGTGAGGGTTCATTATAATGTAAGACAGGAGAACATTGAGTTAGTTTATTATAACGCTGTTGGTTCTGATGTTGAAGCTGCTGGACCAAGTGAAGAGACAGAATACCATCAGTATGAAGAGATAGGTCTACAAAGAGATGCTGAAGCTGGACCCAGTGAAGAGACAGAATACCACCAGTATGACGACATAGATGTACCAGAAGGTGCTGAAGCTGGACCCAGTGAAGAGACAGAATACCACCAGTATGATGACATAGATGTACCAGGAGGTGCTGAAGCTGGACCCAGTGAAGAGACAGAATACCACCAGTATGACGACATAGATGTACCAGGAGATGCTGAAGCTGGACCCAGTGAAGAGACAGAATACCTCCAGTATGACGACATAGATGTACCAGGAGGTGCTGGAGCTGGACCCAGTGAAGAGACAGAATACCTCCAGTATGACGACATAGATGTACCAGGAGGTGCTGGAGCTGGACCCAGTGAAGAGACAGAATACCTCCAGTATGACGACATAGATGTACCAGGAGGTGCTGGAGCTGGACCCAGTAAAGAGACAGAACCATCAGTATGAAGATTTGGATGTCTAGGAGTTGGAGATAAAGCTGGTCCATAACTCTACATCAGTGGTTCTCATAGTGGGGTCCGGGGACCTGTATGAGGGTTCCTGACACTAAATATTTTCAGATGGGGTTCATGGCCAAATTCATATTAATCTGGGTGTCCTTCACATGAAAAAGCACTGATCTACTGTCAACGTTTTAACATTGCATAACATCACACTGAAATCAAACAAAGAAGATACTTTGGTATTCAAAATAATTTGCTTTAAAAAATGTTACACAGCATGTGAAAAGAGTGTTTTTAAATTGTTCTGTGCCTCTAGAGCGAGCTGTGGCAAATCTGACAAAAATATATCACCATGTTTTGTTTCAGCTGTGTTAGAAGGAAGCTGTGTGCCTGCATTAACATTCTCCATTAGCTTGTTCTGATAAACATGCCCCATGTTTATCGCAATAATGAATCATGCATGACATCTGATGAAGGGTCAACCTATTGTTCTATTGTGTTACAGCAGTTTGTCTAATGTGTGAGATCTTAGATAGTTGCTAGGTGTACAGTATGATCTTAGGTAGTTGCTAGGTGTGCAGGATGCTGTATGATTGTTCTTTCATCTTTCAGTTCATAGATTCTCACACAGTGAACCATCAGTCTCAGGTAGAGAAGTATTGATCTCTTGTACAGTATGGATCTGTTTGGGTTGTATCTGCTTTTGATGGTATCTTAAAGTTGCATTATCATTTTATTGTCAATATATTATGCCTGTGTTTTTTAATGTTGACGTTTTGCATTAATTCTTGTATAGATAACTGTTTGTACATACTAACCTTTCATCTGGCAGCAGTGTTTAACAGTTGAATTTATGAAATTGTATTTTTTATCTTTATACTTTGAGAAATAATAATAAAAAACTCCTTGATGAAAATGAAGTGTCTCTCTTCAATGGGTTGTGTGTAGTAAGTAGAGAACAAATGACAACCTTTTAACATTGCCCTATTATAGCGCCACCAGGAGGCCGATTTTTGCAACACTTTTCTTTTTTATATTACTCCTACAATTTTTTTCCAAACATCATGCAAATCGGTACACATTATCTCTATAGTCAAGTGATCAAGATAGTTCCGTCCGATTTTTCATATTCCATCCTGATTGGCGAATTCCGAACATTGCTGCCCCACAATAACATACCTGACCTGGTGGAGACCTGTGCTCCGAGGAGCACTTTTTCTAGTTATTATTATTATAGCAGCAGTAGACACACACAGGGTGTTTCTTTCATTTGATGAAAGATGTTAACTGAGAAAGTAACATTGGATTACATTGTATTATATTATAAAGTAATGTGCTCCTCTACTCTGCTGGATTACATTGTATTATATTATATAATGTAATGTAATCCTCTACTCTGCTGGATTACATTGTATTATATTATATAATGTAATGTAATCCTCTACTCTGCTGGATTACATTGTATTATATTATCCTACAAAGCTCTGTCAGTCTGTCTGTCTGTCTGTGCTATGCGCACAAAAACGCCCGGTTCTCCTCAGTGGCTGGACCAATTGATCTGAATTTGCATACAGCCATTGCCCATTACCATGTGCACGGAACAGCGAAGCCCGTTTTTCGATTTCACCAACTGTCAGCTGTTAATTGGCGTTTTTATGTAAAAAGAATGTCGCCAGGGTTACGGCTGCCCAACTGTGGGATGGCCCCGCAAGCTATGGGACGAATGATCAAGGCACCGCAACGGGCCGCGGGATAACCCCACGTTTGCAACTACTTTTGCCTGCGCACCTCACCGGGTATGGACTGGTATAAAGTAATGTAATATAATCCTCTACTTTGCTGGATTACATTGAATTATATTATGTAAAGTAATGTACTCTTCTACTCTGCTGGATTACTTTGTATTATATTATATACAATAATGCTGGTCTCTGCTGGTCTAATGTATCTTTTCTCTGTTGGACACATTTGATAGTTTAACCACTTATTCATACTTCACTGACGAGGTCCCCCAGGGGTCTATAGTTGGTCCCCTCCTTTTCTCCTCAACACCAAACCTCTTTGCTGAACATAGCTGATCTACAAAGTAACAACTGTTGCATCTTATACGTTATTTCCACTGAGTTATTATGATATGACCAGAATAGGAACGTTATAAGGTTCATGTGGTTAAAATATGAAAAGCAAGTGATGCTATGACAGTGTGAATATGTCATTATATTATGTCAGTATCATATACAGTAGTATCATATACTGTAGGAACCCATAGAGTGTTTTCCACACTGAATCATGTAGGCTCCATCACAGCTTTAAGTTTAAAGTGACTTTTTAACAGAGAACACAGCCTACCGATGTATATATTCTAGTTGGGACTATTTAAGATCATCTTAAAATGTCACTCATAAGCTTTTCATTTGAAGATCATTGGTAGGGTCTATATATATATACGATGACATTATAACCTTCATTTTACTGTCATATGTACAATACAAACATTCCAAATACCTACATACATTAGTGGTTACTGGCTACTGTAGTTTTCAGATTCATAACCTACTTCAGATCCAGTATGTAGGCTATCTAATCCTTGTTTGTGTTTACCTAATGACTCCTTAATATTTGTACTTTCATATTTATACTTAATTTCTTATATCTTGCATTTATATTTGATACTTTTTTGTCACACACACACACACACACACACACACACACACACACACCAATTGAATATAAAAGATGAAATCAAGTAATTTTGAGGCAGAAACAGGTGGCAGGTGGAAATATTATTTTAGGGGTTAGATATGGGCCCCTTTAAAGATATTTCAACAGCTAAATTGCACTGGGTGGGCTATAATCTATGAACTATAACCCTCAGGAATGAAATTAAGAATAATTCACTGCACTTATTGGTCCTTTAAAGTTATTACAATGGGTACATTGAGTGGACTGTGATCTTTACATTTCATGGATATTTGTTTATTAAAAAATATTATATATATTTTAAAGGGCTAGGGTTTAAATTTTATGGCAGTCATCAGTTAGAAGCTGTAATGGTTGATTTTGTCCACTTGAGGCTCCATTTTTATTCTGTGGTCTCTGTCTCCCTCAAGTGGACAGAATCAGCAACAGGCCTGTGTGTGTCCCTGAGGAATAAGTCACAGAACCAGTAATCAGCATACATTGTGGGTTTGTAACAGAGAGGTCCTCTGTTACTTGTCATTTGCACTTGTACATTGTAACCTGATTGATTAATTGCATAGCATATGATCACTTTGGTATTGGCACAGCGTAATTTGCACATTGTAGTTTGCACAGAAAGGAATGCAGTCATGATTTTATTGTTGATTACATTTAACTGAACATTTGAGTTGTGTCCTGTCCAGCTGAGCTGGCCACTCAGCTAACTAGTTCCACCAAGTGCAATAGGTGTAATAAATGAGTGCAATAGAGACTAAGTGAAATGTGTGCGAGGTGCAATATGTGTAATGCTGATGATTGAAAGCTTAAAGGAGAGATCCGGCCATTTTAAGTGTTATCTTTGATGTGTCGCTAATCACTCACCAACATTGAAAGGGACGTTGAGTTATTCCAGAGAGTCCCCTGTCGTCCAGTCTGGCGACCCCCTCCGTTGGCATAATGGGAGCTGTGTGACGCTGGTTGCTTGTTTCTCTCACAGAACCTGGCGTCTGTGAGAGAAACAAGCAACCAGCGTCATCTCGTTCTGCACGAACGGTAGCTCGTGCGCGACATTCAGCACATGTTTAAGTATCATGAGACTCCACGATGAGTGGTAGTAGAAAAAAAAAAGTTTTCATTGGTTATAATAGACGATTTTCACTCTTACACACGGCTCCCATTATGCCAACAGAGGGGGTCGCCAGACTGGACGACAGGGGACTCTCTGGAATATCTCAACGTCCCTTTCAATGTTGGTGAGTGATTAGCGACACATCAAAGATAACACTTAAAATGGCCGAATCTCCCCCAAGCACCAAGTGGGGCTGTTCTGTTTGCAGTGTAATTGGGCTGGACCAAGTCAGAAGGGCAGAGGGGGGTTGTAAATGTGTATTTGGAATTGCGAGGGGTAATGTTGTAGAATGAGTAGTGTAGTTCATGGAGTTTAAAGATATTTTATGAGAGTTAATGTTCTATGTATTTCTGTATTTGTATATTTCTGTATTTGTTGATCTACCCCTTAACATGGTGAAGTCCAAGTCCAGGCTAATTGCTCCTGCTCCAGCTCCAGCTGAGTATAAAAGGCTGCCAGTAACAAGCCTATTCAGAGGCAGGCACCACCATGACACCTGTGTTGGAGCTCCTGTGTTGTCCTGTGTATGTTGATGGGGAATAAATACACCTTTTGGTTGCACTTTACAAGCGCCTCTGTACTGCTTCCAGCCGCAAAATGGCTCATTCTCACAGGGTTCATATTTAGTGTGTTATTTAAACCAGTGTCTGGGAATCTACCCTTGGCAAAACATCAGCTTATAACTTAATTTTCCGTCAACAAAGTCCACAGTTAACAAACTTGGTCATTCACACATTCTTTAATTGTTGAAGCATTTACATTTTTATTAAACCCAGGATTCAAAAACACTTCGTTCAAACACTCTGACATCCAGAGGGTTCCTGTTGTACCAGATCATGTGACCAATTCACTTCAAATAAGTCCCTGGTCTCCTGTCTCCTGAGCCATCATTTGGCGTTTCAGTGTTCTGATAAATCTTCCTGTGATTTTACAGTAAGATGGCTTGACTGGTAGAGCCCTGTAAAAAAAATAATGTAGTCATATGTCTGAAGATGGTCCGTCTTTAGTCTTCATTCTTCCTGGTCGGCCAGATCGCTCTGTTCAAAGTACCTGTTAGAAAAAACACAGTGTTAGGATCAGTGGTGGGAAAAGTACTCAAATGTTTTACTCAAGTAAAAGTGTTAATACTGCAGTGTAGAAATAAGTCCGGAATTAAAAATGTACTTGAGGAAAAGCACAAAAGTATTGGTATCAAAATGTACTTGAAGTACCAAAAGCAGAAAGTACTCCCATTTCACAAGTTTTCGAATGTATAAAATGTACAAATTTATTTTGAAAATAGATCTACAAGCAACGCATTGTGAGCTTGTAAATCGGCTATCAGTACTTAAGTACAGTACTTGTGTAAATGTACTTAGTTACTTTACACCACTGGTTATGATGACGAGCATACTGAGCAGCACACCCACAACCTCCATGTTCATAACCTGGCAATAAAAACTAGACTAAAATGTTAGTGAGGGATCTAGTGGAGAAGAGATCCAGTAGAACTAAAAGACAAGTCATTTCATGTTTGGTGGCGCTCAGGTGTTGCGCTCTGAAAATAGATCTGCAAGCAACACGTTGCGCTGCGATGCGTTGTGAGCTTGTAGATCTGCCATTTTCAGCATGCAACCAAGACACATTATAATCAACTGTAGATTTAGTCGACTATAACTAGACTAACAGTAAAACATTTCAGATGACTGAAATATGACTAAAACTAAATGGAATTTGATTCAGAACACTATGACTAAAACTTAATCAAAATTTGATTCAAAATCAACACTACCTGGCAACCAGACAGATGAGCAGGTTCAGTGCTGGCAGTCTGTCGTCCTCTTCAGTTTCCTGTGGAAGACAGAAAACACAGGAAAACTATGTTTAACGTGTG
The DNA here is from genome assembly GCF_963280865.1 of Gymnoscopelus braueri. Taxonomy (NCBI): domain Eukaryota; kingdom Metazoa; phylum Chordata; class Actinopteri; order Myctophiformes; family Myctophidae; genus Gymnoscopelus; species Gymnoscopelus braueri. Next base: position 2,780,943 of record NC_137621.1, on the reverse strand, counting down.
TTTAACGTACAACGATGGTGTTCTGGAGGAGCTGGACGTAAAGCAACACAAACTCACTGCTTTCTTTCAAAACTGGCCTGAAAAATAAAACCTATCAGGAGAACACAAGGAGGTCTAAAGGAGGCGTTTCCTTTTTCTCATTTGTACATCTAAGGCCCTATCTTGTGCCCCTTATCCCTAAACTTATTAGCCATATTTTACTATTTTGAAAAACGTTTTAAAATAGTTCAACTAGCCGATCTACATGGACATGTAGATCGTGTGAGCTTGTAGATCGGCTATTTGAACGATTTTAAAATGTTTTTCAAAATAGTAAAAAAAAAATATTTGTTGATGACATGTATAAATACTGTGTTAATTTGTTATGCTATGTTGATGAATTGAATACAAAGGACCACAATGGAAACGAGTCCCCAGGACTTTTTTTTTATTATCCTTTTAGCCTTAATTTTTGACAGACAGACGTATAGAATCCACACATTAGATAGATAAGTAGACATTAACCACTTGAACCCCAGCATCTATATTCTGGGGTCGGGAAACATTAGCCAAAAATAGCAGATCTACAAGCTCACAACGCGGCATGTTAGCAACACATTGTAAGCTTGTAGGTTGGATATTTTTGGGCAAAGTGAAGGGACAACACTTTGAGGGTTTAAGTGGTTAGGTCCTACCAGTATATAGTATTCACCTGTTTCCTAGGCTGTGTGTTTTCCACTTCCTGTCGATTTGATCCAATTAAATCCAATTAAACTGGTCAGATGACCAATGATATCCAATGAAATCGACAGGAAGTGGAAAACACACAGCCTAGGAAACAGGTGAATAGAAGTATATACAATAAGTTATTATAATAACACAGGGTACTCATACCAGTATATAGAATAGTATAGTATAGAAGTATAGAACACAGGGTACTCATACCAGTATATAGAATAGATATATATATACCAGTGTGGTACGGAGCTGGGCAGATCTCCTAGCCAGCTGTCTGATCAGAGAGTGGGCTTCAGGCAGCAGAGGCTTCTCCAGACAGGCCAACAACGCATAGAGCCACCGACCCTACAACCAGCCAGTGGTGGAAGAAGTACTGAGATATTTTACTTACTGCAATATAGACATACTCTGTTACAAGTAAAATGCCTGTGTTGATTGTTGCTTGAGTAAAAGTACAAAAGTATTGGCATCAAAATATACTTACAGTACCAAAAGTAAAAGTACTGAAATGTTTGAAAATAACAGATCTACAAGCTCACAACGCGTCGCGATGCGACGCATTGTGAGCTTGTAGATCTGCTATTTTCAAATGGACGAATTGTATATAGGGCTGAAGTAGTTAATGTATGTTTTGTAATAATAATCAAAATATACAAAGTTTTCAAATAATTGTAATGGAGTAAAAGTACAATATTTGCCTAAGGGAAAGACGCTGGAGCAGCACAGACTATTTAAGCCTTTTATTTAATACAGTGCAAGTAACAAATATGACTGACGTTTCGGTCTTTCGACCTTCCTCAGAAAGGTACCATATATTGACCTATCAATATATTGACCTATCAATACCATACCATATCATTTCCTCAGAGTCATGATATGATATTTGCCTCTGAGATGTAGTGGAGTAGAAGTAAAAGTAATGGAAATTGGAAATACTCAAGTAAAGTACAAATACCTCAAAATTGTATTTAAGTACAGTACTTGATTAAATGTACTTAGTTACTTTACACCATTTCAACCAGCACACACAGTGAAGTGAAGAATGCTGCAGAAAATAAAACCTACCAACTGAGGAGCAAAGTCTCTGTCCTCAAACCAGAGGATGAGAATCTCCAACACTGCTGACACTGTAGACTATACACACACACACACACACACACACACACACACACACACACACACACACACACACACACACACACACACACACACACACACACACACACACACACACACACACACACACACACACACACACACACACACACACACACAGAGTTTAAGTAGGAGAGTAAAGACTAAAGCCTCTCTTTTAAGGGTAATATGAAGAGCTATAAGCTTGCTGAACGCCTTTCAGCCTGGTGCCATGATTTCATTTTTAGCATTTATTTTCAACTCTTTTTAAAAAAAAATTGCCGATCTACATGAGAACGCATGTTGCTGCGACCTAATAAAAGTCCTAAGTAGTTCATGTGTTCATTGTGGTCAAACGACTGCTTAACCCATTGAGACCTGGAACTGTCTCATTTTTAGATTTGAGCTAAAAAGCATTATTTTACACTTTGGGTTTGGGCTATTCAAAAATAGCAGATATACAAGCTCATAGCGCGGCACCGAGTGCCGCGCTACGAGCTTGTAGATCTGCTATTTTTGAAAATTCGTGAAAATCTTTGAAAATATATATTTTTAAAGCGAACATTTTTAACTCAAATCTTTGCTTCTGGGGGGTCCCTGGAACAAAATATTTTGATGGGGGTCCGCGGCCAAATACATATAATTTTGGGTGTCCTTGACATGAAAAAGTTTGAGAACCACTGATATAGAAACATACGTTTTTCAGAAAACTGTTGAGATTTAGGAGACATTTAGAATCGGCTTCAGGTCTCAATGGGTTAATTTGAGAGGTAAAAAACTGGAACTGAATCCCTGACGACACAAGAGTTTGCGTCTCTGTACAGACTGTGTTTACCTGGGTGAGTCATCTCTGTACAGACTGTGTTTACCTGGGTGAGTCTGCTGATGATGCTGAGAAAGGGAGGGAAGCCAACCTGAACACAAACAAACATATTCAGTAATGTCAGCCACTGAACACTTTACACTTCAAATCACTGTTGATTTCATCGACTAAAACTATGATGGAAAATGTTGGTCGACTACCTTTTTTCAAAACGAACGAAAGTTCGTAGTAAGTAGACGAAAAGTAAATAAAAACTAAGCTATGATGACTAAAACTAGGACTAAATATATACACAATTTTGTCAACAAATAAGAACTAGACTAAAATGTTAGTGAGGGATCTAGTGGAGAAGAGATCCAGTAGAACTAAAAGACAAGTCATTTTATCCTTGGTTGCGCTCGGGTGTCGCGCTCTGAAAATAGCAGATCTACAAGCTCACAAAGTGTAAAATCAGCCATTACGACGCCATCAAGGCACCCCCAATAATACATTTTGGTCGACTAAATCAACTGTAGATTTAGTCGACTATGATCTTATGATATTCACTCAACTAAAACATTTCAGATGACTAAAATATGACTAAAACTAAATGGAATTTGATTCAAAAGACTATGACTAAAACAGAATGAAAATGTGCTGTCAAAATCAACACTAAAATCTACTGGACTTAAAAAGCTGCAGTCTGTAACTTTGATGGCCTAACCCAGCTGAAGACAGAAAGACAGAATACAGCACGCAATACCACTTGTCCACCAGTAGGTGTCCCAACAGACCACTGGATCTAAACGTGTCAATGGAAGAGCAGGAAGACCAACTACAACCACTGCACATGTGCTACTTATATTTACTAGTGTATAAAGAAAATCAGGGATTGCAGCTTTAATTGATATATCAGAAGAACAGATTCTGGTGGAGACGATATTGTGACCTTCCCTTGCACGCGTACGTACACACATGCGTACGTACACACACACCTTGCTGTAGTCCAGTGCTGGGTCAGGTTGTGGTGTTGTGTCGCAGGCTGCAGAGCCCAGGTAAACCTTCTCTCCCAAACAGAACCTCTTCCAGCCCTCCTCGTCTGATAGCTGAGGCTGTGAGACACAAACACGCACGCACGCACACACACACACACACACACACACACACACACACACACACACACACACACACACACACACACACACACACACACACACACACACACACACACACACACACACACACACACACACACACACACACACACACACACACACACACACACACACACACACACACACACACAGTATGACTCCAAATTTGGTTTTAAGCCTGATCAGAGCCATTGACTTCTTTTAATAAATATTAAATGTTTAAAAAAGTATAAAACATAAAAATAAATACTCACCATTAACACATTGTCGTCCAGAGTGTGACTGCTCCAGTGAGTCCTGTGCTTGGAGATGCTCTGGAACAAGCACAACATTACAGAGCATGTCACATCAACTAAACACAACATTACAGAGCATGTCACTAACTAAACAAAACTACTCTGAAGGTGGATAAAGCAGGGAGATGACGAGATGATCATGTTTGTTTATTTTAAAATGTTTAGTGATGTTGTGGGGATGACACAAGACTATTTAAGAAATAAGTATGATGCTGTGATGTTTTTGTTTGTGCAACTATGACTGGATGGGATTTGCAGAAATAAATGCTGTTTGATGACAGATTGAAATGATCACTCAAAGCGGACACAGTCTGGCAGTCAAGTGTAAAATCTGCCTGGTTGCAATTCTTCCATATTTTGGAGAATATCCAGTGATTAAAACCTCAGATACTTAGTTGGCAGGGGTTCCCCAGGGCTCTATACTTGGTCTGCTAATTTTTCCCTCTACACCAAATCTCAACGTGTTGTGGTGGGTCGTGAGCTTGTAGATCAGCTACTTTTTCCGAATGTTTGTCCCAGAATAGTAGGGATGCTGGGGTTCATGTGGTTGAGCCAGTATTGTCGGTGTGTACGACAGAAGTCTTTCTCTTTTAAGGCTTCTTGGGTCAAATATTTATGTTTTCTTAAAAAAAGAAGTTGTACCTGTCTGACGTCAGAGAAGTTACTGACTTGCTGCCGCTGCCATCCGAGACTGGGAGAGAACCCAACCGGAGCAGGAGGACAACCTGCCACCTGACACACACACACACACACACACACACACACACACACACACACACACACACACACACAGCACACACACACACACACACGCACACACGCACGCACACACACGCGCACACAACATTAATGTAAATTAATTAATTAATCATGATGTGAACGTACCGATGTGTTGACACAATAATAAACATACCATCATAACACTTTAAAACATTAAAACAACGTATTCATTAATTCATCATGAAGTTGAACGTACCGATGCGTTGACGGTCTGTTTCTTTCGTAATTTCTTGGGGTCGATCTGAGCCACCACCACCTCTGGACACAACGACGCCTCCAACCTGAACAAAACAACAGCATTCATGAATATTATTATAAATAATAATACATGCAGGGTCTGAGAATGGCCCACGTTAACTTATGACTGAAGATACATTACAGACAAATCCTTAATTTAACACTTTACAAGTCAGCCTTCACACAAATTGACGTGTGAAATGTGATTAAAATTATATGCACCAACCCCAAAACAACTAGATCTTACAGGTACTTGTTCTGAAATATTAAATGATTTGGGATTGATTTTAGCCTTAGATTAAGACTCTCATAGATGTATTTGATCGATTTTGACATTTATATCTATGAGAGTCTTAGCTTTCACCCGCCCAGTTTGCACTGGATTGTCACCTCCAAAGCCTGTATTTCTCCAAACATGTACAAATGCTAAATATAAGGTGTTTACCCGTTGCCACAAATGTTAACTCGGCCCACGGAGTATTTGTGTAATGTATTAGTCCATATTCTTCAATAAAGAAGCGTTTTAATCCCGTCTGTGGCCGATTCTGTTGGAAGTTCCCAATGGGCGGTAGCGACAGGGGCGCATCCGGTGAAAACCGGAATTACACTCAATGTAAACAAGAAGTAAACGGCGTTCGGCCACAGACGGGATTTAAACACTTCTTTAAGTATGGTATGGATTAATACATTACACAAACACACCGGACACCTAGTTAACATTTGGAGGAAGCGGGTAAAGCACCTTATATTTTGCATTTGTACATGTTTGGATAAATACAGGCTTTAATGGTGACATTCCAGGCTCATAGATACTAAAATAAAAGTCAGACTCGATAGAATACATCTACGATAGTCTTGATCTAAGGCTAGTATAGTATCTTACTGTACTTGTCGCAGGTATTCCTGGGGGTTTAAATAGAGTATCTTCAGTGGTGGAAAAAGTACTAACATTCTTTACTTAAAGGCAGGGTTGAGCTGAAGGGGGTGCTACGGGGGGTCGTCGACCCCTTAGTTCCCAGGCTGGGGGCTCGCGCGTGCTCCACACGCACGAGCTCCACATGCACGCGCGAGCACTCACTGTCAGCCGCCCGCGAGCCGTCAATCATTAACACAACAACGCACCGTCAGGGGCGAGCTATATTATACCTCTATGGGGCCGAGCCGTCTTTAACACCTTTAACAATGGCCTCAACCTGGCTGCTTTGCATAACATTAAAGCCATGGAGTGTGAAAGGGTTAATCGCTTAGCAGAGGACAAGAGCTAGTAGCCTGGCTGCCAGACACTCACAAACTTATCCCTGTCTAGTAGCTCTGGTCCATAGCGTTAGAAGGAGTTCTCCTTAACGTTATGGTACTTTCGATTCTTCCCCTCGCACCGCGGTAGCGCAGCCTCTCGTCTGTAGTAAAAATAAAAAATACACTTTTGGTACTCACCAAAACAAAGACGGTTTAATGGAGTTGAAAGCCTATTCTACTAAGTGGGAACACTGTGAGCCCCCACCTCACGTCTAAAATACACTTTTTGGCCAGAAAAGAAAATATTTCACCGGAAGGAAGAATCTGGTCTAATAGGAAAATTCCATTGACCAGATCTGTAGAGGGCACTGTGGAGTAACGAAAAACAGGTTTTAATTCCGGTGAAATATTTTCTTTTCTGGCCAAAAAGTGTATTTTAGACGTGAGGTGGGGGCTCACAGTGTTCCCATTTAGTAAAGTAGGCTTTCAACTCCATAAAACCGTCTTTGTTTTGGTGAGTAGCAAAAGGGTATTTTTTTTATTTTTTACTTGTTTTAAAAAACACTGTTTTAAAAGCAATGTAAGTCTTTAAAAAAAAGTTATTCAAGTAAAGACAAGTTGATTGATTATTTTAAGTACTTATGTGTGGGTGAATATATGTAAAGGGCTTTTATATAAAAAAAGGAAAATAATGTTGCTATGTTGGATATGCAGGCATGTTGCTATGTGCACATGCCTGCGCGCGCGCGTGCACGTGCGCGCGCACGTGACGTCATAAAATATAGCCCCCTTAGTTAAAAAATCCACAGCTCACCACTGCTTAAAGGTAGGGTAAGTGATTTGCAATTATTCAAATAATTGCAAAATGGGTCTATGTTCTGATAGTGCTCGTTACTATAGAGTGTCCTGTCCATATAAGGAGTCTCCATGTCTCTCCAGCTCTTTATTAAACAGAAAATGCATTTTCGTTTCAGTTTCAGTTTCATTTCCAATTTTATCCAATCAGGATAGAGAACTCAATCAGGATATAGATTAAACAAGTGAAATTGGAAGTGATGACACTAAGAAATGAGCAGACAAAATTGGAACTGGAACACTATAAAAATTAAGCTTAAAAAGTGGTACTTTCTCCTGATTGGCTGAGATTTTGACACCTACCGGAAAATGTATTTTCTGTTTATTAAAGAGCTGGAGAGACGGGGAGACTCCTGTTACTGAACAAACACTCTATAGCAATGATTACTATCACAATATAGTGCTTTAACCTTTTAACAAAATACTTTTTGTTTTAACCCAAAAATATCACTTACCCTACCTTTAAGTAAAGGTACCAATACTGCAATATAAAGTACTCTGTTACAAGTAAAAGTCCAGAATTAAAAATTTACTTGAGTAAAAGTACAAAAGTATTGGCATCAAAATGTACTTAAAAGTACCAAAAGTAAAAGTACTAAATATTTGAAAATAGCCTAGGTATAAAATAGGGTTAAAGTGGTTCATGTACGTTTCATTATATCATAGTTTATATCTGAAAAGTAACTAGTAACTAAAGTTTTCAAATAATTGTAGTGGAGTAAAAGTACAATATTTGCCTCTGAGATGGAGTGGAGTAGAAGTAAAAGTATTGGAAATTGGAAATACTCAAGTAAAGTACAAATACCTCAAAAGTGTACTTAAGTACATTACTTGAGTAAATGTACTTAGTTACTTTACACCACTGAGTATCTTACTGTACTTGTCGCAGGTATTCCCGGGGGTTCCTGGGGGCTCCATGCAGACTAACATCTGGATCCTCAGACTCTACAGAGGTATTGTCTACAGGCAGCAGTCTGGGCATCAGGTCCTCCACGTCTGACTTCATTCTTCTACAAACAAACTATATCAATGTTAAATACTGACAGGAAATACACACAGTGTATCAGAAGAAACTCTTCTAAGAACCCAAAAAGTCTCTTAATGTAGAAGTAAATACAGTTTATTCAGAGCTGAAGAGCCCAAAACAAACACTTCGCCGCCATCTTGTTTTTAAAACGCACCGTGATGACGCGATCACCATGCGCGGTGTGGTGTGGTTGCTGTGGTAACCGAACAACAACACACACACACACACACACGTGTATCTGTTTTTATAATCTGCTGTCATTGTCCCATAGTCCAGGAGATCTTCCTTCTTTCAGAACAATATCATTCCTAATATACAGTGTAAATGAACCTTAACATTTAAAATGAAATAATAATAGCTAAAGAAAACGGGTTTATTTGTGTATATTTGACAGTAGGCCTAGTGTAAAGTACATTTACTCAATTACTGTAAAATACACTTTTGAGGTATTTTTACTTTCCTGGAGTATTTCCAATTTCCAGTACTTTTACTTCTACTCCACTACATCTCAGAGGCAAATATTATACTTTTACTCCACTACAATTATTTGAAAACTTTAGTTACTAGTTACTTTGTAGATTAGTGTGATTATTATTACAAAACATACATTAACCACTTCAGCCCTATATACATTTGGGCCATTTGAAAATAGCAGATCTAGAAGCTCACAGCTGCGAGCTTGTAGATCTGCCATTTTCAAATGTGTTTTATACATTTGAAAACTTGGGACATTCTGCATAATGACTTCTACTTTTGGTACTGTAAGTACATTTTGATACCAATACTTTCGTACTTTTACTCAAGTAAATTTGGAATTCTTGACTTTTACATACTAAGTATTGATACTTGCACTTAAGTAAAACATGTGAGTACTTTTTCCACCACTGTTTATTTGTCTATTTGATATGGTGAGTGGCCAATCAAACTTTCAACTGTTGACATGTTAATAATTACCCCAACGTGTCATGGTGTCTTATCTCAGCTTCTCCCCTCATGTGCCTTTTAGCCTTTGTGACTCAGTAACAACCTGAAGGC
>NC_137621.1:2706670-2769170 GCF_963280865.1 Gymnoscopelus braueri | reverse complement strand
TCCAATAGACAGTGCCTGATCATAATAATCAATAATGAGTGTTTTCTTTTTCAGGAAACAGGTAGCTGTCCTAGACTCATATTTTAAGCACTGTTACAAAGCTGCAGGAGACACATTGTTATATGAGCGTAGGATTAGAATTTGACATATTGCTCGCAGCTGTTAGAAACATGATATTGAGTTTCACTGCCCTCTGAGGCCCGACTCACACAGTCGCGTGCACAACACGAGCACAACGCGTTCGCCCCATACACACCCATTCACCCCCACTAGTTACTTTGCAGATTTTGATTATTATTACAAAACATACATTAACCACTTCAGCCCTATATACATTTCGGCCATTTGAAAATAGGCGATCTACAAGCTCACAATGCGTCGCTATGCGACGCATTGTGAGCTTGTAGATCTGCTATTTTCAAAAAGATGTTTATGCATTTTGAACTTGTGATATGGGACATTCTGCACAATGAGTACTTTTACTTTTGGTACTTTTAAGTATTTATTGATGCCAATACCTTTGTACTTTTACTCAAGTACATTTTGATTACCGGACTTTTACTTGTAACGGAGTATTTCCACACTGCAGTATTGATACTTTTACTTAAGTAAAAAAAATGTGAGTACTTTGTCCACCACTGGTGCTAGTAAGTAGAGTAAAAACATTGGCATAAAAGTAGTATTACTTTGTTACTAAAACATCCTCATATAACATCCTGTATCCTCAGGACTATGACTTCTTCTGCATGGATGAGAACGGCTACATCAGAGACTCCAGCCACCTGGACGCCGATGACGACCAGGGTCTGAAAAGTGGAAAGCAGAACTCAGAAAGCGTCCCGATCGGCGCCGACGCCACCGGAACCAACGAAGAAGAAGGGAAGGACAACGATGAGGAAGTCTCAGCAAAGCACAGAGATGCACCTGCTGTGGCAAGAGAAAAAGGTGGGTCTCCATTCACTGGTCCAAAGTAACTAAGTTACATTTACTCGAGTACTGTAGTACGTAACCGTGATTAAGACCGGGAGAGCATCTGTTTTAGATTTGAACCACTTAATTTTAACCATTATCTCATACTTTGGCTATTCAAAAATATCAGATCTACAAGCTCATAGCGCGGCACCGAGTGCCGCGCTATGAGCTTGTAGATCTGCTATTTTTGAATAGCCAAAGAAATCTAAAAACGACACAGATGCATTTCCGGTCTTAAAGGGTTAAAAGCTGCACTATGTAGCTTTGCTCTTCTACCCCACATTTGAAGCTTGTAGATCTGCTATTTTGGTTTTAATCATGAAAATGTGGTCAAATCTTTCAATATATATATATTTTTAAGAGAACATCTTTCACTCAAATCTTTGCGTCTGGGGGGATTCTACAAATGTCTTCTAAATCCTAACAGTTTTTGAAAAAACCTATGTTGCTATAACCATTGGATCTCAAACCTTTTCATGTCAAGGACCCCCAAAATGAGATGTATTTGGCCACGGACCCCCATCTCAAAATATGTTGTTCCAGGGACCCCCCCCAGAAGCACAGATCGGAGTTAAAAATGTAAAAGATTTGCACACATTTTCAAGATTTTTCCAAAATAGCGCGCTCGGTGCCGCGCAATGAGCTTGTAGATCTGCTATTTTTGAATAGCCAAAGAAATCTAAAAACGACACAGATGCATTTCCGGTCTTAAAGGGTTAAAGCTGCACTATGTAGCTTTGCTCTTCTACCCCACATTTGAACTCGGTTTCCTGACATTTTTTACCATTGAGCTAATAGAGCCTGCCTGCTCGCTCAGGGGATAAATGTAATCTTGACCATCAGGTCAAAACTTGTGTCAGATCCTGTGTCTATAGGTGAGACATGACCTTTGACACCATCTAAATGTCTCAAAAGAAGAGCAGGGAGACAAAATACAACCACCCCCATTATATAAGTTATATTGTATTAACATACTCTACCTACCATACAGATTGGGAAAAAATGACATTTTATTCATAAAAATAAGTTACATAGTGCTGCTTTAAGTATAAGTTTGAGGTACTTTTACTTTACTTGAGTATTTCTATTTTTTTTAATACTTTTATACTGATACTCCACTACGTCTCAGAGGCAAATGTTGTACTTTTTACTACAATCCTTTGAGAGCTTTAGCTACTATAGTTGCTTTGCATATTTGGAATATCAAATAGAACATTAAAAGATTGTAGTCTTATTTTATACCTTGAATATTATTTTTCTCACATTTGAGTACTCTAACTTTGGTGTTTTAAGTATATTTTGATGCCAATTCTTTTGTACATTTACCAGGGATGTTATTCATAACAGAGTATTTTTATACGGTATTGCTACTTTTACTTAAAGGTAGGGTAAGGGATTTTTTTTTTTTGTTAAAAAGGTTAAAGTACTATAGTCTGATAGTAACCATTGCTACAGAGAGTTTGTTGGGTCACAGAGGTCTCTCCAGCTCTTTAGCAAACACAATATAGTACATTTTCAGGTAAGTGACAACATGTAAGCCAATCAGGAGAGAGCACTGAAAATGCATTTTCTGTTTAATAAAGAGCTGGAGAGACATGGAGACTCCTTTTACTGAACAAACACTCTATAGCAATGATTACTATCACAATATAGAGCTATTTAACACTTATTTTAACCAAAGTAAATCACTTACCCTACCTTTAAGTAAAAAAAATCAGAGTATTTCTCCCACCACTGGTCTCCTCCTTCTCCTCCTTTAGCCTCCTCCTCCTCTTCTTGGCTGGGTTCATCTGTGACGGGATGGCTCGGTCTGGCGGAGGACGGACAGGACGGAGAAGACGGACAGGACGGAGAGAGTGTCGAAGCATCATCCCACGTAGAGGACAAAGCCATCGAGGCCACGGATTCTTTGGCCTCCTCAGTGAGCGGGTGGCTGGGCTTCAGAGGAGAGGAGAGCAAACCCGAGGAGTCGACAGAGGAAGAGAAAATGGACAGAACAGAGACAGAGGACGACGGTTCCATCACGTCTACGGTGACGGGATGGCTGGGCTTCGGAGACGAGGGCCGAGCAGAAGAAGAAGACACAACAACGGGCGACGGGCCGTTCCGGAGCCGGAGGCTGGCTCTGGATCTAGACGCCAACAACTTGAAAGAGAGGGGGACGTTTGATTGGCTAGGGGACGGACTGACCAGCGCACTGGGGTTCGGTTCCACCGGACAGGAGACGGATCAGGGGGAGGAGCCGACGGAAGGCGGTAGAGGAGACTGGGACACGAACCAGGAAGTGGAACCGTCACAGTCTCGCTCCTGGATGGACGTGGGGCTCCGGGACGTTTGGGGCTTCGGTTCGGACGCCGACGAAGCCGACGAGACGGGCGGAGTCCGCTTGAAGGACGGAGAAGAGGAACAAAACTTAGAAGAACCGACAGAAGACACGCAGACCGACGACACGAGGCAGATACCACCGGGATCGGCTGAGGAGAGAAAGACTGAGCCAGGAGATGAAAGGAAAGAGGAGGAGAGAGAAGGAGAGCTGAGCAGAGAGAGGAGAGAGGAGGAGAGAGAGACAGAACTGAGCAGAGAGAAGAGAGAGGAGGAGGAGGTGGAGGAGGTGGAGGAGGTGGAGGAGAGTGAAACGGAGACAAGAGAGTCCGTAATAAAGGCAGGAGATGATGGTGCCATCGATAGTGACGCCACATACACTGGGGAAACAGAGGAGGATGAAGACCTCCCTACAGAGACAGAGTTGTTCAGTACCACTGAAACAGCTAACCCTAACCCTAATGAGGATAAGGTCCATGACCTCTTGAATGGTAGCGAGCAGCCGGTCTTAACCATAGAAAACCCATCAGTGTCAGCCGGTGAAGAGGAAGTCAACCCCCTCCAGACAGAGTCAGACACAGATCCCCAGTCTGAAGATAACGAGGACGAGAGTAGAGACACGAAGGAAGCAGAGGAGGAAATCCAGAGCCATGTTGACCAGTATTCTACACAGAACCCAGAAGAAGGCATTAAGGGAGACGACGTAGAACTGGATGAAGGCTACGGCAAACAGAGCGACGCGGGAAATGAAACGAGTGCAGATGAAACCGAGAGCCGCGCTGTTCATCGGGAGCCTGTGACTCAAAGTGACGTCGCCCAGAGTTCTACGTTGAATCCTGTGGATTCTGCGGAGACTTTGTTGGGTAAAGACGAGGAAGATGAAGGTGAGCGGGAGCGTGGACGGGCAGAGATGGCAGAGGAGGAACACGAACGCTTGCCAGGTCAGATCGTTAACACGGGAGACTCCACCAAGATGTCTGTGGAAAGTCAGATGAGCAGCGACCGGGGTACAACTGACCAGAATAACTTAGAGACAGAAGAGCTCAACAAAGACTCCCAACAAACTGATACAGCAGGCAGCAGCTCCTCCACCACCCAAACCGAGGAACCAATACACCACAGCAATGTCACTGGTGACGGAGATGACAGCGGTGGCAGGAACGCGGCTCCCTTGTCATCAGACACAGCGGAGGAGGACGGTGACAATAGAATCCCAAGCGAGGCGAGCGTCTTAACTCCTGAGAGCGTAGAGGGTGATGCTGACAACGCGGACACAGCGGGTGTGGTTGACAGTGGGACGGAGGAGGCCACGCCCCAGGAAATGACTATACAGGAAGCTGATGCTGATTATGAGAAACCACGCAGACCTGAGACGGGAGAAGTGGATCCTGTCGAGGCCCTGAGTGAGCATCGTTCACAGGTAGGCCGGCAAAAATGTGATTAATCAAATAATTATTTAATCAACAAAGTTGATTAAATAATAATATTTAATCAACAATAAATAATAATTAACAAATCAACAAAGACATCCTTTCATTTTTTATGATCGACTACATTGATTTGTATGATTAACCACTTCTTACTTACTTAGACTTACTTACTTACTTACTTAGATTACTTACTTAGATCTACAAGCTCACAACGCTTCGCATCGCAACACGTTGTGAGGTTGCAGATTGACTATTTTCACTTTTTTATTAACATTTTGAAACATTTTGTAAATTTTCTATAAATTAAAATCGGTTAGTTATTATTTTTCATCATGGATTAGATCGATTAGTTTAATTAACTGTTTCACCTCCATTCACAGGAATCTGATGGAGCCCAAACTTGTACCGTAACAACTGAATCTGGGGAAAACAATTACGATGACGTTTACACACCCAGCAGCGCACCCGGTCCCACACAGGAAATGAACACGGACAATATCCACCAACTGACTCTTCCTCCACAGATCACTGACAATAATAATCCTCCACAAAGAGACATAGAAGCGCCAACGCCAACTTCAGCAGAGACAGACACGGACGGCAAAGAAAGCGTACGGCCGGCTCAAACAGACGAAGAAACGAGTGAGTTCGACACAGTGTCTTTGAATGAAAGCGGCCACACAGCTGATGTAGAGACAGAAACCAAACCCTTACAACCATCCAGTTCTGAGTTTAATAGTGAGAAGAGTCTCCAGTCTACAAGTATCACTACTGACAGACAACAGTCAGTAAGCAACGAGGATGGGCCTGAAGATGAGATGGACATGGGGATACTATTCTCTGACATGGGGATACTTTACTCTGAAACAACCACCGACACTCAAGGCAAAGAGACTGAAACCCTGCAGCAGGAAGAGGAACGGAGAGAGGAAAAGAGGGAGGAGGAGGAGGAGGAAAAAGAAGGGAATAAAGAGGAGGAGAGGAGTCAAGAAGAGGAGGAGAGTCTTGATAACAATAACGACACGTGGACAAAATACTTGAACACGAGTGTCGAAGCTGCTGTGGTGGAAGGTCTCAATGAGAGTCACCTCTACGATTCTGTGGAGGAAAGGGACGAGGAGAGGAGGGAGGAAGTAAAGGAGAAAGAACTAGAGGGAAGAAACTCTGTGGAAGGTGTTGAGTCTGATGAGGAGAGAAGTGAGAATGAGAATATTGATGATAAAGTGAGTGACATCACAGTCAGTGGGCTCGCCTCCAGTCAGAGCGGCAGTGAACTTAACGGAGTGATTATTGATCCGACAGGAGCGATCGAGCATCGAGACAATAATCCACTGTATTCGGATGAGACAGAATCTCCTGTAATCTCCAATGACATGATGGCAACACAAACACATTCTGATCACCAAGAATATGTCAAAGATGAAGACATTACAACAGAGGGGGAAGATAAGAAGATAAACTTACACAAGCACAACACAGGGGTGAAGGAAGAGGCTGATAAGCTGCTGAAGATAAATAATGATAACAGATTCACTGGCAAGACAGAGAGAGAAGGGAGGGTTTCAGCCTCACATGATGGTGATGCTGTCGAGAGTAAACAGACAAATGACGCTTCAAATGATCCTGCACAGGACTCTGTCGTTGTTTCTGAATACACAAACACAGCCACAGAGAAGACAGAGAGAGGAGGAGCATTTGGTCTGTTCATGAACACCTTTAGTTATTTCAGCCCGACCCCCAGCACCGAAAACCAGGACCCCAGGGAAGAACTAGAACCCACAGAAACAGAACCCAGAGACCCAGAACCCAGAGAACTAGAATCTAGAGACCCAGAACTGAGAGGGGTAGAGGAGATACTTGAACCGCAGGCTTCCACAGCTCCTGAACCAGAACGGGACACGTCGACCACTGACTCTACCCCGGAACAAGTTCACATCCAAGCTCTGCACGCCAGCTCTCCCAGTACCGTCTCCCAGTCACAGGCCCAGCCCGAGCCTTCCTCCACACCCCGTCCCGAAGCCCGGGCCTCTTCTCTTCCCCAGGTTCACTCAATACAACCCCAAACCCACTCCCAAACGTCAGACACGGACTCGAGGAAAACGGCAGCGTCCGTCTCCAGACAATACAAGAGCCTCGTGGTCCACGTGAGCGTGGACGAAGCGGTCCTTCTGTTGGAGGTGTTCGGCCGACTCAAGCTGCAGTGGCTGGACTACCACCTGGGCAGCTCTGGAGCCCCGGCCGAAGACCGGGAACACGACCTGTCCATACTGTCCGACATGGAGGGACTCCTGCATCACCACATGGAGACGCTGGTGAGTCCTGGCAGAAGGCCGGCTGACTCTCCACAGGAGGAGGACGATGAGTCCAGGATGCTCGTCGCCCTGCAGAAACTCTACACGCTGCTGGGGAGAATGAAAGAGGATTTCATCGTAGGGAAATCGGATGTCGCCGATGCTGCCCAAAAAGGTATTTCTATAAGATATGTCTTCAAACATAATCCCAGTGTATCTTGGCTTGACAATGTTTATTTTAATTTATGTGTTTATGGGAAAAGAGAGAGAACACGAGAAGGAGGCAGAGAAAACCAATGAAGAAGGGAAAGAGTGGATGGAGGAGTCAGCTAAAGAGGACAGCACCCATCCTCTGGACCGACTAACTTCACCACAGTCCAGAGAAGGTACAGCACAGCGCAGCGCAGCGCAGCACAGCACAGCACAGCACAGCACAGCACAGCACAGCACAGCACAGCACAGCACAGCACAGCACAGCACAGCACAGCACAGCACAGCACAGCGCAGCGCAGCACGTACAGCACAGCGCAGCGCAGCACAGCACAGCACAGCACGTACAGCACAGCACAGCACATTTTAGATTTTAGCTATATACTAGAAGTTTTGTTGTCTGTCTTAACTACTAGGCTTATTATCTATTAACTATCTGGCTAATTAAAAACAATTTGTTATGCAGTACTGTATGTGTATGATTATCATGGGAAAAAACTTGATCGAAAAAACTTTCCCCTTATTTTTTGCCTTCTATAAACATCTCTATAATGGTTTTTAATCAGTCTCATGACTGTTGATGCAGTTTATATCCCTTATATTGCCCCATATTTCCTATTATTATCTATTATGCACAAATACTATTAACCAATTTCAACCTGGTGTCCCTATTTTGGGTTTTACAGACACAATTATTTTAAACAAATGTGAGCTTGTAGATCAGCTGTTTTCGCCGGACGACACCATAGTACGACTTAAGTTATAAATCATACATGGCTTAAGTGTGTCCACGTTTCTTTTTGTGTCAGTAGACATAGGTGCAGTGGTGTAAAGTAACTAAGTACATTTACTCAAGTACTGTACTTAAGTACAATTTTGAGGTCCTTTTACTTTACTGGAGTATTTACAATTGTCAATACTTTTGCTTTTAATCCACTACATCTCAGAGGCAAATATTGTACAAAACATACATTAACCACTTTAGCCCTATTTTATATACTATTTGAAAATAGACGATCTACAAGCTCACAACGCGTCGCATCGCCGCAAACATTTACTTTAACTTTTGGTACTGTAAGTACATTTTGATACCAATACTTTTGTACTTTTACTCAAGTAAATTTAGAATTCTGGACTTTTACTTGTAACAGAGTACTTCTACATTGCAGTATTGATACTTTTGCTTAAGTAAAACATTTGAGTACTTCTTCCACCACTGCATAGGTGTGACGGAGCGGGTTGTGACCCGTGTTCAGCAGTTCCTCTGTGACCTCATCATCCATGGCCTGGCAGCCAGGGAGCTCATCACATGGCTGACTGTTCAGGTAGCAACATATTTACTCATTACTCTTTACTACATCCTATCTCACTGTATCATTAAAGGGATAGTTCACGCCCAAAATGACTTGTTTTTCTATCGATTAGTCACCCCATAGAGACTTGAATTCATGGATTTTTTTTTTTTTGTCTCATTCCTAAGCCAACAGTTTGATGACCAGCTGCGGTTCCGGTAGGAGACTAGAAGAGTCTCCTTTGTGTCTCCTACCGGAACCGCTGGCTAAACCGGTCGGCTGGTCATCAAATTATTGTCTTAGTTAGGAATTAGACAGAAACTATCCATGAATTCAAGTCTCCATGGGGTGACTAATCCATAGAATAGTTTTTGGGTGAAATTTCCCCATGAAGACATGAGGCCGATTCTACAAATATCTTCTAAATCCTAATCCTAATCCTATGGTGAAACCTCTTATCTCCATATTCTGTTTTTGTGTTTCTTCGCAAATTAACGCCCTACTTGATCACACTAACTAGCGCCACACAAAAGGCATCAAAAGTAGCAGATCTACAAGCTCAAAACGTGGTGCGTTTTGAGCTTGTAGATCTGCTACTTTTGATGCCATTTGAATCGTGAAAAGTAAGAGTTTTGGAACATATGAGGTTTCCACCCCGACAGAGGCGACATACAGCTACTGTACAATCTAAAGTGACACAGACACATTCACAGTTTTGATTGGTTAATTAGGCAATTCACGGGTCATGTGGGTTAGGGATTTGATTCAGTGTGTGTAAAGTAACTAAGTACATTTACTCAAGTACTGTACTTAAGTACACTTTTGAGGATTTTTTACTTTACTGGAGTAGTTCCAATTGTCTATACTTTTACTTCTACTCCACTACATCTCAGAGGCAAATATTGTACTTTTACTCCACTACAATTATTTGAAAGCTTAGTTACTTTGCAGATATAAATTATTACATTATGAAACATACAGTAACCACTTTAGCCCTATTTTATACCTAGGATATTTGAAAATAGCCGATCTACAAGCTCACAACGCGTCGCATCGCGACGCGTTGTGAGCTTGTAGATCTGCTATTTTCAAACATTTTAGTACTTTTACTTTTGGTACTTTAAGTACATTTTGATACCAATACTTTTGTGCTTTTACTCAAGTAAATTTCAAATTCCGGACTTTTACTTGTAACAGAGTACTTCTACTTTGCAGTATTGATACTTTTACTTAAGTAAAACATTTGAGTACTTTTTCCACCACTGGATTTGATCATATCTGAACATTCTAATGGTCTTAATAAGGAATGTTGGAATGCTCAAACCCTCCCACCCCCAACGCATTTATAATAACATATTTGACATTATATTTGAAATGTGAAAATGTAATTTAGAGACTGGTGCTACTAATGGAATGGGGGATTGGCATAATGACTACATCTGGAGATAAAGAGAAATGAAAAAAGAACTGTCCAAAAAAAAAAAAAAATGCCTGCATCGAAACAACTTATAAGCCACTTGCCAATTTGGGTAGTAGAGTCTAGTGACAACATTATGCCCTCCTGATAGGAGACACTTATTGTATGTTTGCCCTCAACCTCAGTTCAATATCAGGGAAAGAACTGCTAGCACTCTCATGAATGTCCTACGGGTGCTTTTAATTAATTTAAATTAATTTAAATCAAAAGCACCCGAAGGACATTTCTGCGAGTGCTGGCAGTTCCTTCCCCGATACTGAACTCTTCTGAGCCGTGCAGCCATCAGTGGTAAACCAGCGGATCTAATTAAAGGGATAGTTCACCCCCAAAATGACTTTTTTTCCCTCGATTACTCATACCATGGAGACTTGAATTCATGGATATTCTTCAGTTTTTGTCTCATTCCTAAGACAATAATTTGATGACCAGCAGTGCTTCCGGTAAGAGACTTTGTATCTGCTACCTGCCTACCGCTGGTCATCAAATTATTGGCTTAGGAATGCGACAAAAACAAAAGAATATCCATGAATTCAAGTCTTCATGGGGGAAATCCATAGAAAAAGTATTTTTTTGGGTGAACTATCCCTTTAACACATGGTAGTGGCGTGTGTCTTCAGGCTGTCAGTCTGGCATGTTGCCCAGCCTACTTCTCAGCCGTCAGGCCAGCCCTGGTATTCCAACGTCATTCAACATTCCTCAGTTAGACTGAGAGCCAGCAGGTACTGTAGTCATTATTACTGTACGGCCCACCAGATGTCACATAACATGTGAATTTGACAGATAAAGCTTTTCCCTGATTTCAAATGGATGTCGATGAAGTTGATGTGAGTATGGATGGCTATTAGAACATTGGCTGGATATTAATAATCATTGTGTGTGTGTGTGTGTGTGTGTGAATGCAATTCCCGACTGCATTGTGTTCTACTCTGAGGTTTTAACGTGATTGTTATTATAACCTAAAACGGGTCACACGTATTATAAGCAACATCACATCCTCCACGAAAGGTTTCTTTTTTTGTTTTGTGAAATGCAGATCTGAAAAGAAAGTGTGTTTGATAATGATGATTGCTTCCGGTTGACAGCTTGTGAAAGGGTGCGTTGTAGAACATTCCTGTTTACTTTAGATCCAGGCGTTTGCTTTTGGTGTCACACTTTGATGTGTGAGTGCGGTGTCACTTCCAGTACTTTTTATTCCGAGCCGTAACAGGTAACAGGTGCGTCTAAAGTGGGGGTATTCTCAAACCTTTTAATTTCAAGGCCCCCCCCCCAGTTTGCTATGCATTACTCCACGGATGGACACCCCATAACTCTTGACAGTGTACAAATGGACCTGGAATGACTACCATTTTCGTTCCATTTGTACACTGTCAGAGTTACAAACCTGTATGGGTTCATTTGGTTCCTAACTGTCTTGCTAGGGGACCCCCCTGGAACCCCTCAAACCCCACTTTTAGAACCACAGGTCCAAAGCATTGAGCCGGGGGAAATCCCCGGCCACTGATTTCGATGAAACGTTTCTCACCCAACATGGCGACCCTTCCGGTTCGCAGACGGGGCCTCTCGACATCTTAACCCTTTAAGACCTGGAACTGTGTCATGTTTAGATTTGAGCTAAAAAAGCATTATTTTACACTTTGGGCTATTCAAAAATAGCAGATATACAAGCTCATAGCGCGGCACCGAGTGCCGCGCTACGAGCTTGTAGATCTGCTATTTTTGAAAAATCGTGAAAATGTGGGCAAATCTTTGAATATATATATTTTTAAAGCGAACATTTTTAACTCAAATCGTTGCTTCTGGGGGGTCCCTGGAACAAAATATTTTGATGGGGGTCCGCGGCCAAATACATACCATTTTGGTGGTCCTTGACATGAAAAAGATTGAGCACCACTGACACAGAAACATACGTTTTTCAGAAAACTGTTGAGCTTTAGGAGACATGTAGAATCGGCTTCAGGTCTCAATGGGTTAATTACACAAGTTTCTTCCTGCTGTGAGGCAAAAGCTGAGTCCTGACAAAATGAATGAGTTTGTGCTCGGTAAAGAGCACGGTGAGCAGCACCATCAGCAGACACACCGCTCCCACGCCCACGTGAGCCACCCTCCACAACCATCCGCCGTCGCAGCAAACGCCCTCCGAGACGGCGGTGACGACCGCGCTGGCCGCCAGGACGATGAGCAGGGCCGGGGAGGGCCTCAGGCCGCGCAGCGGCCTCCACTGACTCTGCTGGAAGTAGCGGCGGATGTAGACCAGGCCGTACAGAACCCGGAGGCCCATGTTGAGGCAGTTGGCCAGTACGAAGCCGAAGCTCCCCGCGGCCCACGCCAGAACGTAGGAGAGGACCAGGAAGGTCCCGGACAGGCCCAGCATCACCGGGTTGTACCAGTCCACCTCCTTGTGGCTCATGGCGGCGAACACGAAGCACTCGGTCACGCCGTTGACGGCGATCAGGAGCACGTAGAAGCTGTAGCATCGCAGCAACGTGGGGCCCTCGCCGCCGCTCAGCTCCGAGCCGCCGTACACGTCCAGGGCCAGGTGAGAGTACGACCAGCCGAACACCGTGATGATCAGGCCGATCACGAGCATCAGCTTCAGCAGACACTCCAGGACCTCTGCGGCGCTGGCCACCTCTTCCCGCTTCTGATTCCTGGCGTCGCGGCCTCTCTCCAGCACTTTGGCGAAGAAGACGTAGAAGTTCTCCCCGACGGGCTGGAAGACGATGCGCGCCACCGCGGAGCCCAGGTTGGTGATGGTGTGGTAGACGCCCTGGTCGTCCAGGCTGAGGACCTTGGTCAGGGTCAGGTACCGCTCGCCCTCCGTCAGGATCTGCTTCAGGAAGGACTGCCAGAAGAAGCTCAGCGTCAGCCTGGCCATCGTCCGGTCGATCAGAGGATCTCTGTTGTTCCGCCAGGGCAGCAGATCCCTGGTGCTGTGCACGGGAAAGTACTTGTCGGCCTCGTCGGAACCCAGGAAGCGTCTGAAATAGGCGGCGTAGCACAGCACGAGGACGCCCGAGTACACGAACTGAGCCGCGGCGAAGATGTAGAGGCCCCAGTTAGGAGCGGACGCCACCAGTGCAATGGTCAGGATGCACTTGGCGATCATGGCCAAGCTCTCCGCTATCACCTTCAGCTTGACAAACATGTGTGCCTGGGAGAGGAGCCAGAACGGCTCGGCCAGCAGCTCCAGCACCGCGGCCCAGGCGTAGATCTGCACCGCGGGGCCGTAGTGCGGGATGGGTTCCCTGGACGGCGCCGCCACCGGGACGTCCAGGAAATACAGCCACACGTAGACCAGGAGGGACGCCCACACCATGCCCAGAGGCACCAGTATGAACCACAGCAGGTTGATCACTTGTCTCCAGTTGTGGCCCGACCCCGACGCCCGGCTCAGACAGGCCTTACGGAAGGCCTCCCTGGATAAGAAGACCAGCGTGGAGTAGAGCAGCGTCAGGCTGCTGTAACAGGCCTTCATCTCGTTGGACACGAACCACAGCGTGAACGCGTTCACCAGGAACGTGAGCACGCGGAACAGGACCTGCAGCGATATGTTATAGGACGCGAGTTTGGACGCATTCCTCAGAATGTTCCGGGAGCTCATTTTGAAGACTTGACCTGCGGGAACCATGGGAGATTCCCACTTCCCTCTCCTTCCTTCCACGGGATCAGGAACAAACACGGCGTTAACGTAACAGCGTTAAAAATAAAACTGCCACGTTGTAAGCAGTGTTGGCAACTACTTAAACGGGCGGTTCGTTACCTATAAGTTGCTAAATGACGTGATGCCATTACGTTATGACCACGTCATCACGCTCATGTCACTATATGACTCAGCCATAACCATAGAAGGAGTTCCCAATGCAGCTACGCCCAAATATGGAGTGTGTTGTCTAACCTCAATGTGTCATCATGGCATCAGGCGCAAAAAAAACAGTCAGCTCCATATATATGGAGCTCTAGAACAATCACTACCATATATGGAGTTTTGGTTGATATTCGCGACCAAATATGGCACCGGCCAGCCGACTGACCACGACAACAGAAGGGCGACGTAGGTGTGAGGGCTGCAAAGCGGCCCAAACTCTATGTGAGGGCCACATAGGCCTAGTGGCACAAACCTCTCTAGTTAATTAAGTAAATAATAATATTTAAAATAAAACATGAATTGATTTCATTCATTGATTAATTAATTAATTGGTAATACATTGTTTAATAAATAACAATTTACCAGTGTGTTTGAAGTTTCTCAATGTGTGGATTTATTATTATTATTATTAATAATAATATTATTAATAATATTATTATTATTATTAATATTAATATTATTATTATTATTATATCTTCACTTGTCACTTTAAATGCACTCCGTTCTGCCAGTGTGGTTTTTTACAATTGGTGACGTTAAGAATGGCCCACTCCGGTGGGAAGGTTCCGGTACAATTACGAAATGCTTTTATGGAGTTTTTATGGAACATATTTTGTATGTATTATCTACAAACTAACATTAAATAGTTCTTATACATTGTTCACATATCATAGAAGTATTTATTACACATCGGAAGTGACTCTGGACATGCATTATTTACTCGCCCCCCCCCCCCCCCTATAAATGTTGAACATGGTTTGACCCTCTCTCCAGCCGTCACCGTGGGATCACTTCACCGTGCAAGGTTGCACATCCGGCCTGGAGAGCGAATAACGGAAACAGCCTGTTCGCTATGCATGTGTGCGTGGAAATGACCGGATACAGCAGGGCGGGTTCTAAACCGGATATGAGCGCTGAACAAGTGAATAGGAACCAAGGGGGCTTTTCCTACAGTTTACCGTGACGAGTGTGTTGTGAGACACAGTCACAGTGTGTGCTGCTACTCCTCCGGGTTTGACAGCCAGCCGGAGCGGCTCGTTCATGTCCTCATTATTATTACCTCTATAAATGAAACACAAAAACATTATTTATTTAGTCAAATGAAGTGATTCTATTAACGGAAGACGAAATGACGGAAGAACCGACGACGCCGCTGTCCGTGGCGGTGAGCAGCACCGTGTTGACGGGCAGCAGCAGCGCGAGCGCGACGCCGCCGGACGACTTCAGCGCGACGGCGGAGGCTTTGTACCGCTCCGCCAGGGAGACAGTCCTGGATGTATGTGGCACTGTGCTACTGTTGTTAGCATGTAGCATGTTAGCCTCGGTCATACAACTGTGTGTGTGCCGGTGTGTAAGTTCTGAAAATAAGTGACCTACAAGCTGAGGCGACACTCGTTGTTAGCTTGTACTTTACACCACTTGTCAGCAGTGGTGTAAAGTAACTAAGTACATTTACTTAAGTACTGTACTTAAGTACAATTTTGAGGTATTTGTACTTTACTTTAGTATTTCCAATTTCCAATACTTTTACTTCTACTCCACTACATCTCAGAGGCAAATATTGTACTTTTACTCCACTACAATTATTTGAAAACTTTAGTTACTATAGTAACTAAAGTTACTTTTCAGATATAAATGATGATATTATAAAACACACAATAACCACTTTAGCCCTATTTTATACCCAGGCTATTTGAAAATAGCAGATCTACAAGCTCACAACGCGTCGCATCGCGACTGCTATTTTCAAAAATGTTAGTACTTTTACTTTTGGTACTTTAAGTACATTTTGATACCAATACTTTTGTACTTTTACTCAAGTAATTTTTTTATTCTCGACTTTTACTTGTAACAGAGTATTTCTATACTGCAGTATTGGTACTTTTACTTAAGTAAAGAACTTGAGTACTTTTTCCACCACTGCTTGTCAGTGGTGTAAAGTAACTAAGTACATTTACTCAATACTGTACCTAAGTACAGTTTTGAGGTATTTTTTACTTTACTGGAGTATTAACAATTTCCAGTACTTTTACTCCACTACATCTCAAGAGGAAAATATTGTACTTTTACTCCACTACAATTATTTGAAAACTTTAGTTACTAATTTACTTTGTAGATTTAGATTATTATTACAGAACATACATTAACCACTTCGGCCCTGTATACGTTTTGTCCATTTGAAAATAGCAGATCCTCAGCAGATCACGCAGATGTGTCTTTGTGTTGTGACTGACTGTGGAGCAGCTTGTAGATCAGATATTATCGTGATTTATGATGTATTTAACGTGTCTTGTTGTTGTGATGGTGTAGTGTGACATCATGTATCAGTGTTTTTTCCCCAGCTGGTACAGTTGGATCATATTAATGATGGTTGTCTTTTGTTGTGAGTGACCATCTGTGGACTTGTGACCAGCTGTGTGTTGTTGTTGTTGTGTAGACCACTTGTGTCTGTTAGGCCTGTCACAATTAGTAGAAATAGCAGATCTACAAGCTCAAACAGTTTCCAAAAATAGTAGAAATAGCAGATCTACAAGCTCAAACAGTTTCCAAAAATAGTAGAAATAGCAGATCTACAAGCTCAAACAGTTTCCAAAAATAGTAGAAATAGCAGATCTACAAGCTCACAACGCGTCACTCCGTGACGCGTTGTGAGCTTGTAGATCAACTATTTCTACTATTTTGAATATTATTAAATATGTCAGTAATTTCTTTTATATATTTCTTTAGTATATTTCAGTTATTTGTCATATCTGCCGCAGGTCTGCAATGTTTTATTATGGAGCCTAAAAGGCAAACAGAGATGAAGTTTTTATTCATAGGTTCCAATGTTCAATATGACAAACACACAATGAAATCGTTAATCGCAATTATTTGAGTGACAATTAATCGTCTACTTAAATGTGTAACCGTGACGGCCCTAGTGTCTGTACTGTCAGAACGGGCGTTTGTTTGTTGTATGTGTGGCTGTGTACCTCCAATGAACCTTAACCCCTAAAACCCCAGTCCTAATCTGGGGGAACACAGGGCTGTGTTCTTGTGCTACTCTCACAGGCATGGCTATACTATCGTTTACTTCAGTTTCGTCATTGTGTTCTGCACTGCTGTTAGGGTCGCATGTTATTGACAAAACAAGACCATATCTATTTGATCAGCAGTTGGTAGCAGGCCACCATGACACCACCACGACTTTATTGTCATTGTTTATTTCAACTTTATTGTCACATGATCACAGGTTTATAGGTGTAAAACAGTGGGTGAAATTCGTTTTTGTGCAAGCTTCATTGTTTTTGTTATTTCCATAAAAAAGAAAGGGAAGAAGAAGAAGAAGAGTGAGGGGTGGCAAGGTGGAAGAGAGATTAATCAATAAGAAACAAACACATGATCTACATATTATTTACACGTAGTACGTGAGGTAAGACGTCCTATAAAAAACAAGGTAAATAGTCACTCGGGTAGAGTGCAGAGAGAACAATGCAGTGTCTCAAAGAAACTAGGATACCAGTTTAAAAACACAATGAACCTAACATCTGTCTGAATCACATTCTGTATAGTTGTAGTTAATTAAGATCTGCATAGTGAACTATCATCAGTCCAACACAGGTGACAAGAAGGAGAGAGAAGTGCTAGGGCAGGGGTTCTCAAACTTTTTTATACCATAACTCCATATTATGAGGGATTCTTTTTGTTAATACAACGTCAATTGTATTAACTGGGTCACTTCAGGAGCCAATCAGATTTCAGCTGGTGCCGCCACTGGTCTGTCTGGAGCTAATTTCTGGGGCATTCTGTACTTTCTGGTGAGAAAAGAAGTGTACTGTAGGTGTAAAAAGTACACATCCACAGTCATTCTGGTGGGATGAGGTACTCGCTCAAAACATTTCAGTCAAGTTGATGAACTGTTGTTTTAGGGTCATTGATTGACAGAGATAGACCAGAGATGTTTTTGTTCTGTCCAGGTGGTGTCGGCGCTACCTGATGACATCAGACCGGGTCCAGACGTGTACGGGTTACCATGGGAACCGGTCATCGTGTCCAGCCTGGTCGGGCTGGTCACATTACTGGTGTTCAGCTGTCGATGTTATAGTTCTGTAAGTGGACACACACACACACACACACACACACACACACACACACACAGTGGCTTATGCACCCTATATAACAGTCATGTCTGTTGAATGAGATTCCAAACCCGGGTTTCCTGCACAAGTGCTTGAATTGTTACCACTGAGCTGTTAGATACATCTGCTTGCTCAGGGGAAAATCTTAATTAAACAAACCAGAAGGCTGTCAACATAACAGTACATGCAGAAAACAGGCAGTGCATTTTGTGCCTTCCTCAGGCAGCATTGATTATAGAGTTCTCAAATTCTGCCCCAACCCGATCGACCCGACGTTTTCGGGCCGCGCCCAAAATCTATGCTAATAAGTCGGGTCGGGCTGAGCCTCTGGTTCCGTGAAGAAAATCGAAAAAAACATATGAATAATTAAGCCTTGCCGAGCCCTGAAGCCCATAGGGCAGGAGCCTATCTCCTGTTTCCTTAGCGTGAGGCAGCTTGATGTACAAGTACAGCCCTGGGCGTGACGCTAGTATGTCACAGGGACTTACCCCAATCCAACCCTTGATGCTGAGTGCCAAGCAGGGAGGCACTGGGTCCCATTATTAGAGTCTTTGATATGACCTGGCCGGGGATCGAACCCCGACCTCCCAGTCTCAGGGCGGACACTCTGACAAGGCCACTGAGCTTTGGGTCAAAGTGAATTTTACTCAGGTATTTAGTTTGTCGCCGTCCGACCTTCCTAGCCCGTGTTGTTAAAGAAAAACGGGCGACAATGGCCAAAACTCAATCGAAAATCGGCGAAAGTGGCCGTTTTCAAGATGTGTTGGCCATTATCTGAGGAACAGAAGGTCCAATCTACTCAGTTTAAAGCTCACAACTTTGAGGACATTAAGCCCTTCTTGGGTTTTTCGGGCCTAAACGTACGGTAATTGACTAATTGTTCCTCGGGCGGGCCCAGTCAGGGCCGGGCCTTAATTTTCAGGCCCGTTTGAAAACTCTTAATTGCTTACCAATAAAGATTGTCCCTTGAAATATTGACACAAACACCCTTAGAAAGCCCTTCCCCCACATTTTTTTGTTGTTTCTTGAATCAATACTTGTCATTTATGATGACAGATCTAACAGTATTATGCTCTCTCTCTCTCCTCCCCCTCCCCTCTCCTCTCCCCCCACAGGTCAAAAGCAGGATGTATAGAAGTAAGTGTCCGTTCACTGACCTCACAATTTAGTTGAATGAAAACATCACAGACACATCATTCATTTATCCTCCTGGTACAAATGAGCCTCTTTGTCCAAGAGAGTGCTTAAGAAATATTACATATATTTTCATTTGTAAATATAAGATGATGATGAATTGGGAATTCCTACAGTATGAATATTGAGCCTAAATGTTGTCCTTTCTTCATATGTTAATGTTAGTAGAGGATATCTCATAAAAGAATAAAACATAATGTTGTGTGTGTGTGTGTGTTGTGTCTCAGGTAGGGAGAGACACATGAATAAATGCTTGTGTTGTGTGTCTCAGGTAGGGAGAGACACATGGCTGTGAAGGTAGCAGAGCTGTTGAATGAGAAATGTAAAGTCCTGGAGACGCTCAGCAAATGTCAACATGAGGTCAGTATGAACCTATGACCTATGACCTATGGTCAGTATGAACCTATATGACCCTCATTGTCTACTGGCACCGGGAAAGCATCTAAGCTCTCAGTGAGTCACTTTGTGCCGCACTGCTTTAATTTTTTTGGAAAGTGTGAGAACTACTGATTTTATAAGGCATTTGTAGAATCAACCCCAGGTCTTTAAGGGATAGTTCACCCAAAACGTTCACCTTTTTTTCTATCGATTAGTCACCCCATACTGTATGTATATACACACACACACACACACACACACACACACACACACACACACACACACACACACACACACACACCAGTGGACCAGCCGGTCATCAAATTATTGTCTTAGGAATGCGACAAAAACAAAAAATGTCCATGAATTCAAGTCTCATGGGGTGACTACTCCATAGAAAACAAGTCATTTTAGGGGTGAACTATGAACTATCCCTGTAAGAGCCATTTGAGCCATTTGACTTGTTTTCTAATTTGATGACGTCACCACAGGGCGTGGTCAAGGCCAAGGTTGCCTAGGTACTTAAACAGGGTCTGTAATCAAGTGCAGGTGTTTGCCAGTGGCAGAGGCGAACAGCTTTCCACTGTGTTCAGAGAAGCTGGTGGTCTGCTGCGTTTACTTATTTAATTATGTATTTATTTACTGTATGCTGAAGTGACTGGCACTGATAGGCTACAGAATAAAACATTGTTTATGAATTCCATGGACGTTTGGACCGTCAGTTATTGAGCACACGTCAGAACTCCCTCGGCAACCGGTAGCACCAAAGTGTAGGACTTGGACGCTACAATCCCTTTAATGGCTTAAAGGCACTGCTCCACCAAATTACAATTATTGCCTTTTAAATGTTGTGTAATAATCTTTTGGGGTGGGTGGGGGGATTATGATTTGTTTAAACATGTGAGAGTTCAACCTGACAACATAGTGTTTGAAAAAAAGAACGATGCTTTTTGGCATGATCAGGAAATCAATGGGAGTTAAATGTCCTAATAACCTGGATGTGTGGGGTGAGGTGTACAATTAAAGCAACAACATAATGAAATCAGATCAGTGCATATGAGATAAAAAAAATAAAATAACACAGTGCGTTTTATAAAGTTAATGTCACCTCATTGCACAACAGAAATACAATACGAATTGAAATCAGAAATAAAAAAAAGCCATACCTAGTATAATTAGCAACATAAATACAATATAGATGCACAGTGTGAATAAAAAAACAACTCTCTGTGTTCAGTATGATGAGCTGGAGATGACGTTGAGAGACAGCGGCGTTTTGGCTCAGACTGAGAAGACGGAACATCTGGAGGTAAGACACACTCAACACATTTTATATGAACCCATTAAGACCGGGAACGCATCTGTGTCATCTGTGTCATTTCTGTTGGCTATTCAGAAATAACAGATCTACAAACTCATAGCACGGCACCGAGTGCCGCGCTACGAGCTTGTAGGTCTGCTATTTCTTTTTAATCGTGAAAATGTGTGCAAATCTTTGAATATATATATATATATTTTTTTTTTAAGCGAACATTTTTAACTCAAATCTTTGCTTCTGGGGGTCCCTGGAACAACATATTTTGAGATGGGGATCAGCGGCCAAATACATATCATTTTGGGGGTCCTTGACATGAAAAAAGTTTGAGGACCACTGATTTTATAGCAACATAATTATTTTTTGTTAGGATTTAGAAGACATTTGTAGAATCCCCCAGAAGCAAAGATTTGAGTTAAAATATATATTCAAAGATTTACAAAAATGTTCAAGATTTAAAAAAAAAGATCTACAAGCTCCATAGCGTGGCACTCGGTGCCGCGCTATGAGCTTGTAGATCTGATATATTGAATAGCCAAATAAGTCTAAAATGACACGGATGCGTTCCCGGTCTTAATGGGTTTAATATAAGGCAGGAGCCAAGGACCCCTTACCTAGGACCCCCACTACATGTTGGATTCATGTTAATGTGTGTTTTCAGACATTTAACCACTTAAACCCTCAATATTTTGTAAACTTAACCTTTTGGCTCTGTACGTACTTGGTCTGATCTTTTTCCCCTGTACACCAGACCTCTTGGCCGAAAATAGCAGATCTACAAGCTCACAACGCGTCGCGCAGACGCGTTGTGAGCTTGTAGATCTGCTATTTTTGGCTAATGTTCCCCCTCAGAATAGGGATGTGAGGGTTCAAGTAGTTAATGTAAAAAAATAAAGTCCCTATCACACAAAGATTTGGCGGCCCCCCCCTATCTCTGAGGACCCCCAACTTTCCCCCAACTTTCTCAGGTCTCTTCTCTTCTTCTTCCCTTCTGTTATTCCATTTACCTAAAGCCTACAACGCCTACTGGGGTCATAGGCCGTTAACAAACCATCTCCAGGTCATCCCTGTCTTGGGCTGAAAATGAAGGCCCGGCCTTAACTGGGCCCTAACTGGGCCAGCCCGAACAGGGCCCGGCCCGAACAATTACCATAATGTTAGGCCCGAGAACCCGAAAGACCCGACAAAGTGTCACTATGTGCTTAATGTCATCAAAGTCACGCATCCAACAAGCTTTGAACTGAGCAGATGGTTCGATGTTTGAGTTTTGACCATTTTCGGCAGTTTTTGTTTTATAACCCGGGTTAGGAAGATACCTGAGTGAAGTTCACTTAGAGCTGCAGCCAACGCATTCACTGCCATTTCCGTCTGCCTTACCGCTCAGCCGCTAGTGGCAGTTAAAATTTCATTTGTGGGGGTATTCGATCTTTTTTTCGGCTCGGCCCTACTAATTACCATACGTTTTTTTTTGGCCCGGCTCGGCCCGAAAACGCCGGGCTGGGTTGGGGCAGAATTTGAGAACTCTAGCTCCAGGTCAACTCTGTCCTGGGCTGTTCTCTCCAGCGTGGCTCCAGGTCATTCCTCCAGGTCTTTGATGTCTGCCTCTCTGTCTGCAGCACCAGCTGTTTTCTTGGAGGACCTCTATTCCTCTTGCCCTGCGGGCTCCATGTTAGGGCTTTTCTGGTGATGTCGCTTGCGGGCTTTCGCAGGGTGTGTCTCTATAGCCTGGAAACCAGACCAATCTGCCAGTGCAAAAAATAAGAATTGGTCTGGCCCCCACTCGGTTGTGATTGTATTTAGCTGCCCCCGAAGTTGTGGGGCACCAATCAGGGCCCAGTAAGCAGATATGGGGCAGGTGTATCACCAGAGTCAGAGTTTTTTTTTGTATCCGCCCCTTAGAAATGCAGGTCCCGCCCAGAGATTCCAGACTAATATCTACTCAGTGATATTAGTGTGGCCACGCCTTTCTGTTCTGAACACCGTGTCGAACGTGCTTCCTCGTCTAGAGCGACCGTGGCTCGACCCAAAAAAATAACAGATCTACAAGCCAACTAACATCTAAATCAGTTTGACACACTTCAGTTCAACTATTTATTATACACCGGCTATATGAAAATAGCCGATCTACAAGCTCACAACGCGCCGCAATGCGGCGCGTTGTGAGCTTGTAGATCAGCTATTTTCAATATATCTTGTAAAAAATGGGTGTGACACCCTGGTGAGATGGAGTGGAGTGTAACAAAAAAAAAAGACTACCTACTCCTATCCAACTCCATGGATGTTTCTTGACATCATCTTCTCCGGGCAGCTGGTTTGTTCTCTGCCAGAGTTTATGGGCGGCAGTGGCTCAGGGGTAGTGCGGCCGGTAGAGCGGCCGGATGGAAACCGCGAGGTTCGATCCTGGGGCTCCCCCACAGTCGGTGTTGGGCAAGACACTGAACCCTACGTTGCCTCCTATGAGTCGGTCGGCGCTAGCTCTGCCACCATTGGTGTGTGAATGTGGGGAAAGAGAGGACGCCGGCCATGACTGTTTGCCGCTCCACCTCCCAATCTCCACTAGGGCTGTCAACTTTCCTCAGAAATTATATTCGAATATTGGTCTTAAAAATTGGCAGATATTCGAATATATTCAAAAATATATTATTTAAAAAAATATATATATATTTTTCAATTTCTTTTTTGACAGAAACAATACAAAAAACTATGTATCGAGTGCTCGGATCCAATAAAACATATATTTTGTTTGTTTTTATAACTACATTGTTTTTTGTATTGTCCCTGTCAAATAAACATTTAAAATATGTTTTAATATTCGAATATTAATTTTCATATTCGAATATACATATTTTCCCCATATTCAAGGAATGTTCGATATTCAAATATTAATTTACCAGCCCTAATTTCCACCCCCCTGTATGAATGAATGAACCATTGTAAAGCGTTCTGAGCACTGAAAAGCGCTGTATAAATGCAATTCGTTATTATTATTATTCCCTGTTGATGGTGTCTGTCTGTCTGTCTGTCCATCGGATGCAGACAGAGGATCTTGCGCAGACAGCTGTCGATGACGACCTGCACTTCTGGGTGGCGGCAACTGTAGTTCTCCATGTCTCTGCTCTGTGTTGAAGGACTGCCTTGATGATGTTGGTGTGATAGATGGTGACTTTGGTCTTTTGCCACTCTTCTCCTCCAGGCGACACATAAACAGCTGGAGCATTCCAACCGGGATATGGAGAGAGACGTGGAGCAACTGAAAGACCAGCTGGACAGACAGCGAGAAGACCGATTACAACAAGAGAGGAGGGTGAGAGTGCATGAACACGAACACACACACACACACACACACACACACACACACACACACACACACACACACACACACACACACACACACACACACACACACACACACACACACACACACACACACACAGGGTTTGCAAAGGTTCAGTCAGACCATGGTTTGGTTCGTACATTGATTTTTGGGTCACGGTTTCGGTACAGTTTAAAATAAATATTGCAAATTATTTCCAGATTTCTCTGCTTACTTTTACTTATTTGTATACTATTCCAGTATAACAATATTATTATCTGCCTTTCATTATTTTCAAGTAATGGATGATCTACAAGCTCACAACGAGTTGCAAGGCTTGTAAATCTGCTGAGGTTATTCCGCTCTAGAGCAGATCAGAAAACTGCAAAAGGAGTTGATCCCTGAGAGTTAGATCCACTCTAGAACAGATCAGTTGATCCCTGAGAGTTAGATCCACTCTAGAACAGATCAGTTGATCCCAGACAGTTAGATCCAGTCTAGAACAGATCAGTTGATCCCTGACAGTTAGATCCAGTCTAGAACAGATCAGTTGATCCCAGACTGTGTTTCATGTTTCCAGATAGCAGAGCTGGAGGAGAGCATGAAAAGAACTGAAGAAGAAACCAAGGACCTACAGTCACAAGAAGAACAGGTAGAAACCTCCTCTCCTCTCCTCTCCTCTCCTCTTTTCCTTTTGAAAATCGCCGATCTACAAGCTCACAATGTGTCGCGACACATTGTGAGCTTGTAGATCTGCTATTTTCAAGTGGCCAAAATGTATATAGGGCTGAAGTGGGTAATGTATGCTTTGTAATAATAATCGAAATCTACAAAGTAACTGAGATGTAGTGGTGTAGAAGTAAAAGTACTGAAAACTGTAAATACTCTAAAGTAAACATACCTCAAAATTGTACATAAGTACTGTACTTGAGTAAATGTACTTAGTTACTTTACACCTCTGCATACACGTTGCATCATTTGTGGTCTCTCTCTCTCAATGAACTAACTTCCTGTTTATGTTCTTTCAACATAAAACCTCTTCCTCTCTGCAGACTGAAGCCCCATATATACTTGAACGCACGGCGGTGTTGCGTGCCAAAAATAGGCGATCTACAAGCTCTCAGCGTGTTGCGCATGCGACGCGGCATGAGCTTGTAGGTCTGCTATTTCCATGGTGTGACGGAGCATACGTTCGGCTTAACACTTACTGACATCTTGTGGTCGCAGATACCATCTAACCATCACACTGTCCTCCAACAAATGGTGTGTGTGTGCGTGTGTGCGTGTGTGTGTGTGTGTGTGCGTGTGCGTGCGCGCGTGTGTGTGTGTGTGTGTGTGTGTGTAGGCTCACACCAGTCTGAAGGTATACAACATGAACAGTGACAGACTGCAGAAGAACTTGGACTCTGCAGCAGAGGAAAACGCACTGCTACAACAGAGCAACGCACAGGTAACACACACACACACACACAAACATCTTTCTTAGTTCTTCCTTGTTCTCTACCGTTGTCATGGTACGCAGTTGGTAGTCATGGCTGCCAGCTCCCACCGGGCGTCGTGTGGGAGTTCTGACCGCTCCAGAGCGTGACAAATAACCGCTGTCTTGCACAACGTCTTCAGACTAGGACATAAGTCTAGGATGTACAGATCATCGTTAGAAAAGAAGAGCACGATACGATCTCCCACCATGCAACAGCACGTCTCTCTGATGGTTGAAGGCGGCGGGCCTTTCCCCCTGGGCCCCGACCCTCTTCCAGGAGAGGCTCTCTGAGTTGAATTTGGACAAACGTGAATCCATTGTAGAAGTTCGGTTTGACGTTCTTCCAACCAAACGTGTACAGACAGCTCTCCGTCGTAGGCAAAGGCTGAGCAGAACAGGTGTTCAGCCAGCGGCTGTTCCGTGTGTCAAACTCTCCAACCATGAAGTCGTCTCCAAACACAAAGATCCTCGTCCCTAGGACGGTGACGTGCTGACGTGCTGAAAGGGGGGGCGGGGGAGTGCCCCTGGGAACCACGGGTTTGAAACATCTGGAGGTGTCGACGTCGAACGCATAAAACACGTTGGAATAGAGCCTCGGAGTGTTAAACACATCAGCCCCGCCCCAGATGTAGAGGATACGGTCTATCAGCACGGCTGTGTAGCGGTGGAGAAGGTGGGGAACCTCGAGGGGACGTTCTCCTGTTTCTGTCGTCATTGGGGTCACGATTGTCCTCCTGAAGAGCAGTACACCTCGTGCTCCACTGCCACGTCCACAGCTGGACCCTGGTCTAGATTCAGAGCGTGACATTATTACTCCAACCACAAACTGAGATGAAGATGAAGTAATGAAACCTAACGCTGTATTAGAACGGAGACCTTTATTCCAGTACATTATGTTGTTCATCTTAATGTTATTCATCTTTGTGCGCTACCATGCATGATATTTTTTTACATGGCGTAAGAGCCAAGATGTCTCTCTTAGGCCTGATGGCTATCGTTTATGGTACAGCTTGTCCTTGTGTAACATGACAGTATAACTATGGTCTGATTCCTCGTGCTGGAGGCAGAATGACTGTACTGTACTGTACTGTACTGTACTGTACTGTACTGTACTGTACTGTACTGTACTGTACTGTACTGTACTGTACTGTACTGTACTGTACTGTACTGTACCACAGGCCTGTGTGTACCCACTGTACATCTCCCCTGTCCATCTAATGTAATAAAACACCACCACCTTCTAAGTCAGTGATTCCCAAACTGGGGGTCCCCAAATTATTTTGGGTGGTCCCCAGATGATCAGCTTACCGGTAATGTTCAAAAATGTTTTCTCACTAGTTACATACAGTATAAGTGTACACAGGGTATCTGCACATTTCTAAAGTGACAATTTAAGGACTTTTAAGACCTTTTTAATGACAGATTGGCCTAAATGTCAAATATTATCTAAGAAACAAACATGGCAAACATTGTGAAAATAGCCAATCAACAAGCTCACAACGCCTCGCAGTGCGAGGCGTTGTGAGCTTGTAGATTGGCTATTTTCACAATATTTATCTGTGGAACCGAGTCAAACTAAATGTGATGCCTACAGTTCCATGTGCTTGTCAGGATAGGGGGGTCCCCAGTTCATATATGATTATTTTGTGGGGTCGTGACCTGAAATGTTTGGGAAACCTTGTTCTAAGCAGTGCCTCTGACCCCGTTCTTTTCCTACTACTGATTGACCACGAATTCCACCACAGTTCTAACGCACGCACGCACGCACGCACGCACGCACGCACGCACGCACGCACGCACGCACGCACGCACGCACGCACGCACGCACGCACGCACGCACGCACGCACGCACGCACGCACGCACGCACGCACGCACGCACGCACGCACGCACGCACGCATCTGATTCTGAAATATAAAAGTTTGAAGAATTGTAACATGTGGCCTTAAAATAATCCTCCTCTACCTTGCCTCATCTCCATCTCTCCATCCTCCTCACATGTCTCTATCTATAACCCTGTCTCTCTCTCTCTCTCTCTCTCTCTCTCTCTCTCTCTCTCTCCCTCTCTCTCTGTCTCTCTCTCTCTCTCCCTCTCTCTCTCTCTCTCTCTCTCTAGTTGCACCAGGAGACCTCTGGCTGGATGGAGCGTGTCAGTGAGCTGGAGGAGGAGATGAGGAGGTGTGAGGTGTCCTATGGAGGCATGCAGCAGGATGCAGCCTACAAGGATGAGAACATCAAGGTACCACTCACTCATTCACTCCATACCATACCATCACACTTCAGTGGTCCACTCACTGACCGACTGACTGACTGTCTGACTGACTGACTCACTCAGAGTAAAACATTGTCTAGATTCCAAGCGTTTTTACCAACCTTTTTAAAATCATAGAATATTTTATTTCACAAAGATCCACCCGCCGATCGCTTTAAAAGACGTAGCCGAGTCTTGTAGAATCTGAGAAAAAAAAATGTGTTTTCGGTTTTCGCCAAAAAGCAACAGAAAGCAGAGAAAATTTGACTTTATATATCCTTTAACATTAGATCGGACAGGGGCAGGGCTTGGCTTGTGATCACATTATTTCCGGGTCTACTCTTCTCCAGAAGTCATAGGAGTCAAAACACACTCGTCAATTCGTTAATGGCAGGTTGAGCTTTGGGCCAATTGACGAGTTCACTTGTCAATTGGCAGTCAATGAATTAAGAACTCGGGCAGTGTCTTTAATAACTTTGTTCGCCAGTTCTTGCACCTCCGAGATTTTCTAAGTAGACGCACAAAGTCCTGACCAAACAACGTGTGTGATCGGTCAGACAGACACTCGATGCGCTCAGGATTTATATTGTTTTATTTGAGCGATCTGTCACAAACGTACCATGAACTGTTTTCTGAGTATAATGTACTGTTGCTTTGCCTTTAGTATTGAGTGTGTGGTCCCTGGTTGCTCCCTGTACCATCACCCCAATCAGAAAATAACTGCTGTAGCTCTCTCCTCGTGTCATAAACGAATGCCCTGCTTCATATATATATATATATATATATATATATATATATATATATATATATTACACAGAGCAACTCCAACCAGATGGTGACTCAGTGTTATTGATGGTGCTTCGCAGTGGTTCTCAAACCTTTTCATGTCAAGGACCCCCAAAATGATATGTATTTGGCCGCTGACTCCCATCTCAAAATATGTTGTGCCAGGGACCCCCATGAAGCAAAGATTTGAGTTACAAATGTTCGCTTTAAATATATATATATTCAAAGATTTGAACACATTTTCAAGAGTTTTCAAAAATAGCAGATCTACAAG
The DNA here is from genome assembly GCF_963280865.1 of Gymnoscopelus braueri. Lineage (NCBI taxonomy): Eukaryota > Metazoa > Chordata > Actinopteri > Myctophiformes > Myctophidae > Gymnoscopelus > Gymnoscopelus braueri. The sequence goes on along the minus strand of NC_137621.1, from coordinate 2,740,203 downwards.
CTCATAGCGCGGCACTCGGTGCAGCGCTATGAGCTTGTAGATCTGCTATTTTTGAATAGCCAAAGTATAAAAGGTTAAAGTGGTTAAAATGATTGTGATGCTATATTGACATATTTAGCTGGGGACCCCCTGGAACCCGCCCAAGAACCCCTAGGTGTCCCTGGACCCCACTTTGAGAACCGATGGTGTATTTTGCTAGTATAGGAAACCCAGGGTTTGAATTCAGTACTTGCACTGCAGGTCTTGTACAGTATTTTGAACTTTAAACCAACTGGCGTCTTGTCCTCAGTCCCTCACAGATCGTCTGCTGAAGATGAGAGCCTGGGACTCTGAGGAGGAAGAGGAGGGAGGAGGAGGAGGAGATGAAGAGGAGAGGGAGAGTGCAGGAGGAGACGCCAGCGAGTCGCCACGCCACGTCCAGAAAGTCCAGAAACTCATATACGCTGCCAAGGTACCAACATCAATGACACACACACACACACACACACACACACACACACACACACACACACACACACACACACACACACACACACACACACACACACACACACACACACACACACACACACACACACACACACACACACACACACACACACAGTCGATGTAGTTTACACATTTTCAGATTTTTGCGGCTGATAATTCATCTTCAACTTTATTGTCCCATCAAAGGTTTACATTTGTAAAACATTGCATTTGTAGTTTTTCACTGCATTTGTAGTTTTCAGGAAAGGGAAAAACAGAAGACAAGAAAACAAGTCAGATATTCAAATATTCCTGATATGAGCACAATGAAATATAGTAGTATACAAGCATTAGGGAGTCAAATATTAACTAATGGCGGCAGGACTTTGTCTAAAATAACATCAGTGCACTGAAAACTTAACTATGAAAATAAATAAATGAAATCGCAAATAGAACACATTTCTGAATTACCCCAAGCATCTTTTTTCTGCATTATGTTAAGTTTTCATATTGATGTTAAGCGTCTTATTTGAAAAACAATAATATGTCTCTATGGAATTAGAATGATGCCGTAATTCAAAACTGACAATTATTTATTTTATTATTTATTTGTTTTATTTGTCAAAACCTTCATCAAAACATGCTTCCTAACAAGCTTCCTAACACATTTACACATTTTCAACTTTTCTCAGTTTTGAATTATATGGTATGATTATAATAATGTATACATCTGGATTGTGTCAATGCGTCAAATTTTGTGTGTGTGTGTGCATGTGTGTGCATGTGTGTGTGTGTGTGCTTGCATGCTTGCAGCTGAACGCAGACCTGAAATCGGTGGACGAGGATAAAGATCGAGTATTTGCTAAACTGAACGATGAGGTCAGAGCTAAAGAGGAGCTGCAAGGTGAGTCACACATACAGTATGTTTTTTACATTTACTGTATGTTAAAATGAAGACCTTTGCGTCCCAGCTCTTTATTTTAGCACTGGACACACTTCACTACATCACACTGTAACATCCTGAGAGTTTGACTTATTCTTTACTTTTATTTGTATTCTTCTTCCTTTACCTGAAAAGTACAGTTAAGATGATCTGTGTCATCTTAGTCCTATTTTATACTTTGTCTATTGTGCCGTGCTATGAGCTTGCTATAATAGACCCCCATCTCAAACTTTGTTGTTCCAGGGACCCCCTGTATTGTTTTATTGAATGTTAATGTTTTGTTGTGTTTTTTTATTTATTTATTTAACCTTTATTTAACCAGTAAAATCACATTGAGACCATTGTCTCTTTTACGAGTGTGCACTGGCCAAGAGAAGAGGCAAATAAATGTTACACAGCTCTGCCAGTAACAACAATACGGGACATAACAAAGACAAACATGACATCCGTAATACCAAAAACCTACTACCAAGGGAGGCTCAGAGAGAGTCTAAATAGCACCAAATACAGACTATTAAAAGGCTAATAACAACAATACATCATAAAACTACTAAACTAATATAAAACTAAGATCACAGCATTTGCTACTTGTCAAAGCAGGAGCAATGGCTAGAGAGTGTGCCCATGGCAATCCTCTTAAAAGTCACAAGGGGATCAGAGAAGCCAATTTTAATCTGGTCTGTAGATCATTCCACGACCAGGGCCCAAAAAACGCACGTTTTTTTTCCCCTGCCTCAGATTTGGTATTGGGTACGACGCAGCGCATCCAAGTGTTTGATCTGAGGTTAAGACAATTTTGGACAAGTTCAAATTTTGAACAAATGTAAGAAGGGGAATTACCAAGAATGGCTTTATAGATAAAAGTGTAAGTGCTAAGGAGGACCACCCTACTAAGGAATACAGAATACAACGGTGTGTCCTGTAGGTGGAGCTGGTAATGAACCTCAATGCAGCATGATAAAGGGGATCAAGTCTGCCCAGTGTTGAGGAACAGGCGAATCGGTACACAGTGTCGCCGTAGTCGAGTTGCGACATAAAAAGGCCAGTGACCAGCCTTTTACGTGAGGCAGAAGAAAAACAGGACCTCATTCTATAAAAGAAGCTCAATGTGAATTTTAACTTCTTAGCCAATGCTTCAATGTGGTGATTGAAATTTAGCTTATTGTCCAACCAAATCCCAAGATACTTGTAAAGCACCACCCATTCGATGGTTACTCCATCCATTATGGAGTGTTATTGCTCTTTATGTATTATCGTTGACTACCACTCCGTGGAATGTCAGGACAACAATGGAAATAAGTCCTGGACTTTCTTGTGATGAACTGTATCGTCCATTTGCTTCTTTGTTTTTTGCTGCATTTCAACTAAACTAAACTAAATCAGGGGGTGGAGCCAACAACCTGGTTTTGATCTACCAGGTGATCAGATTGGGCTATTATGGTGATTAGTTGAGACAAAAACAACCATTATTGTCTGACGTGCATACAACTGTGTGTGTGTGTGTGTGTGTGTGTGTGTGTGTGTGTGTGTGTGTCCAGATGGCATTAAGGACATGGAGCGTGAGAAGTCATCTCTACAGTTAGACTCGGAGCATTACAAAGAACAGGTACATTATGAACCTGTCTGTCTGCTCTGTAACACATGTACATGTTTCTATATTCAACCTGTCTGTCTGCTCTGTAGCACATGTACATGCTTCTATACTGTAGCAGTATTTCCTAACCTTTATTCAGCCTGTCTGTCTGGAGGTAGTCCAAACATTTAAACATGTTGCTCAAAATCATAACTCCCGGGGGCGCTCTTGAGCAACGCATGGAGTAAGACGTGTTTATCAGAGCTCCTGCAGAGTCTAATTTAATACTATTATTTCGGTGGCGTTTTGAATGCTGTGATTTTGTGAACAAGTCACCAACAGATTAGGGTTCAGTTTGTGGCAAAAGAAGTGTCGTGTGGATGGCGTATGATTTGAGAAAATACAAATTCAAGCCGGCGAGTTCAAGGCCTGCTCGCCCCGACGCATCCTCGGAGTCTAGTGCAGAGGACAACAACACACAGACTGAGCCCAGCATGCCCACGCCTGGGGAAAGTTTGGCTATGGATAACATGGCGCTAAAAGCAGATATCATTGCATCCTTGAGAAGTGATATATCCACGGTGATAAGGCAAGAGTTGAAGAGTGCTTTGGCCGACGACTTTGAAAAACTGAGAAAAGAAATGAAGGAAATCAAAGCTGAAATCACAAACGGCAACAGTGCGTTTCATGCAGAACTCGACACAGTGAAATCTACTATCAAGGACGTGGAGGGAGGTCTATCAATGTGGTCAGATGAAGTTACTATACTCCAAGACACCGTAAGCCTGCTTGAGAAACAAGTCGATCTCATGAATACGAAATGTTTAGACATGGAATCCAGGATGAGACGTGGGAACGTCCGTATATGTAATGTCGAGGAACAGCCAGATTCGAGCTCACCCAAGGCAGTCTCTAAACTACTGAAGGAAGTTTTTCAACTGGGAGGAGATGTACGTGTCGACAGATCGCATCGCAGCCTGACAAAGAAGAAGCCAGGAGATAAACCGCGGATGATCATTGCCAAGCTACACAACGAGGGAGACGCGGAGGACATCCTGAGGATGGCCAGAGACGGACGGCGGCTACACTACAACGGCAAGACCATCTCAGTATTTCCGGATTATCCAGCAAGCATTGCTAAAGCTAGAGGCGCCTTCACAGCCGTGAGATTGCTGTTAAAAGATCGGCGCGATGTGAGGTATGGAATAAAACACCCAGCCACCTTCGTCCTCACGCACAACAACGTGGAAAAAAAGTTCTTGGATGCAACCGAAGCCATGGATTATGCCAAGTCTATAGTCAACACAACGGGAGCCGCGGCGGCCCCGCCCCCAGACCTGGCCGTGGCTGAAGACCAGAATCCTGCATCGGTTCAAGATGCTGAAGGTTAATGAATGTATCCTGACTATTGAGGTGAAATCTAACTAGCCTAGTATATGGTGCATATATCAAGTCTACTCTCACAAGTGTTCTTAATGTGTATTCATTTATTGTAAGGCTGCCTTTTAGGCAGTGGTGAGGGTAGACAAAATGTTTTCCTTTCATCTCTTTTGCTTAAGGATCAACACTATGATTACAAGTTTTATTCCGATCATTTTCTTTATTTTGTTTTATTTCTTCTTCCTATTATACATATTATTATTTAAACAAAATAATCTTATATCTGACTATATGGTCTGAGGTGCTGTTTTTTCTCTCTTTTTTTTTTTTTTTTTTCTTTTTCTTTTCTTTCTCCCTTTTTTTTTCTCTCCCCCCCCCCTCATTTTGTCTTCAAATATCCTTAATATGGAGTACTTTGTGGGTGTATATAATGTATATGGTCATGACAAACATATATGGGTATCTGATCTTATGTATAGCCAATGAGGTGTGTTTGGAGAAATACATGTCAAGACTAAGTTTATTTTCTATTATATAATTTTTGTTATTCATTTCCCTTCCTTTAACACATCCACCGCCAGAGGTTAATCTCATAATGTACTCACCAGTGCCAAGGTGTTTTTGTTGTTTTTTTGTTTTTTTCATGTCGCCATAGATCTTGTTAAAATCCTTAAGATTGAGCCGTGAACGGTCTGTTTACATCCGCGAGATCTCCCTGTATCTCCCAGTGAAGATCGCGTGTCAAACGGGGCATCCATGTTTGAGTTAGAGCGGATTACGTTAAACAGTGAAATGCGAGGAGAAAAAACTACAGGAAGAGAATTGAGTTTCAGTTTCGTCTGTAGAATGGGAGCGGGCTTGATCGTCGAAACCGGATCCCAAATAATTCTATTTCCTGTCATCAAACCGGAAACGGAAGTGGATCAAAAAAATTCCGAAAGTGCACCCGGACCGCGCATGCGCGAAAAGACCGCAGCCCGTAGGACTACGGGCTCGGCGCTTAACCGTTGGATTTAACGGCCCGTAGAACTACGGGCCCGGCGGTAAATGTGTTAATAACTCATTATTATTATCCTTTTTACTATTTTATTATCATTATTTATTTAACCCATTTTCTCTCTCCTTTTAACCCTTTTTCCTTACCTGACCCTCTTTTTTTCTTCTTCCTCTCTCTCTCTCTTTCTCTCTCTCATTCCCTCTTTCTTTCCTATCATCGGATCATTTTCTTTTTATATCTTTGAAAAGATGACTTGTTCGCATTCAAAAAATAATGTTGGGTCTGGCTCGTGTTTTGCTGGGTGGCGGTGCCGGGCGCCGGGAGGGGTGGCTGCAGGGCTTGCGGAGCGTCGCTTTTGCCTCGTCCGCGGGTCTGGGGGCCGCCTCCTCGTGGCGGGCGGCGCCGGTATTTGGTGGGACGCGGACTAGACAGTGGAATACCGCTGTATTCTACATTTGCAAGATTAATACAGATTCTGTAGGAGCCTGAGTTGCTCATAAAACTTTTGTTTCCCCTTTCGGGTATTTTGTAACCAAAGCCGAACACTTTTGTTCGTTTAGCTGCTAGTTTACTGCAGCCTGGGACCAGGTCCCAGAGGACTGTCCAGACATCATGCTGTCTGAGTGCAGGGTCTATTTTTCTTTTTGGTCAGTTCCTTTTGTTCGAACCCCTTTGTCTCCCGGGGTCGTTACTGTAAGAACATGGGCAAATTTTGTTTTTTTTATGTGTTTGTATTTATGGAACTACATCAAAGCATCATCAGGGTTTATGTTTTTTGTGAGGTATGACAGACAGATACAGGTAAATCAAATAAGACAGAATTGTTACAGTCAGGTATTAATATATCTTCTGAAGGGTAATGACTAAATTAAAAATAGTAAGCTACAATGTACATGGCCTTAACCATCCAATCAAGAGGAAAAAAGTTCTTGCCCAACTTAAAAATCTGGGATGTGGAATTGCAATGTTACAAGAAACTCATTTGGTGGAAAGTGAAGTCAAAAAGCTTAGGAGAGAGTGGGTTGGACAGGTGTTTGGCGCCTCCTATGGTAAAAAGAGAGGAGTGGCAATTTTGGTCGGTCGAAGTGTAACCTTTTCTGCAGAAAAAGTAATCCAGGATAAAGCAGGTAGATACATCATGATCACAGGTGCAATAGATGGAATTGAGATATCTATGTTGAATGTCTATGCTCCAACGGAAGATAACCCCACTTTCTTTAGAGAGATGGCTAACTTAATTGCAAAAAATGCAAAAGGTATGATAATTTTAGGGGGGGACTGGAATGCCGTACTTGAAGGGAGGCATGACAGATCACCGCCTGAACGCAAACAACCCCAAAAATCTAAAATGCTAAATATTATCCTGGGAGAGTTGGGGCTGGCGGACCCTTGGAGACATAAAAATCCAAGGGTGAGGGACTTCAGTTTCTTCAGCAATATGCATAAAAGTTATTCTCGTATAGATATGTTCTTTGTCCCAAAACAATTTTTGTATAAAGTTGTAGACTGTTCTATAGACTCAATAACAATTAGCGACCATGCACCTGTGATTCTCACTTTAGATTTAGGAGTAGAAAAGTGTTTTAAATACTGGAGGGCAAATATTTCTTTACTAAATGACTCTTTGGTGACTGACGAAATCAAAAAATGTATGGGAGAGTATTTTGATATAAATGACAATGGGGAAGTTAATCCATCCATTTTATGGGATGGAGCCAAATCTATTTTTAGAGGTAAAATGATTGAAATATCAAGCAGAATAAAGAAAAACAGGCTGAAGGAACAAAACGAATTAGAGAACAAGATTAAGATACTAGAGTCAGAGCATAAAAATAATAGGATGAATGAAGCACTGTTGACTGACTTGAAACAAAAAAGACACGATTTGGAGAAGCTCTTGACATATAAGGCGGAAGGATCCCTGAGATTTTCTAATCAAAAATATTATGAGAGAGGGAACAGAGCCAGTCGCCTTCTGGCATTTCAGCTACGCAAGGAGCAAGCCAACCGTGTAGTTTCCAAGGTCTTTCACCCTGCCTCAAAAAAAATAGTAGTTAAACCAAGAGAAATAGCAGGAGCATTTGCATCATTTTATGAAGAGCTATATGACTCTCCAGCAGTAATAGATAAAGATGAGAAGTTAAATTCTTTCTTTTCAAAATTGAACTTACCAACTATTTTCAACGCAGACGCAACTAATATGATAAGAAATATAGAAGTGGGTGAAATAAAAGAAATTATCAAAAAATTAAAAAACAACAAATCACCAGGTGCAGATGGACTACCGGCTGAATTCTACAAATGTTTTGTAGAGGAGCTCTCTCCGATTTTAGCTAAAGTTTTCAACTACGCTCTGACTGAAGGAATTCCTCCTGGGTCATGGGCAGAAGCCATAATATCGGTTATTCATAAAGAGGGTAAAGACCCTACCAAATGCGAGGGTTACAGGCCAATAAGTCTCCTATGCAATGATCAAAAGATACTTACTGCCATATTAACCAAGAGAATCCAAAAGGTTGTGACACAGTTAATATCACCTGACCAAACAGGATTCATACCAGGAAGACAGGGTGCCAACAACATCAGGCGTACTCTTAACATTATGTCATGTGCAAAAAAGAGAGGTCAGACATCCATGCTACTTAGTCTGGATGCACGCAAGGCCTTTGATGTTCTGGATTTGGAATATCTCTACCATACACTTGACAAGATGGGTTTTCATCCCACATTCATAGATTGGGTTAAAGTCATTTATTTAAATCCAAGGTCAAGGGTAAGAGTGAATGGCTTTTGCTCCAATTTCTTTGGCTTGAAACGTGGTGTCCGGCAGGGGGACAGTCTTTCGCCTTTGCTCTTCAATTTAAGTCTGGAACCATTGGCAGAGCTCATTAGACAATCAGAACAGATAAAAGGTATTAGAGATGATAGAGGGGAGGAACACAAGATCTCTTTATTCGCGGACGATGTACTTTTATATGTAATGGACCCTATTATTTCGATACCAAACATACTAGAAGTCTTAACAGAATATGGAGAAATATCTGGATATCAAACAAACGACTCAAAATCGGAAGCAATGATGTTGTCAGGTACTTGGCCACCACAATTGGATGACAAAGTTCGGTTCCATTGGTCCAGAGATGGCTTTAGATATTTGGGAATTGTTATCACTCCCTCTTTTTCAGGCCTGTACGAAGCTAATTATGGCAAACTATTGAAAAAGATAAAGGATGACTTACTTAGATGGGAAATTCTACCACTGTCACTGATAGGCAGGATTGAAACGATACGAATGAATGTTTTACCGAGGTTACTGTTTTTGTTTCAAGCATTGCCAGTAGGGGTACCAATGGGGACATTTAAAAACATAGATAAACTGGTGTCAAGATTCATTTGGCAAAACAAAAAGCCAAGGGTAAGACTCAAAACACTTTTGTTGTCCAAAAAAGCTGGGGGCCTTAACTTGCCCAATATTAAGTATTATTACTGGGCAGCACAGCTTAGGACCTTGATAGCTTGGATAACTAATGATTTGGAAACAGGCTGGGTGAGCATAGAAAAGAATGCTTGTCCCAATATTCCACTGGAGGGGCTGCCATTTGTAAGCCAAGAACAATGGAAGAAAATTAAAATAGATAATGAGTGGATTACATTCACTATAAAAACATGGTTGTCTATAAAAAAGAAACTACATCTCTTTAATTCCATATCCAGAGTGATGAAGATAGCAGCCATTCCAGATTTTGAGCCAAGATCATTAGATATCGGTTTCAGTAGATGGGCAAACAAGGGGCTAATCATTGTAGATCAGCTTTTCTCAGGGGAAACTCTGAAATCATATATGCAGCTTCAGCAAGAATTTGGCTTGTCAGGGATGGACTTCTTTAGATTTCTTCAATTAAGACATTATTTACAAACAAATACAAACTGGGAGCAGATCTGTAAATTGCCTTCAAATCTAGAAAAATTATTTATGTTGACCATGGATGGAGAGATAACAAGGAATCTGATATCCCATCTATATGGGTGGCTCCAAGACAATGTTATGGGAAATACTCTAGATATTAAACAGAAGTGGGAACTAGAAATGAACATCTGTATGACGGACAACAACTGGGAAAAATCATGCCTTAATGGCCATAAACTAACAAGCAGTCCTACTTGGAGAGAGTTTGAATGGAAAACAAAAATGCGAGTGTTTAAGACTCCCCAAATGCTAGCGAAATACAGCAACACTTCAGACCTATGTTGGAGAGAATGTGGGAAGATAGGGGATCATACCCACATATTTTGGGATTGTCCAAAAATACTAAAATTTTTGAGGGAAATTCAAGGCGAGATTAAACAAATTATGGGAGTTGACATTCCTTTTGAGCCTGCGTTCTTCATACTTGGTGAGATTCCGGGTGGAATAGTGACCAAGAACCAGACATATCTGCTTGGGGTGTTGCTGTTGATCGCAAAAAAAATGATTACCGTGTCTTGGAGAAATGTGAAGCCACCAACTATTCAGCAATGGAGGGATAGGTTAAAAAGCATATACCTGATGGAAAGCATTACAGCTAGACTACATATGAGGACAGAGTTTTTCAATATCAGATGGACACCGGTAGTACTGCAGCTGCCCAGACTGATTGGGGATTCGGCCCCCCCCTAATGTCAAATTGACTGGACTTGATACTGTATATAGACTTGGATGTCTGTCCTGAAGGACATGTATGGACGATTGGTACTGTTGGAAATTGGAACAATGACCTTTGATTGCCTGTGATGCCTTTGTATATTTCTTTGATTTGTCTGATGATGTTCAAAGTGATGCAATTGTTTTTTGTTTTGTTTTTGTTTTGTTTGTCTGTTTTATTTTATGTATGTCCATAATGTGATTACAGAATGTATGAAAATTGGAAATAAAATTCAAGTGCAAAAAAAAAAAAATCATAACTCCCACATGTAGCCTTGACAACCACGCAGTTTTATGCAAAGGTTAAATGTCATTTAGTTAGCATGTTATCTAGACAGATGTCAGGTTCATTAGTTGACCTGACATCCTATAGTTCTTTTTATTATATGATATTGTTGTTATTATCATAGACTGATGCTAGTTTGGTTTACCTGTGATCCTAGATTAGTGAGGCACTACACAGCATTTTATACATTAGCTTGTGTTTTCCTTGCTTACTGTAAGTCGCTCTGCATGAAGAGGGTCTGCTAAATGCCTACATTGTAAACTAACAACTCCCACGCTAAAAAACGTTTCCTCTTGGAGGCATGACTATACACATCGCAGAACTTGACACTAGGATACATCTAAATATGTTCATGTATGGAATAAAATCTATTTTTATTCATACGTAACATTTAATATGTGTTCCTTTCTCCAGGTCCAACGGCTCCAGCAGAAACTACAGATCATGACAGAGATGTACCAGGAGAATGAGCTCAAACTACACAGGTACACACACACACACACACACACACACACACACACACACACACACACACACACACACACACACACACACACACACACACACACACACACACACACACACGCACACCAGAGCATGTGAGTGGAGTGGAACGGAGAGAAATGGCGCTCCACGCTCCAGGGGGCTGGGGGCAAGAAGGGGACTCGCAAAGCGAGTGTGGTTCGTTCAGCCAAAACCCGACGTTGCGTTTCAAATGGGATTCCTTGATCGGCTGGTAATATAACTTAACCCATTGAGACCTGAAGCTGATTCTACATGTCTCCTAAATCTCAACAGTATTCTGAAAAACGTATGTTTCTATATCAGTGGTGCTCAATCTTTTTCATGTCAAGGACCCCCAAAATGATATGTATTTGGCCGCGGACCCCCATCAAAATATTTTGTTCCAGGGACCCCCCAGAAGCAACGATTTGAGTTAAAAATGTTCGCTTTAAAAAATATATATATTCAAAGATTTGCACACATTTTCCTGATTTTTCAAAAATAGCAGATCTACAAGCTCGTAGCGCGGCACTCTGTGCCGCGCTATGAGCTTGTAGATCTGCTATTTTTGAATAGCCCAAAGTGTAAAATAATGCTTTTTAGCTCAAATCTAAAAATGACACAGTTGACACAAGGTATTTATAAACATACTTGCGTGGATTACACATTACATTTGAATTAGATCTTGATCAGGGACGTGCGCTGTGCACTTCTGTTGTAGTGTTGAGGATTTCTTTGAGTCCGTGTGACCGGCCGGGCATGCTCAAACATGTGGTGCACGGCCCCCCGACCGGAGCGGCTTGGAGCGGCAGGCGGGTCCTCGCTCCGAGTTCCGCTCCTACCTTTTATAAACCCGCTACGTTAGAAATCATCCCAATCCGCTCCAGCTCAGCTCCGCTCACATGCTCTGACGCACGCGCAAAAAAACATACCAGAGATGGCGTTAGTCTGGTAATTGCCATTTCTTTCTTTTTCCCTTTTTTCATGATAAAAGCCGGAAAATCGTATTTACTTCAGATATCCTGACCAGTAAAAAACTCTGCAATTTGTTAATATCATCACTGCAAAATCCTCTGCTCCGCAAGTACACTCTCTCTCTGTGCCTCGGCTCCCCCTCGCTCTATCGTGCTTTCTCGCGGTCTCTCACTCTCTCTCTCTCCCTCTCTCACACACACACACACACACACACTTCACAAGACACTTTCACAGGAGAGGGCGATACACAGATAGATTGGCACACGTGAGGAGTTCCGTGTGGAACTCGTATGGAATATGAAATGAAAACTAGGTCAAATTCAAGCTGTGGAATGCCAAGTTATCAACAACAATGCACACGCATTTGATGATGAAAACACACATCCAAAGACTTCACAGCAGCTACTATGACACTTAGCTCTTTCAGTGCCATGCTTATTTATGGCAGTTTGGTTCTGAGTGCCACAGCCAAAATTCAATGTAAAAAAAAAGTGCTTAGGAGCCGAGATACAGCCTTTTTCAGTAAGAAGTTAAACAAGAAGTGAACGGAGCAGCAAATCTTCAAATCATCTTGGGTTCTGAACCTTTTTCACCAAAAAAAAAAAAAGTCTTAGACGTCATGTGGCACTGAATGAGTTAACAATGAGGCTGTTTTATCATAATGAGGTCATAACTAATAGGCTGTGGTCATAATGAGGTCATAACTAATAGGCTGTGGTCATAATGTTGTTTTCAGACTGCTGACGGTGGAGGAGAAGGAGAGGATGCAGAAGGAGGAGAGGTTGACTAAAGCAGACAGGAACATCACTCTGGCCATGGAGGAGCTCAACAACTACAGGTAACTGACTAGACTCTACCATGGAGGAACTCACAGTACTCACAGTGTTTTACTTAAGTAAAAGTATCATTACTGCAATATAGAAATACTCTGTTGCAAGTAAAAGTTCGGAATTCAACATGTACTTGAGTAAAAGTACGAAAGTATTGGCATCAAAATGTACTTAAAGTACCGAAAGTAAAAGTACTCTTTATGCAGTCATTATCCCATATTTCAAGTTTTCAAATGTATAAAAATCATTTGAAAATAGCAGATCTACAAGCTCACAATTGTGAGCATCACAATGGATGCACCTGGGACGTATCATCAGTGTTGTAGCCTGGGGTCGACGGGTGTTTCGGGTCTCACAACAACATACACCCTCGCCCAGGTGACCCAGCCGGGGTTGATCAAGCCCAGACTTACGTCCCAGTATCTACCCACGGTCAGTCCTCTTAGGGAAAGACAGGGACACTCAATCCGCTTCCCCGGAACTACTCTGCCGGTGCTGGGGGAGAGGAGAGGCTCTGGCACGTGGAGGGACTAGGCTCTGTGGATGGTCTCCTGGCCGGGCTCCTCCTTCGTCTCACCAGGTCCAGGACCTGAGCGTTGCACCAGACTCCCCCGTTCCAAACATTTCATTCTGGCGTGATGGTTTCTTGGGCCGTGGTGGTGGTGCTGCAGGCTCCACTTGTGGCTTGCTTGAATGGCCCTCCTTAAAGGCCTCACCTCGATACGATATATATTTTTAAAACGTCCTTTTTTCAGCTTTGAGGGCTATATGATTATTAATTTAGGCTATTGTCTTGATTTGTAAAGAAAAACACATGTTTCTCAATAAGTCCCTTTTATTTGATTAATATCAAATGAGAATGAGAATAACAAAAAGGGTTTTATGCCCTTACAACAACTGTCATTTTCAGATTCTTCTTTAAGATGAGTTAACAACAACATTCTTGTGAAGCTCTATAACTAAATAAAATCTAAATACAAAGTTGAACATGTAAGAAAAATGGATCCAAAGACAACTGTTATTTGGCTACATGTTCTTAAACATCTTAAAGTAAGTTCACATTGTTTGAACAGGTAAGAGCTTTAACAAACAGTATATATACGGTTTTGGCACTCAACAGCTGTATTTGAAAAGAAGTATATATACGGTTTTGGCACCCAATGTGTTAATAAACAGAAAATACATTTTTCGGTAGGTGTCAAAATCTCAGCCAATCAGGAGAAAGTACCCATTTTTAAGCTTAATTTGTATAGTGTTCCAGTTCATATTTTGTCAGCTCATTTCTTAGTGTCATCACTTCCAATTTCACCTGTCTAATCTGTATCCTGATTGAGTTCTCTGTCCTGGTTGGATAAAATTGGAAATGAAACTGAAACTGAAACGAAAATGCATTTTCTGTTTAATAAAGAGGTGGTGAGACAAGGAGACTCCTAATACTGAACAAACACTCTATAGCAAAGAGTACTATCAGAATATAGAGCTATTTAACACTTATTTTAACCAAAGCAAATCACTTACCCTACCTTTAACCCCATCCCTTTTCTGAGGTGAACTTTAGCCAAAAATAGCAGATCTACAAGCTCACAACGAGCTTGTAGATCGGCTATTTTTGGCCGAGAGGTATAGGTGTAGAGGGGAAAAAGAGAAGACGGAGCAACTATCGATGTGGAGCATAATCGACAAACGGTAGCCGTTTTGTCAACAACGCGTCGGGTGCCCTCATAATTCACTGGGAAGCCAAAATAAAAAGGGTTTTCCAATTCTTCCGTTTGTGTATCATCATTACCATCGCTGGCTTCAGCAGTGGCCATGGTGAAATGTAAAGTAGTAGCCTAGTACAGACGCAACACTACAGCGGTCTCTCTCTCTGTCTCCTGACTCTCCTCCAAACTCCTCTGTGGTGTGTGTGGGTTTTTTGTCGTGTCGTCTTTTTTTTTCTCCCCCGTCGTAAGCACGCATGCGCGATGCACGGAAAAACACAACAGCGGCTCTAGCGTGGGTTCACCCGGACGTGCAATCGGATGTGTGCATGCGTGGGAGTATTTTTTTTAAATTAACCCTTGAATCGCGATACGGCTTTTGATTTCGATACACATTACATTACATTACATTACAGTCATTTAGCAGACGCTTTTATCCAAAGCGACTTACAATAAGTGCATTCAACATAGGTAGGGAACGAAACTACTACACTGTATCGTACGTCATTTTCGGTTCGATTTCGATACGTATCGAGTATCGTGACACCCTTAGCCACCATAAATAGAATAACTATAAAGAAAAACATCACATGGATGCACATGGGACGTATCATCAGTGTTGTAGCCTGGGGTCAACGGGTGTTTCGGGTCTTGTTTCAAGCTTGTATATCGGCTATTTTCACTACTTTGGTGTGACACTCTTGTATGATGAAGTTGGGCATTAACACATTGACTGCCATAGACGCAGATCTGCGTTCTATTGTTTAATTGTGGTTTAATAGACGATCGCGCTGTTTTCTGTACATTCCGATATCAGGTTCCCTTTCCACTGACTAACCACTCACCCGGATGCAGAATTAAGGGGTTCCGTTTCCGGTTTCACACGGTATAAAAAACAAACGGAGAGCTCCGGTTGTACATTTCTTTACTCTGGACGACGAACAGTTATCGTCGTCGTGTATACCAACGATCTGAAACCCGATTATAAGCTAAGCTAAGCTAAGATGCCCTGCGGAAGCGGGGCGGAAATATGTCTACAGCCACCGGATATGACGTTTGCAGCCTGTTTGGGAGGGGCAGAGAGAGAGAATGGAGACGGGGAGAAAAAAGTAACTGTTTGAGTGCTGGTCGATCTGTCGTGTGTGTTTATAAACACAGCCAGACAAACGATTATAATGGATATAACAATTCTGTGACCGGTTGAAAAGGGTTATAAAACACAAATCGCTGGCACTGGGGTGAGTACATTATGAATGAACTCTGGCAGTCAATGTGTTTATGAAAAATCATAAGTTGAGATACAAGGTTTCTGCTCGACAGCACACACACACACACACACACACACAGACAGACAGACAGACAGACAGACAGACGTATTAATTCCAGGTGTTTGTGATGTTTGCAGGCAGAGGGCGGTAGAGATGGAGGAGGAGTTGGAGAAGACCTCTCAGTCCTATCAGACACAGATATCAGCTCATGAGAAGAAGGCCCATAACAACTGGGTTAGTGCACGCTCACATGCACGCTCACATGCACTCCCTGTCTGTCCTTCAGTCTTAAGCCAGTCTTAAAGTGATCCTAGATTACTATTTCCATGCATTTGATGTATTACCTGGTGTTCTATTTCATCCCTGCTGACCGGATTAAGAGTGTCTGCTAAATGCCTGAAATTGTAAATTGTAACGGTTGATGGTTGTGTGTGTTGTTTATTACATGTGTAACAGTTGATGTGTATGTGTTGTTTATTACATGTGTAACAGTTGATGTGTATGTGTTGTTTATTACGTGTGTAACAGTTGATGTGTATGTGTTGTTTATTACATGTGTAACAGTTGATGTGTATGTGTTGTTTATTACATGTGTAACAGTTGATGTGTATGTGTTGTTTATTACATGTGTAACAGTTGATGTGTATGTGTTGTTGTACAGCTTGCAGCGCGAGCAGCAGAAAGAGACCTGACAGACACCAGGAGAGAGAACGCCCTCCTCAGGCAGAAGTATGTATGACTTTAAAATATATATATTTGATGATGAAATGTCCAAAATGAAAAAATGTACTGTGGCTCATTCCATAGCAGTGATAGCGCTCTTACTTTGCTCTGTGTGTGTGTGTGCGTGTGCGTGTGCGTGTGTGTGTGTGTGTGCAGGATTACAGACACCCAGTTTAAAATGGACACCATAGGAAAAGACCCCTATGCCCTGGACAGCCTGGCTAGACCACTACCCTACAGAGGTACACTCACACATTTACACGCACACACACACACACACACACACACACACACACACACACACACACACACACACACACACACACACACACACACACACACAGTCACATATCTCTTTTACTCCACTACCATTATTCTAAATGTATCAGCTGTTGTTACTGTGTTGTGTTTCCAGGTGAAAGGTCACCGTACGGCCCCTCCCCTCTGGGACGACCTGGCTCGGAAACCCGACCCTTCCTGTCGCCGCCCACACTGATGGAAGGACCGCCCCTAAGGCTGTCACCTAGAGGTACACACACACACACACACACACACACACACACACACACACACACACACACACACACACACACACACACACACACACACACACACACACACGCCCACACACACTAAAATACAACATGGATGGAATTGTGGACAAAATCTCATCCAACGACAACAACATATTCTAAGTGTTGGGTCTGACAGTCTAAATGTCATCAAAAGGTGGTTCTGTGGCTCAAATGTCTAATAAATAATGGACCTTGATATGAAAAGGGTTGAAAACTCTGGTTTAGAAAACAGAGCACACGTGTGTGTGTGTGTGTGTGTGTGTGTGTGTGTGCGTGTGTGTGTGTGTGTGTGTGTGTGTCATCTCGGCTGACCCCACTGACCCTCCTGTCTGTTACGTCTCCTTGTCTCTCCATGTCTTCCTCTGTAGCTCTCAGTTCAAGTTAAATTCACTTCAAAGGGACTTAGAGAAACATTGCCAAAGCAATGTTTGACATAAAGTATCAAAGCAAATGAAACATAATAAAGATGTATGTACAATGACATACATCAGCTGTGTTACGTTGAAACCACAAACATTGTGTTTTTGCTCTTAGAAATAGTTTTATACATGATTTAAGCAAGGATAGAGAGGGTTATACTTTTTTCCGACTTCTTGGTCAAATGAACATTGGGGTTAGTCGCTCTACACACCGACATCAACTCAGTGAAGATAGTACAGTAGTATATATATATATATATATATATATATAGTTAGTAGTCTTTAACATGGTTCCTGTCACTACAGCTCACAAGTGTGTCTCTCTCTCTCTCTCTCTCTCTCTCTCTCTCTCCAGTGCCTCGTGGTCCCATGGAGCCCCCTGGTGGCCAAGGGGAGGCAGAGCGGAGTGGAGGAGGAGGTCCTCATTCAGACAGTGGCTCCATCTCCCCCACCTGGGAGAGAGACCGCCGGGGACCCCCGCCTCTGGGACACCCGTCTGGACCCCCACCAGGACCCCCAGGTGTGTGTGTGTGTGTGTGTGTGTGTGTGTGTGTGTGTGTGTGTGAGAGGAGAAATGATATAGAGAGAGAGAGAGTAAGTAATGTACCTTTTATTGAAAGGATAAACCCCTTGAGATGTATCATGTGCTTTTTGAGGGGGTCCTTATCACCATAGACCATTGGTTCTCAAAGTGGGGTCCGGGGACCCCCAGGGGTACTTGAGGGGGTTCCAGGGGGTCTCCAGCTAAATGATGGATAGGAACCAAATGGACCCTTATGGGTCTGTAACTCTGAGAGTGTCCAAATGGAACCAAATGGACCCTAACGGGTCCATTTGGTTCCATTTGGACACTCTCAGAGTTAAATTAACATAGATTTTTACAGATATAAATGGCATTAAATGGGGGTCCGTAGCCTAATGCATGTCAAACTGGGGGTCGTTGAAATTAAAATGGTTGAGAATCACTGCTAGAGCCGTAAAAATCTTCTCTTATGGGGGTCCCTGGTTTATCTTTTCAAATGGGGGTCTGCAGGCTAATAAGTGTCAATTTGGGGGTCCTGAAAAAGTTTGAGAAGCACTGCCATAGACATATAAAGGTAGAAGCACTGCCATAGACATATAAAGGTAGAAGCACTGCCATAGACATATAAAGGTAGAAGCACTGCCATAGACACATAAAGGTAGAAGCACTGCCATAGACATATAAAGGTAGAAGCACTGCCATAGACATATAAAGGTGAAGCACTGCCATAGACATATAAAGGTGAAGCACTGCCATAGACACATAAAGGTAGAAGCACTGCCATAGACATATAAAGGTAGAAGCACTGCCATAGACATATAAAGGTAGAAGCACTGCCATAGACATATAAAGGTGAAGCACTGCCATAGACATATAAAGGTAGAAGCACTGCCATAGACATATAAAGGTGAAGCACTGCCATAGACATATAAAGGTAGAAGCACTGCCATAGACACATAAAGGTAGAAGCACTGCCATAGACATATAAAGGTAGAAGCACTGCCATAGACATATAAAGGTAGAAGCACTGCCATAGACACATAAAGGTAGAAGCACTGCCATAGACATATAAAGGTAGAAGCACTGCCATAGACATATAAAGGTGAAGCACTGCCATAGACATATAAAGGTGAAGCACTGCCATAGACACATAAAGGTAGAAGCACTGCCATAGACATATAAAGGTAGAAGCACTGCCATAGACATGTAAAGGTAGAAGCACTGCCATAGACATATAAAGGTGAAGCACTGCCATAGACATATAAAGGTAGAAGCACTGCCATAGACATATAAAGGTAGAAGCACTGCCATAGACATATAAAGGTAGAACCACTGCCATAGACATATAAAGGTAGACGCCTCTCCGGCTCTGAGGCATCTGTATTTCGGGCGCCGTTTTAGAGAAGGCAAAGTTCCACGTGCGTCACAGAAGGGGACGTTCGGTAGGCCAATCACAGGGAAGTCGTCGGGCGGGTCTTTTCGTAACCCATCCGCGCAGCAACTAGTCAGTTAGACACGCTGTGATTGGCCAGTGGTCAACGCGCTGTGATAGGCCAGTAGTCACTTTTGAGTGGCAGCTTGCCCCCTATGGCGGCAGGGGGCAGGTCGCTCCGATGAACTGCGTCGGCCAACGAGGTCTCTAGGTTTCTATATCTATGATCGCTTAATTTGATTGATGTCACTTCAAGATTTTCTACAAATGCTACAATTCTACAAATGCCTTCACAATCAGTAGTTATTCAAACTTTTTTGGTGCCAAGGAAAATGTGTTGTGCCAGGGACCCCCACAGGGACCCCCAGAAGAGAAGATCTTTGTTAAAAAAATATATAATTTTTCATTCGAGATTAACACATTGCATGCCAATCACGTAGATCTATGCGAACCTAAATAAAGCCGCAGCGTGCCAATCGCGTCGCCTACGCGAAGTGGTCTTTTTTTTTTTCTCTCTCGAAGTGACACATTTCATTGTAGCACACCCGGATACGGAAATGACGTAAATCGAAGATTTCCGAATCCGTTCCCATCCGCCGCCGCTCTAAAGCTTCCGCTAAATCGCCATTATCTCGGTGTTGTTTTTCTCCGCGCTGAACGCTGTTTGAAACGGGTTTTAGAAACTGCTACTACTGCAAAATGGAATGTCGGCGATTGAAAAAGGTCTTCTCTGGGCGTCTCACACAGCTACCCTGTGTGTCTACACACAGTTGAACATGCGATCATAAGGGATTTAGCGAGGTTTGTGGCGACGTGAAAAAAACAAAAAAAAACAATAAATGGCTGGCAGTGGGTGAGTACATTATGATATTAAACTCTGGCATGGAATGTGTTAAAAAAAAAAAGACAGACGGTCAGTGTTTAATGTTCTCATCTTCTCACCGTCTCACAGGCTACATGTACCCAGACGGGGGTCCCATGTACAGGAGAGCCCCTCCTCCCCTAATGGGACCCCCAGGGCCCCGTGGTCTGCCCCCCTTCGGACCCCCGCACCCTGCAGACAGAGCCGGTGAGTCGTCCCCCTCGCGGGTTCTAGTGTCCCGTTTCCCGACGATCTTTTTGCTCCATGTCTCTCTCCCCATCTCTCTCTCTCTCTCTCTCTCTCCCTGTTCATCCCTCTGTTCATCCCTCTGTTCATCCCTCTGTTCATCCCTCTGTTCATCCCTCTGTTCATCCCTCTGTTCATCCCTCTGTTCATCCCTCTGTTCATCCCTCTGTTCATCCCCCTGTTCATCCCCCTGTTCATCCCTCTGTTCATCCCTCTGTTCATCCCTCTGTTCATCCCTCTGTTCATCCCTCTTCTGAACCGGCTGGATTCAAAGTGAAAAAGTGAATTAAATGTGTAATTTTCCTTCACCGTCTGTGTGTCACTGGAGTTCAATCTGCTGTTGCTTCATCCCTCTGTCGCACACACACACACACGCACGCACGCACGCACGCACGCACGCACGCACACAGACAGGCTCACACACACACACACACACACACACACACACACACAGACACACACACACACAGACAGGCTCACACACACACTATTAGATTAGTCAGCTGTGTGTATTAACATAGTGCTTAACATAGTGGTGGAAAACCATCCTGCTGTTTTTGTTTTTGCTGCTATGAAACCCTACTGGTTTTACAGCTCAGCTTTATTAAAGCACACACACACACACACACACACACACACACACACACCCTCCCTCTGGCATAACCTTTGACCTTACTACCTGTACTGTTAATAAGCATGTTGTCAAAGTATTCAATCAGTAAACTGTCTGTAATGCCATTATTATGACTAACAGATCCTTATGAGAACTCAATAAATAGATTCATCAATGAGTCAATAGAAACATCTCATTAATACATAAAACACACATTTCTTAAGCCATAGACCAGAGCTGGGCTGAGTCCTCCACCTGTACAATGTCCACTAGGTGGTGCTATAGATCATCATCAGCAGCATGCAGTGCTGTCTACTGGTTAATTAACATTAATGAATGAGCTCTTTATGGACTAAACTGAACCCTGCACAGGCTGCACTACATGAGGTGTGTGTGTGTGTGTGTGTGTGTGTGTGTGTGTGTGTGTGTGTGTGTGTGTGTGTGTGTGTGTGTGTGTGTGTGTGTGTGTGTGTGTGTGTGTGTGTGTGTGTGTGTGTGTGTGTGTGTGTGTGTGTGTGCATTGTGATGTGTGAGATCAGAAATAAGGTCATATTTTATGTGTGTTTAGAACCTCTAATATGTTGTGTGTGTGTATGTGCAGAACATGTTGTGTGTGTGTATGTGCAGAACCTCTAATAATGTGTTGTGTGTGTTTGCAGAACCTCCTTATCTAGGACCTGGAGACCATGAACACAGAGAGGTGAGACGTGTGTTTCCTGGAGAAACTGAACAAACACTCAATATAGACCTTTAACTTGTTAACTTGTTCAGTCACTTAGCAGCCAACAGGTAGTACAGCATCTATTTATTCATTCATTTATTGTATTTATTTGTATTTTGTTTTATTATTTCTGCAATTATAATGTTTCTGGGAAGTGAAGAAATGGAGATTCAGTAGTATAGGTAACATTATGATCTGAATGAAACAATATAACTAACTGTGTTAACTCTTTAACTGCCAGAGTTAAAACATCATCTATAGCTGTCCTTGCCAGCGATTTCGAGCGTTTTTACTATGTGTGCTTTAAACCTCTGTAGAGACCTGAGCTACTGAACTCATCTGGTGTAGTCTCTAAGTATAGGAGCTACTGAACTCATCTGGTGTAGTCTCTAAGTATAAGAGCTACTGAACTCATCTGGTGTAGTCTCTAAGTATAAGAGCTACTGAACTCATCTGGTGTAGTCTCTAAGTATAGGAGCTACTGAACTCATCTGGTGTAGTCTCTAAGTATAGGAGTTACTGAACTCATCTGGTGTAGTCTCTAAGTGTAGAAGCTACTGAACTCATCTGGTGTAGTCTCTAAGTATAGGAGCTACTGAACTCATCTGGTGTAGTCTCTAAGTATAGGAGCTACTGAACTCATCTGGTGTAGTCTCTAAGTATAGGAGTTACTGAACTCATCTGGTGTAGTCTCTAAGTGTAGAAGCTACTGAACTCATCTGGTGTAGTCTCTAAGTATAGGAGCTACTGAACTCATCTGGTGTAGTCTCTAAGTATAGGAGCTACTGAACTCATCTGGTGTAGTCTCTAAGTATAAGAGCTACTGAACTCATCTGGTGTAGTCTAAGTGTAGGAGCTACTGAACTCATCTGGTGTAGTCTCTAAGTATAAGAGCTACTGAACTCATCTGGTGTAGTCTCTAAGTATAAGAGCTACTGAACTCATCTGGTGTAGTCTCTAAGTATAGGAGTTACTGAACTCATCTGGTGTAGTCTCTAAGTGTAGGAGCTACTGAACTCATCTGGTGTAGTCTCTAAGTATAAGAGCTACTGAACTCATCTGGTGTAGTCTAAGTATAGGAGCTACTGAACTCATCTGGTGTAGTCTCTAAGTATAAGAGCTACTGAACTCATCTGGTGTAGTCTAAGTGTAGCGCCCAAGTCCAATACTTGAGGTGCTATTAAGTGTAGTACACACTGTACGATATTTGACCCGATTTCACTGTCGGGGATATTTTTTGGTGTTCGCCGACAAAACCACCGATCTCAGTTAAGATCGGGCGTTCCTCGGCGAGGTGTTGATCGCGGTGGTGTGTAAGATGCTCCGAGAAGAAACACCCCGATAAACTACGGTCGGCGAGGGTTTCCCGACAACTTTTAGATTTCAAACTTGTTGGATATTTGGGTCTATCGGCCCCGATCTAGTGCACGCTACAGGCAATGAGAGCACATTACAGCCACGCACCGTGGCTAGTCCTCCCGCATAGAACCGCAATATTACCGTCCAGACAGTCCTGTATTAAGTTTAACATGATAAAACAGATTGATAGAGTGAGCGAGCCTGCTCGACGATGGAGTTGTTTATTATTTGAGAGGAATAGGGCTTGCAGACAGAGAGAGAGCTGTGTGTGTGTGCTCGTGTGTTGGGGGGGGGGGGGGGTATGTGTGTCGCACGTATGTATCTCTGAACAGTATTGCCAGGTTTTGCGAGAGAAATCAGCAACCAGGAAAATAAGCCCAACAAAAGCGACTAGGCCGCATGAGCACTTTAAACCTATATACAAATAAAATAGCCGATCTACAAGCTCACAACGCGTCGCAGCTATTTTCAAAGAAAAAAAAACAGCGTTAAGAAATAAGGCCAAATAAGCAACTACACTTTGGAAATAAGCTACTCACTTATGATAAGCGGACACGGCAACACTGCTTCTGATCTGAATTGCACCCTGGTTGACTTTTGAAACGTTTGTTTCAGAGAGGGAGAGATAGAGAAATACAGAGAAATTGAGAATTATTTAATGTCAATCATTAGCGTCCTGTCTCGGTCTCGCGCATATATCACGGGAGCCTTTCACGTTTTTGTGAGACGTTTGGAATAAAAACAAATGTACTGTACGTATTGGGTCGGGATCACATCGTGGTGAAATATCTTGTAATCAGTGAACCCCTGTCGCCGACCAATCAATCGTGCGAGAATCACAACGATACATTTAGCCCGATTTCAAGAGAGAAACTCGTGAAATGCTTAACGATCTGTTAACTCGCCGACCATTTCAAATGTCGGGCAGTGTTGTAGGGGCCCTTTAGTCGTGCCAAATTTGCCAATCACTTTAGCTTACAATAAATGAATACAATTAATACAACTCAAACGCACACAAGCCTCAAGCTCTCATGAGACACAGTCTAAAGATGCCTCTGCCACTGGCAACACCAGCACTTGATCACAGACCCTCTTTAAGTACCTAGGCAACCTTGGTCTTGACCGCACCCTGCAGTGATGTCATCAAATTAGAAACAAGTGAAATGGCTCTTACACTAAGTACAGGATTTTCTTATCTAACAGGTTGCTATTAGTTGTACTTTGAGTGCTTAAGTATATTAGTGCTTTAAGCAGTAGGCTGGTGTTCGTTTGTATTAGTTTGTATTCGTATTAGGATTTGTGTTTTAAGCTGTAGGCTTAAAGCAGTTAAGCAGGCTAGACCAATCAATCGCCTCGTTAAGTGTCTGGGAAGGCCCGTCACGTCTCACGGATTATAGAGGCCGGCCTGACAGTGTTTCGGGGGGTCTGGGAGAATCGGGTGACTTCCGTGACCCAAGGGGATGAACGAGTGACGTCAGGACGTCGGACTGATTTCTTTGGCTATTCAAAAATAGCAGATCCACAAGCTCATAGCGCGGCACCGAGTGCCGCACTATGAGCTTGTAGATCTGCAATTTTTTCTGAAAAATTGTGAAAATATTTGTGCAAATCTTTGAATATATATATATTTTTAAAGCAAATATTTGCTAAAAATGTTTTCTAAATCCTAACAGTGTGTTGCTATATCAGTGGTGCTCCAACTTTTTCATGTCAAGGACCCCCAAAATGATATGTATTTTCATGATATTTAAAAAATTAGCAGATCTACAAGCTCTACATTCAAGCTTGTTTATCTGCTATTTTTGAATAGCTCAAAGAAATCTAAAAACGACACACAGATGCGTCCCTGGTCTTAACTCTCTGGCTGCCAAGAACGATTTATCACAAGTTTAAAAAAAAAATGTTCAGAACCCAAGACATCGTGATCCGAAGATTTGCTGCTCCATTCACTTCTTGTTTAACTTATTACTGAAAAAGGCTGTATCTCGGCTCCTGAGCACTTTTTTTTTACTATGGCCCATACATGCTACTAGGCAGACAATTAATGTCAACGAGGTCGCGATGACCTCGGGTGGGGGGGGGGGGGGGGATTCAGCACGGTGCCCACCGGGACCGCTTTGTCAACGGGGGAGGGGGGGGGGATGGGTTCTGCACGAGAAAAAAGGACGCTCTGATTCAAAATTCTGCCGTTTTTCGCCAAGGTTGGTGCCCTGTGCTGTTTTTATCCGCCAGATTGGGACGTTCACGGCATATTTTGCACCATTACGGTGCGTTCATCATCGGTGACGAGTGCCTCTAACAGCCGCTGCGTGCAGCGAGCTGCGAGTCGCAGCGTATCTGTGTGTCACGATGCGAGGCAACACACACACAATCACGTGCAGCATGCGTCCTCTCCCCCTGCGCCTAATGGCTGTACATGGGGCCGACGCATGCTTTAGCGTGATTGTGTGAGTGTAGCTTCAGGAAGTAAATTCCTAGCCTCGATCTCCAGGCTTTTATTTTTGTGGCACTATTGAGCCAGTTTGTATGCGATAGAAGAGAGGTAGGGGAGACCAAAAACACACAAAAAAGAAGGAAAAGTAAAAATTCATGGTGTAGTCCTTTAACTGCCTCTTCTTCTCTCCTCTCAGCCGTTAGAACGGAGGACCCCCCCTGAAGCTGACCGCAGGATGATGGGGGACGGGGGCCCCCCCCCCCATGGGGCCCATGGATGGACCCTTCCCTCGAAGACACCCCTACGGACCCCCGCCTCCTGATTTCTACCCTCCCAGGGGCCCGGGCATGGGCGGACCCCCCATGATGCCCAGTAAGTAGAGGAGCACTGACCCTCCACTACCCGGGGCAGAGCTTCCCCTGGTGGGCATGGGGAGGAGGCAATAGCCCCCTTGTACCTCCGCGGCGGAGCTTTGTCGGCCGTCGGTGAGCCGGGAAGCAACGCGCTGACTCCTGCCAGGCAGGAGTCGGAAACAAAAAACGTTTCATCTGACTGAATAGATTCTTTTGAATATAAGTTCACGTTTCATGTCAAGGACAGGTAAAGATTGTTCCTCCATCACAGGCTCAGATCCTCGGAGTGTCCATTCTCTGGGACAAGCCTGGGCTTCAGAATCAGAATCAGAATCAGTTTTATTGTCACATCACAGGTTTACAAGGTAAAAAAGTGGGTGAAATTCTTTTTTGTACATCGTTCCCATCGCAACGTTAGTTTCCATAGAAAGAAGAGGGGGGGGGGGAGAAGAAGAGGGTGGGGGGCAGGTGGGAAGGAGATCAAAAACAAGAGAGCAACAGAAGGCCAGACAAGTTATCTACATATTTACAAATTACCTGAGATAATAAATAAAACTAAAAAAACTAAACTAAGGTGCCTGAGCATAGCAGCAATGTATTGTACTGTGCATGTTATACTTATACTGTGCATGATAGACAAGGACGTTAAGGTGCTTAAGGAGCACAATAAAAAGACCCAAAAAAAGTCAGTGCGTTATACAAGGGATTAAGGTGCAAAAGGTCAGTGCGTGTCCACCTAGAGTGGACTGACCCTAGTATAATCCGCATGTAGCTCCATGAGGGAGTGCAACAAAAAGTCATTTGTACCTGGTGTAGTCCACAGGTGTGTCCGAGGGGGGGGCTAAAGTCCAAGTCATTGTCCCTGGTATAATCCACAGGTGTGTTCAGGAAGAGCCAGAAAAGTCTGCGCCGCCTGCTGTCAGGCTGCTGAACTCATCCAGGCTTATGCCCCATTCAGCATTCTGACAGCGGCTGGATTGAAACTACACCAAAATCTGGTGGTGGAACTCTTGATACTGCGGTAGAGCCCCTTGCCCGGTCGCGGTCGTTGTAGGGGGTTGAACAGTCTATGACTTGGGTGGTGCTTGTCCTTGATGATGCGCTTGGCTTTGACCACGCACCGCTTTTTGTACAGTTCCTGGAGCGCTGGGAGCTCGATTCCCATTATCCGCTCTGCCGATCGCACTACTCGTTGTAGGCTGACCTTTTCTCGGGCAGTGCAGTTCCCGTACCAGGCCGTGACACAGCCTGTTAGGATGCCTTCGACAGAACTGTTGTAGTACAGCCTGAGGATGCGACGTCCTACTCCGAGCTTCTTCAGGCGGCGGAGCCAGTACAGTCGCTGCTGAGCCTTTTTCCTCACGTGTGTGGAGTGCGTCTCCCATTTATCTTATTAAATGACGCTATAGAATATGAATCATTCATTTTATCCCGCAGGAGCGAGCGCTTCTAAGCACCAACCGTGGCCGACGCATACAGAGACATAAATAGACTTATGCAGTTTTTGAATAAAAGTTTTACTGCAAACGATATTTTATATCAAATTTTAATTAGAGATTTGATAGGTAATTTTTGGCCAATTCTGACAGCACTACCAAGCACGAACATGTGCAAAATAATGCATGTATTCCAAACAGAGAGGAGCGTTCGGAATAAAGTGTTTATATGGTAAATTCCGATTGGTATATACCGATTCAAACGGTATATACCACCCCTCCAAACCCGAATGAAAATTCATTCAGACCGGAATGGAATATTCTATTCTAATTGAGGTGTTTACATGAGCATTTTTACTCTGAATGAGCAGTCATTCCGAATATAGACCAATTATTTCTTTACAAACATTGAGACTGGACGCACAGGTGACTGTTTCATGTAATCAATTCCCAACAGATCCCCAAACCTGTTGTTTTGGGGTGCGCTGGTTTCACTTCATTCAACCCCCTCTTGTGTGTTGGCTAGTGAGGCGCGCTCTAGCGAGACATATGTACTTCACCCCGCAACGGTATTGAGAACAGCTGACATACAAGCTCACAACCTCGTCGCGGATGAGACCGTTGTGAGCTTGGAGATCTGCTATTCTCGGCCGTTCTCTGCGCGCGACACCTTTTGCGGGACGGAGCATAAATTAGGCTTGACGGGCTGCAGCTGGGCGAGCAAGAGCAGGCTCTGGTGCCGTGATCATAGAGCGCTCCCTCCGTTCTTATGACAGCCTATGATGTAGGTGTGGTTTGAAGGACAACTGATTTGAATTGTTATTATTGTTTTACACACAACAGAAACCAAGGATTACATATTCCAAGAGCGAGAGATCACAGTAAAAATGCTAAGGATTCTTCCTCCATACTGGGAGAAAAACAGCATCTGAAAGTTTGATGGGATGCATTTTTACACGTGAGGCTGTGACCACTTTTACATTGCATCTTATGAGTGGTCTGGTTTCTTCTGGTGCCGCCCTGCGCGTCCATACTGGTTCTTATCAGTGTGACGTTGTCTGTTGAGGCGTCTATACCTGTCCATGTAACCGCAGCCACTGGGATCTAGGATCATAGGTAAACAAAGAACATAGCATCAGTCTAAACAATATAATATTAAAATACAAATCTGTACATTGAAACTATAGAAATAAACTATAGAATGTGACTACAGTAGTCCTGCACAAACCCTGTTTCTTTGGTCAGTGGTCAGAGTTCCAGGCGGAACAGAGAGAGAAACAGAAGGGAGTGAGTGTGACGACCCATCCTATTGTGTGTAGTGTTGCTGTGAGTTCTAATGGTTTTCTGTTTCTGTGTAGGAGGAGGGGACCAGCCTGCAGGGGTGTGCCTAGACGACGAGGCACACCTGACTCCAATCACCTGCTGGAGTATTTAAGCAGGCTGGTCAGGGCCATTCTGTCTCTCTCCCCTACACAGGAAACATTGTTTGCTTTTGGTTCTTTTTGAGTTTAGTTCTACCTTGTTTTTGCACCTTGCACCTACACTACATTTTCACACATCCATACATGCACTACACTACTGATACCACTGACTATACACACCCCATTCTACTAAGTATAACTTTTTGGTTCTTTAAGTTATCAATAAATACATTTAAAGCTAACCCTCTGTGTGTCGTCTCCCACTTTTGTCATGATGTGATTCAGTTCATGACAAGATGGGGGCTCGTCACTTTTTAACCTAAATTAGTGATAATTAAACTTAAGCGTTTTCTATCACACAATTAAGTTTGTTATTTAGGTTTTGGTTGGGTTTTGTTCTTAAGTTGAACAAATTGGGTTGGGAGACACACACAGTTTGTATTTTGGTTGGGGGGGGGGAGAGAGCATTAAGGAACTCATTTTTTCTTAGTGCAGGTTTTTTTTTGGAGTTAAGTGAGTGGTGTAGTCCTTGGGGTTCCAACTCCCGGTAGATTTTAACGGTGGTTCTCCATATGGGAATCTCTGTTTTTTTTTTGGTTTAGACTGTGTTCCACAAAAGATGGGATGGAGTGGTACCACTGAGATGCCTTGTCGGAATGGGGGACTCAGGAGGGCCACTGAAGACTAGGGGTGAGCGAGTGAGTCAGTTTGTGGTAGGCAGGTTAGATAGGGGAGTTGGGCTCCGGGGTCTTGTTCCACTTTTTTGTTGAAACCTTTGCACAATTTTTTTTTAAGAAAAAATGAGTTTGGTTGAGGCATTTATTAAGGCTCCCTCTGTGGAGTTACTAGATGGATGCACAAAAGAACAACTGTTAAAAATCGCAGAACACTACAAAATTGAGATCCATGACAAGCGGGTAAAATTTAAGGTCAAGGTATTTCTGATGGACAGCTTGGTGACACAGGACGTGTTACCAGAGGAGGTACTATTGGAGGACGAGCTGGAAGATGGTAAAACCTTTTCATTTTCTAGGCAGTTAACTTTTGAACAACAAAAGGAATTACTTGAAATTAAACTGGAACATGAGAAAGAGATTGAAAAAATTAAACAAAAGACTGAATTGCTAAAGTTGGAATTGGAGCAGGAGAAGTTAAAGTTGAGTGTTAATGAAGCAAAGCAATTTAATGTAGGATCTAACTTGAAATTACTTCCCAAGTTTTCGGAGACTGATCCAGATTTATTCTTTTCCCTGTTTGAGCGTGTGGCAGACGCCAGGGGCTGGTCTGATGGTGAGCGCACTCTGCTACTTCAATGTGTTTTCACAGGTAAGGCCCAGGAGGCCTATGCTTCTTTGTCCATTACAGAAAGTAAAAGATATGAAGTTGTTAAAAGTTCAGTGTTGCGGGCATATGAATTAGTACCAGAAGCTTATCGACAACGTTTTAGGAATTGGAGGAAAAATGAACAGCAAACGTATGTTGAATTTGTAAGAGATATGTTGGTCCAGTTTAACAGATGGTGTGTTGCGTCAGAGGTTAAAACATTCAAAGAGCTTTGTGATCTGCTAACTCTGGAGCAATTAAAAACCTGTGTACCCGCTAATATTGCTACATACATAACCGAGAGAAAAGTTAAGACACCCCAAGAAGCAGCCATCTTGGCTGATGAATACGGTTTAATACACAAAAGTGTAGTTGGTGGTGTCTATACGCATCAGACCGGTGGTCCAGTGTATATAGGAAAACGCTTTGGGGGGCTGGGGGATTCAAGGTTTTCTGAGTTTGAAGATGGTTCAGGGAAACAGGATGAGTCTAATGTTTGTAATTTTTGCCATAAAAGCGGACACTGGAAAAAGGATTGTTTTGCTCTTAAAGCTAGAGAGAAGCTGTTAAGTGGTGCACCAATCAAACCGGCCGCTTTGGCTGCATCTGCCATTCCCTCACCTCAGCTAAATGTTAAGATGGAAAGTGTTTCGGATATCAGGTGTTCCACTGGGTGTGACTCTGAGTATTCAGCATTCATTTCGGAGGGTTATGTAGCACTACCTGGTATGAAGGCAGTAAGAGTTAACATCTTGAGAGATACAGGTGCATTACATACTTTTATTCGTCAAGACGTAATGCCATTTTACTCAGGTTCAGAGACAGGCGATTTCATGTTGATGCGAGGTATGGGTATGCAGATCATTCCCGTACCGCTCCATAGAATGACCATAGTCTGCGGGTTGGTTAGTGGGGAGGTGGTGGTTGGAGTGCGTCCTGAATTACCAGTGGAAGGGGTTGACATAATCCTGGGTAATGATTTGGCAGGGGATAAAGTGTGGCCTAAAGGAAAAGCTAGGCTGTGTCATGTGAGTCTGTTGAAACCATACGGTTCTCAAATGTCGGCGTCCCAAAGCTCCAGTGACGTCCCTTACGTTGAGCCTTCATTGTGCACGGGCACGGTGGGCGGTTCTTCGGCGGGGGAGGTTAATGGAGGGGGAGATTGGCCGGCAGATGAGAATGGGATTCCAGTGCGGGTAAACAACGCTGAGGCATTAAAAGCTTTACCCAAAGTACTTGGACCGTGGGCTGAGACAACAAGGAAGGAGTGGGTTTCGATGGTTAATGGCTATCCGTTGCTATTTGCAGACACAACATCACAGACACAGCTGATAGAGCACGATATTGGAGAGGCAAAACGAGCCCAACTGGATAAGGAGGTTAGGTACATGCTGGATAACAATTTGGCAGAACCCTCAAATGGCAGTTGGGCCTCTGTGTCTCGTTTGGTTAAAAAGCCTGATTCAATTTTTCGACCTTGCACAGACTTAAGGAAAGTCAACAGTGTTACAAAACCGGACTTGTTCCCTTTACCACGCATGGAAGATTGCCTTAGACCAAGTAGGTTCTGCAGTTGTGGTACCTCTTACTGCTATTCTGAAGTCTAAGGTTTATTTGGTCAGCTAAGGCTGTGTTTTTGTAAAACTGCCAAGTACAGTTAATCGATATTGGTGCCTGTATCCATCTATTTACGCTGCCCATCATCACTCTTAAAACTGTTCCTACAGGTGACTGAGGGGGTGAGTGGGTGGTTGGATGGATGGGTCAGGTATTAGTATGATTAATGAGAACTGTAAAGTTGAATTAAATGTTACGGAGTACCTGGTTGGTCTCCTATCTTATGGGGGGGGGTGTGACGACCCATCCTATTGTGTGTAGTGTTGCTGTGAGTTCTAATGGTTTTCTGTTTCTGTGTAGGAGGAGGGGACCAGCCTGCAGGGGTGTGCCTAGACGACGAGGCACACCTGACTCCAATCACCTGCTGGAGTATTTAAGCAGGCTGGTCAGGGCCATTCTGTCTCTCTCCCCTACACAGGAAACATTGTTTGCTTTTGGTTCTTTTTGAGTTTAGTTCTACCTTGTTTTTGCACCTTGCACCTACACTACATTTTCACACATCCATACATGCACTACACTACTGATACCACTGACTATACACACCCCATTCTACTAAGTATAACTTTTTGGTTCTTTAAGTTATCAATAAATACATTTAAAGCTAACCCTCTGTGTGTCGTCTCCCACTTTTGTCATGATGTGATTCAGTTCATGACAGTGAGTTGGGGTGAATTTAACCCATTGAGACCTGAGGACTGACCTAAAAACGCCTTCTAAATCCTGACCTATGTTTTCTGAAAAACCTTTCAAAAATGTAAACAAAAGTATGTTGCTATACAGTATACTGTACATAGCAACAACAACCCCAAAAGGGGTTCCGTCTTGAAAGGTATCGTTACGTATAGGGGTTCACTTCCCGCCCAAATGGGTTGGTCTGCCTTCTTACTTGATCTGTATTATGCGTATTAAACCTTAAAGGGATATTTCACTTTCAAAAAAACGTTGGGTCATTTTATCGTCTACTCAGGCCTTTGTGAGCCCCCAGACCGTTTTTAAGTTGCTTGATTCAGTATTTAGATATTTGATATGAATTTTATCAGACACGCCCCCTTCCTATACAAACCCATTGTAACTTCAAAATCCATTTTTAACATGTTGGATTCATCAAAAACACCCGTCCTTGGTTCTGGTGACTCACCCTGCCCACCTAATACGTGAGGGGGCCGTGTTTTTTCGATTACTTTTTTCATTTATTTTTAATATATATTTTTTGAAAATTAAAAAAAAATACACAATAAAAAAAAAAAAAAAAAAAATGAAAAAAGTAGTTGAAAAAACACGGCCCCCCCCGCGTAGTAGGAGGGCAGTGTGAGTCACCAGAACCAAGGACGGGTGTTTTTGATGAATCTTACATGTTAAAAATTGAGTTTGAAGTTACAATGGGTTTGTATAGGAAGGGGGCGTGTCTGATAAAATGAATATCAAATCTAAATAATGAATCAAGCAACTTAAAAACGGTCTGGAGGGCTCACAAAGGCCTGAGTAGATGATAAAATGACCCAAAGTTTTTTTGAAAGTGAAATATCCCTTTAAAGGGATACTTCACTTTAGGGCCGGGGAAACATTTAAAAAATATATTAAAAATAAATGAAAAAAGTTATGGAAAATTCATGGCCCCCTCACGCATTAGAGTGTCCTACTAATGTGTGAGGGGGCCTTTATTTTGCCATAACTTCTTTCATTTTTTTTTAATATATATTTTTAATGTTTATTTTATGTGAAAGTGAAGTATCCCTTTAAGTCCTTGAAATGAAAAAGGTTGAGTTACTATTGATCTGACTCTCTCTCTCTCTCTCTCTCTGTCTCTGTGTCTCTCTCTCAGTGAGGGGGGGTCCTCCTCATCCAGGTATGATGTTTCCTCCTCGTTTCCC
>NC_137621.1:2673398-2706470 GCF_963280865.1 Gymnoscopelus braueri | reverse complement strand
ATAGACAATTGGAAATACTCCAGTAAAGTAAAAGTACCTCAACATTTTACTTGAGTACAGTACTTGACTAAATATACTTATTTACTTTACACCACTGTTGGCAAAAACGCTCAAAAACGCTGGCAAGAGCTGATTTAAGTATTTATTTACTCTGGGCATCGATGAGTTAACATACATAAATTAATGTCCAGATCTCCAGCTCTAAACACACACTGGGCCTACAGTATTCAGAATAGCTTTTCAACAGATGAATGTGATTGTTTATATAACTTAGCCAAGCGTAATATTCCTGAGGTACGGTACGGTGTGCCTTCTGTTAAAGCTGGCAAGATGTCAGGCAACCAACACTCTGGTTCTTCAAGGACACATTACAGCAAAGTACACACACTTATACACAGCTTCTCTTTCACAAAATGCACACACACACGGCTAAAGGTACATCTCTCTCTCTCTCACACACACACACACACACACACACACACACACACACACACACACACACACACACACACACACACACACACACACACACACACACACACACACACACACACACACACACACACACACACACACACACACACACACACACACACACACACACACACACACACACACACACACACACACACACACACACTCTTGTATTATCCCATTAAAACCAAGAAAGCATTTGTATGTTTGCCATTAAAATATAGCAGATAGACAAGCTCATTATATCTGCTATTTTAAAAAAAATACGAGAAAAGTTGTAGAATATCTTTGAATATAAAAAAAAGTACATATTTTTCTGCGAATATTTAGTAACTTGAATCTTTGCTTCTAGGCACTGGGTGAAAAAGGTGATATACCTGGATACGTGGGCAAGGCATACACCCACCCAACATAAATGATTGGTGGGAGTTTTTCAATGAATGCGGGAGAGGACTGTTTACCTTCAAATGCCTTTAAGATACCTGGATATGCATCTCTCTTTTCTCTGCTAGGGAATCTGCCTTACATATGTAAATTAGAGGTTTGTTCAAACAATGGGAGGTGTGGGGTTCAGAGTGGGGGGGGGGGCTCAGAGTGTATGTGTGTGTGTGTGAGAGAGAGAGAGAGAGAGAGAGAGAGAGAGAGAGAGAGAGAGAGAGAGAGAGAGAGAGAGAGAGAGAGAAACTATTGCACAATTACTGATTAATTAGAGTGCAGTCTTGGGGCAAATATTATACTTATTATGCTCCACTAAAATTATTTGAAAACTTTAGTTACTAGTTACTTTGCAGATATAAATGGTTACATTATAAAACATACATTAACCACTTTAGCCCTATTTTATACCTAGGCTATTTGAAAATAGCCGATCTACAAGCTCACAACGCATCACGTTGTGAGCTTGTAGATCGTCTATTTTCAAACATTTTAGTACTGGTACTTTAAGCACATTTTGATACCAATACTTTTGTACTTTTACCAAGTACGTTTAAGGGTCATTAAATGGTTAAAATTATATCACAAACAAGGCTTACTTTATGTGTGTTTTCATGTGTATTTTAGGGGGTAGAGATTTACATGCAGGCACAACATTTGCATGAAAGGTGTTGATGGGTTCAGTGGCCCTATTGTCTCAGGTCTCTGCAACAATATAGTAGCACCGCCTCTATCACCACATTAACCACTTTAGCCCTATTTTATGCATAGGCTATTTGAAAATAGCCAATCTACAAGCTTGTAGATCTGCTATTTTCAAACATTTTAATACTTTCACTTTTGGTACTTTAAGTATATTTTGAATACTTTTTTACTTTTACTCAAGTAACATTTTGAACAAAGGCCTTTTACTTGTTTTATTATTTTTAGTACTAGTATTTTTATATTGTGGTATTGCTACTTTTACTTAAGTAAAATATCTGAGTACTTCTGCCATCACTGCTAAAAAATACAGGTTACCACCAGTCATGTGGTTAAACTATTTAGTTTGTTTTCTAGTCTAGGCCCAGTAGTGCTCAAAAGAACAAAATGTTATGGACTTTTACTTGTAACAGTAAGAGTATTTCTACATTACACTACTTTTACTTAAGTATAAAATGTCAGTACTTTTTTTGTGCTTGTTGTTTAGTGCAAAGTATTAGTACCTCTACATAGTAACTTTTAACTTGTTAAAACTAACTAAACTAAGTAAATAGTTTATTTCCAGTCTCTCTCTCTCTCTCTCTCTGACTGCCAACATTTAACATGCACATTTCAAACGGTGGGGAGGGGAACCTGTGTGTCTATCCAATCAGATTCGTCCAAACAGAGATTTCAAACATTCGAACTGTTTGGGCGGTTGGGTGAATTCATTCTACTCACAAATGTACTGCTGGCCTGTTGATGTTTTCGGACTAGCTTTGTAAATGGTAAGCTGCTATTTTATCTAATTGTAAATCATTAGTAGGTGTTACTGTTTATTGTATTTACTTTGATCAGTTCTCTACAGTTTGTTGGATCAGTTGTAAGCTAGTGTTTCTTTACCTGTATGAGTTCAGATTGTTTTAAAACATGTGGCCTAGCTAAGTGGCTAGTCAATTCATATGCCATGATTTAATGTGTCAGCATAATGCAGTAATAGTAAAATACACAGACTTTATAAATGTTAGTAACTAAAGTTGGATTGCTTTGTAGTTTGTCTTTACTGTGGCTGTACATTGAATACAATGGCAAAGCATTGCTTCATCCCACTAACCCCTAAAATTATATTTGCAGGGAGATTTCCATTGTTTTCCCCACTGTTGACGAGGAATTTTAAAAGGTACTACACACCCACACGCTTCTTCTTCATTTAACTATTTTTGTGCACTCCTGTTTCAGTTGAAGTTTTCTGAGTTGTAATTGCTGTTATGTATTTTACAGTTGTTGGCATCCAGGGGTACATGTGTGAGGACCTTTCGGAGTTTTAACAGGTAATCTCCAGCACACACTCTCTTCTTCTTTTTTCTTCTTTTGGTTTAAGGCTCGCAAATTCAGCAAGAAATTATGTACTTTTACTTTGATAATTTAAGTATACTGCTGCTATTTCCTGCCAGTGCAGTGAAACTGTCTCTAAAATAAATTGCAATTTGCATGTCAACAGTCAAAGGAAAATGGATTGGTAGAAGATTCAGCAGAGACAAGACAAGACACACACACACACACACACACACACACACACACACACACACACACGTGGTAGAGCTTTTTTAATTGTATTAACATTGTTGTGTTCCTGTTTCAGTGGTTTTGTGGTTTAATTGTAATTCTTTCTTTTTTCTTCTCTTTTTCTTCAAGGCTTCAAGGACTGCCATTTTGGATCTTCAGCCCTCCAGCAGGAAAAAGTTCAGGAAATCATCTCCAGGACCTCATACCAAACGCTGTGTTCTCCAGGACCCAGTGCTTGAGGACACAGTGCAACTCCAGAGCTCATGACAGCTTCAAAGATGGACTGCCATTTTGGATCTTCAGCCCTCCAGCAGGAAAAAGTTCAGGAAATCATCTCAAGGACCTCATACCAAACGCTGCGTTCTCCAGGACCCAGTGCTTGAGGACACAGAGCAACTCCAGAGCTCATGACAGCTTCAAAGATGGACTGCCATTTTGGATCTTCAGCCCTCCAGCAGGAAGAAGTTCAGGAGCTCGTACCAAACGTTGTGTTCTCCAGGACCCAATGCTTGACGACAAAGAGCTTGAGGACCACAACAGGTCTTTTTCGTGCCGCGCTATGAGCTTGTACATAGCGAGATCTGCTGTGGATCTGCTGTTTTTGAAAATGTGTGCAAATCTTTGAATATATGTTTTTAGTCCGAACATTTTAACACAAATCTTTGCTTCTGGGGTCCCTGGAACAAAATATGTTTCTTTATTTTCTATATTTCTTCCTGTGGATTATACCAGGACAAATGACCTTGGATTTAGCTCTTCCTTGGACCCACCCACCGTGGATTACACCAAGTAGCCTACAAGTGACTTTGTTTTCCTTTTCCCCCTATTTTTCTTTGCTCTTCCTGATGGAACTACTTGCTGACTATACCAGTGTCAGTCTACTTATGTGGATTATGCGGTCGACACACACTGACATTTTGCACCGTAATCCTGTGTACAACGCACTGACTTTTGTCTTTTATTGTGTTTTTTTTCCCAAGCACCTTAACTAACGTCCATAAGTATATCATGCACAGAGTATACATTGCTGCTATGTTCATGCACATATCTTATCTCAGGTACTAGTGTGAATATATAGACACGAATTTCACCCACTTTTTTTAATTAAACCTGTGATGTGACAATAAACCTGATTCTGATTCAGAATCTTTGAATATATATTTTTAGAGTGAAAATTTTTAGCTCAAATCTTTGCTTTTGGATCCCTGGAACAAAATACCTTTCTTTGAAACAGTTTATCTTATCTGTGTGCTCCTGTTCCATTGTTTTGTATAAATACATTTATTTTTCTTGATCAATAAACATAATTACATGAGTTCTGCCTATTTGTTTTTCTATATTGTTTGTGTGGGTGTGTGTGTGTGTATGCATATATATATATATATATATATATATATATATATATATATCTCCCCCCCTCCCACTGGGGGTGGGGGGGACAAGGCACAGCCCCTGGGGGGGGGAGGGGGTGCTATAAACCCCCTCAGTGGGGGGGGGGGGGTATAAACTAGGGGGTTTATACACGAATTAGCATGCAGAATTGTGGGGTGGGTGGGTGGGGTTATAAGCCACAGCTTCCAATTCAAATGTAGTTTTCTGCACATGCTCAGAAGTGGTTGGGGTGGGAGGGGTGGGAGGGGTGGGGTGTGTGAGGTCCCTTGCTGGCAGACACCACAGGGGGGTGAATGCAAATGAATGTCTCAGAAATGGTACATTTACCTGGATATGTGGGAGGTATTGTGGAGGTTGGTACATTAATGAATGAGGGCAACATACACACACATACTCCCATAAGTATCTAGGGGTATGCCTGAGGAATACCCTCCCAAAATCATTGCTTTTCACCCAGTGAGGGGTCCCTGGAACAAAATATTTAGACATGGGGGTCCGCGGCCAAATAAATACATATAATTTTGTGGATCCTTGACATGAAAAGTTTGAGAACCACTGATTACAAACATACATTTTCCAGAAAACTGTTAGCATTTAGAAGACATTTTCTCCCTAACCCACAACTAACTAACCCATAGCTCTAACCCTAACCATTAAATGACTAATCCTAATTTCAACATGACTCTTTTCCCAATTGTAACTCTAACTCCCCTAATAATATTAGTAATAATAACGTCTATTTCGTCTATTTCTCAAAATCCTTCTATACTTGTGGGGACATTTGACCCCCAGGAGCACGCAGCCACACACACACACACACACACACACACGTTTTGTCCCGGACCCAGGCCAAGTCTCCTTGGGGACAGGGAGGGGGTGTGTGTGTGTGTGTGGGGGGGGGGGGGGCTAAATAAATAGCTGCCTTTGAGCAGCGCAGCTTGGCTGGGAACCTGTCTTGAGGACCTGCTCCCTCCGCAGCACACAGGGAGGGTCTTTCCATCAAACACGGACCCCTGAATGGAGAAGTGTACGTTCTGTTCTGCCACTATAGCCTGCACCAGTGGTCCTCAAACTTTTTCATGTCAAGGACCCCCAGAATGATATGTAGGCCGTGGACCTCCATCTCAAAATATTTTGGTTCCAGGGACACCAGGAGCCCTGGATGGCTTGATTCCAGGCTATATAATAATTTATATAAATATTTTTGGAAATCTCTATGGGAAAAATGAATGGAGTGAATTTGAGTGGAACCATTTAGCAGACGCTTTTATCCAAAGAGACTTACAATAAGTGTAATACTTAATACATACTGTAGGTAGGCAAGGAAACTACTAATCACCAGAAGTCTTAAGTGCATTCTCCTCTAAAACAAGCAAGAGTATACCTAGCGCTAAGGTAAAAGTGCCATATATCAGCTACCTACTTTCTTAAACAGATGAGACAAATAGGAAAATCAAATGAGAAAGAGCTAAAAACAAATAAGTGTATAGAATAAACAAGATCCAATAAAACATCCTGGGATCCAGCTGTCATGGAACGCAATGACACTACGATCCTTTCCATCCATATGATAAGATAATCCTTTCCATCCACAGTGGTGTAAAGTAACTAGGTACATTTACTCAAGTACTGTACTTTTTTACTTTACAGGAGTACTTCCAATACTTTTACTCCACTACATCTCAGAGGCAAATATTGTACTTTTACTCCACTACAATTATATGAAAACTTTAGTTACTAGTTACTTTGTAAATTTGGATTATTATTACAAAACATACATTAACAACTTCAGCTCTATATACATTTCGGCCATTTGAAAATAGCAGATCTACCAGCTTGCGATGCGACGCGTTGTGAGCTTGTAGATCTGCTATTTCAAAAAGATTTTTTATAAATGTTGAACTTGTGAAGTGGGACATTCTGCACGATGAGTACTTTTCCTTTTGGTACTTAAGGTAGGGTAAGTGATTTACTTTGGTTAAAATAAGTGTTAAATAGCTCTATATTGTGATAGTAATCATTGCTATAGAGTGTGTGTTCAGTAACAGTGTTAAATAGCTCTATATTGTGATAGTACTCATTGCTATAGAGTGTTTGTTCAGTAACAGTGTTAAATAGCTCTATATTCTGATAGTACTCATTGCTATAGAGTGTTTGTTCAGTAACAGTGTTAAATAGCTCTATATTCTGATAGTACTCATTGCTATAGAGTGTTTGTTCAGTAACAGTGTTAAATAGCTCTATATTGTGATAGTACTCATTGCTATAGAGTGTTTGTTCAGTAACAGTGTTAAATAGCTCTATATTCTGATAGTAATCATTGCTATAGAGTGTTTGTTCAGTAACAGTGTTAAATAGCTCTATATTCTGATAGTACTCATTGCTATAGAGTGTGTGTTCAGTAACAGTGTTAAATAGCTCTATATTGTGATAGTACTCATTGCTATAGAGTGTTTGTTCAGTAACAGTGTTAAATAGCTCTATATTGTGATAGTACTCATTGCTATAGAGTGTTTGTTCAGTAACAGTGTTAAATAGCTCTATATAGTACTCATTGCTATAGAGTGTTTGTTCAGTTAAAGGAGTCTCCATGT
This sequence comes from Gymnoscopelus braueri, assembly GCF_963280865.1. Classification (NCBI taxonomy): domain Eukaryota; kingdom Metazoa; phylum Chordata; class Actinopteri; order Myctophiformes; family Myctophidae; genus Gymnoscopelus; species Gymnoscopelus braueri. Next base: position 2,699,328 of record NC_137621.1, on the reverse strand, counting down.
CTCTCCAGCTCTTTATTAAACAGAACATGCATTTTCAGTGCTCTCTCCTGATTGGCTTAAATGTTGTCACCTACCTGAAAATGTACTATATTGTGTTTACTAAAGAGCTGGAGAGACGCCTGTGACCAAACAAACTCTCTGTAGCAATGATTACTATCACAATATACTACTTTAACCTTTTTAACAACAAACAAATACCCAAAAATATCACTTACCCTACCTTTAAAGCATTATTTTCATGCCTAAACTTTTGTACTTTTACTCGAGTACATTTGTATTACCGGACTTTGTGGTACTACATTGTGGTATTGATACTTTTACTCAAGTAAAAAATGTGAGTACTTCTTCCACCACTGACACACACACACGTGCCCGCACAAGTTCACACGTAGAAAAATAAACGCGTGGGTGCCGGTGTGGGGGCACGTGGACATTCCCACACACACACTCAGTGACACACACACACACACACACACACACACAGCGATACGATCACAGATCTCCATATCGTTGCTGTCGGGTAGAAACCTCTTATCTCCATATTCAAACTTTTTGTATGAAAAGCAGCAGATCTACAAGCACGCTCCAAGGCTATTTTTTTAAAGCCGAAGTATAAAACATGGGCTTATCCCATTAAGACTGGGAATGCATCTGTGTTTTTACATTTTTTTACATTTCTTTGGCTATTCTTTTCAAATCGTGATTTTTTTTCTTCAAATCTTTGAATATATATATTTTTTTTTTAAAGTGAACATTTTTAACTCAAATCTGTGCTTCTGGGGGAAAAAATATTTTGAGATGGGGGTCCGCGGTCAAATACATATCAATTTAGGGGTCCTTGACATGAAAAAGTTTGAGAACCACTGATATTATAGCAACATAAGTTATTTTCAAAACACTGTTAGTATTTAGAAGACATTTTGTAGAATCCTCCCAGAAGCAAAGATTTGAGTTACAAATGTTACAAATGTTTGCTTTAAAAAAATGTATATTCAAAGATTTGTCACAAATTTTCACTATTAAAAAAAAAATAGCAGATCTACAAGCTCATAGGGCGGCACTCGGTGCCGCGCTATGAGCTTGTATATCTGCTATTTTTAAATAGCCAAAGTATAAGATAATGGTTTAAGTGGTTAACATCTAAAATGACAGAAGCTTTCCCGGTCTACAGGCTTAAAGGGATAGTTCACCCAAAAAATGACTTGTTATCTTTCTATCAATCATACACCCCATGAAGCCTTCAATTCATGGATATGTGTTTAGTTTTTGTGGCATTCATTCCTCAGACAATCTGATGAGCGGTGGAGACTCCTAACGGTTTCCTGAACAACGTATGTTTGTATATCAGTGGTGCTCAAAACCTCTTCATGTCAAGGACCCCCAAAATGATATGCGTTTGGCTGCCGACCCCCCCATCTCAAGATTGTTGTTCCAGGGACCCCCCAGAAGCAAAGATTTGAGTTAAATGTTCCCTTAAAAAACTATTATATTCAAAGATTTGCACAAAATGTCACGAAAAAAATTGCAGATCTACAAGCTCGCAGCGCTGTGAGCTTGTAGATCTGCTATTTTTGAATAGCAAAGATAGATTAGAATAATGGTGGTTCAAATCTAAAATGACAACAGATGCTTTCCCCGTTTTAATGGGTTAAAATACACAAGGTGACACATACTGTACAACACATAGAATATATACTGTTTTGCAGTGGTGGAAAAAGTACTCACATTTTTTTACTTAAGTAAAAGTATCAATACTGCAATATAGAAATATTCTGTTACAAGTAAAAGTCAAAAAATTCAACATTTACTTGAGTAAAAGTACAAAAGTATTGGTATCAAAATGTACTTAAAGTGCCAAAAGTATAAAGTACTCATTATGCATAATGTCCCATTTCACAAGTTGTAAAAATGTATAAAATATTTTGAAAATAGCAGATCTACAAGCTCACAATGCGTCGCATCACGTTCCACCACTGCTGTCTTGCCAGTATCTCCAGGTCTCCAGACACAGCACAGCAGTTCATTGGAGGTCACTTCATTTGTACAACTGGAATAAATAAATAAATACATTTGAATGAGATCAAATAAAACACAACGATGTTGACACAAATTAAAATGCTGTAAGCATGGTAAGCATCCATGTGCTCTAACAAACAATAGGCTAACAGACACAGGGCAGCTGTAGCATTAGCTGCAACAAACAAAAGGTTGGCCTTACACAAGGGTTCCCACACTTTTCAGGACGCGACCCCCCAAAATAATGATATTTCCCCCTCCCGTTATAAGCACTTGGAATTGTAGGCATTACATTTAGTTTTACTCGGTTTCACAGATATACAGTGATAATAGCCGATCTACGAGCTCGGCTATTTTCACAATGTTTGCCTCTTTCTAATGTAATATTTGACAATTTTGCCAATTTAGTATCAAAAAGGTTTTAAAAGTCATTAAATTGTAACTTAAATAAATGTTGCAGATAGCCTGTATAAACTTACACTGTATGTGGGTTTGTTTGCTGTTGAGTGAGAAAACAATAACAATGTAGCTCATTGAGCTAATCACCTGGGGACCCCTCATTTTTTGGGGGGTCCCGACGCCCCAGTTTGGGAACCACCGCCCTTACATATGGTTATTCTGTGCTTAGTCCTACCATGAGTTCTCCTTCACCCTGCATGAGAGAACAAACACCAGAGTCAACATGTCTCTCTGCTGGGAGGAGCCGGACCTTTAAGACTTCCTGGTCATGTGACTGGGTCAGGTGTGGTGGGTGCACCAGAGCCCTTTAAGGAGAGTTGCGTCACTTCCGTTCACTTCATCGGGCCCGTCTTCTACAGAGCGTTCTATTGGCCAATAGTGACAAAGCCCTGAACCGGAAGTTTACAGAATGCACTGGAGTCTGTGAGCGTTTTGTCACTATTTACAGTTTACATGAACCACGTGACCGGCGCCGTTTCTGCCCCCTCACTGACGCAACTCTCTGATACAAGGCTCTGGGGTCAGGGTGCACCATTCACCTGGAGCCACACACCTGTAACAGAGTATTTCCACATTGTGGTATCCATGCTTTTACTTCAAGTCCAGGCCCCAGGGCCTTACCGCTCTGTAACTCTGAGAGTGTACAAATGTAACAACGGGTCCATTTGGTTCCATTTGTACACTGTCAGAGTTACAGACCTGTAAGGGTCCATTTGGTTCCATGTGTACACTCTCAGAGTTACAGACCTGTAAGGGTCCATTTGGTTCCATTTGTACAGTCTCAGAGTTACAGACCTGTAAGGGTCCATTTGGTTCCATGTGTACACTCTCAGAGTTATAGACCTGTAAGGGTCCATTTGGTTCCATGTGTACACTCTCAGAGTTACAGACCTGTAAGGGTCCATTTGGTTCCATGTGTACACTCTCAGAGTTTAGTAAGGCGGAAATTTGATACCATAGTGCACTTGGTGATACAAGCGTGAAATTTGGCACAGATGTCCTTCATATGACCCTAATTGATAATCAACCTCTGGCCACGCAAAAATCCTAAGATTTCAAGATGGCCACCACCAGTTTTCAAAATGGCTGCAACTGGGCCAACATTTTGGACTATATCACTTTGCTGGGGGTTGATTTCCCCCTTATTTTAATATAGGAGAATATGTTCTGATGGTATTTCTACCAAGTAAGTAAAAATAATATTAGGTTCCAATATGGCGGCATATTTTCCAATATGGCTGCCGATAAATTGCATAAATGTACATTCACATGAGCTTGTAGCACATGTATTTGTATTAATTATCATACACAGATTTGGTAGCTTTTTAATGACCTAGGGCAACAGACATTTCAATATGTTCACCAATAAATACAAAAACCTATATATATAGGGATATTTTCTCAAACAGGTGCTGACCTTTTTCTCTTTCCGTGGAAGGACAAAACTGTATGGCATCTGCTGAACGCATGAAAGAAGCAAAGACCTGATGACTTTGATCCAATAGCTGATGCATTTTCATGAAGGGGGATCCATCTGAGGTCCTTCGACAGCTTTTTCAAGCCAAGTCTTTGTGTCTGGGTAGCTCAGTCGGTAGAGCTTTCACCTTCGGATCACATGGTCATGGGTTCGGTCAGGATCAGTGTATGAGTAGGTACGGTGAGTGTGGCACTCCACCTCAGCAATACCAGGGGGTCTATAAGACCCCTGCGTTCTCAGCTGATACTGACAATAAGTCTCAGACTTACTTAATATGAACAAGTGCAACTGCTATGACAACAACGTCAGTATCTGAGCTGCGAATCATAATGTGTCAGATGCTATCCTCTGCAGCTCTGCCTCAGATACTGACATTGTTGACATAACAGTTTTACTTGTTCAAAGACTTGGCTTGAATTAGCTGTGGATTGCCTTTGGAAGGAGGGAAGGATCTCAGATGCACCCCCGTTCATGAAATTTTCATGCATTCAGGGGATGCCACACAGTTTCGTCCTTCCATGGAAAGGGAAAAAGGTCAGCATGGCAGACAACTTCTCCAAATTAGGTTCAACACCTGTTGCAATAAATGATAAACATATGCAAGTCATTGAGGAGTTCATAGTACTCATGTACGATAGAACTGTAGAAGTAGTTCCTACAAGGAAGTGAATGCAAGTGAAGTGCATTCCAAGTAGGACATGTATGGGGCCAGTCACTCTTGTGCAGTCCTGTTTGCCAAATTATGCCAGAAGCTGACACGATGTGGATGTAAAAAAGCATGTTCTGGACACGGCAAATGCTTTAAGTTTGGACTTATCTGCACACCCCTCTGTGGTTGCAGTTGCTAGTACACTGGCCTGTCACTTGCCCAGCCACCATTGTAAATGAGAATGTGTTTATAATGACTTATAACAAAACAAAAAGTAAGCACTAAGCTTTACCAAGCTAATAAATCACTTTCAAATGTTCCATAAATGGATTCTGTGTATGGTAATTAATACAAATACATGTAGGCCTACTACAAGCTCATGTGGATAAACCATAAGCAGATGTACATTTCTGCAATTTATCGGCAGCCATATTGGAAAACATGCCGCCATATTGGAACCTAATGTTATTTTTTATCGTACTTGGTAGAAATACCTCCAGAACATATTCTCATATATTAAAATAAGCCCCAGCAAAGTGATATAGTCCAAAACATTGGCCCAGTTGCAGCCATTTTGAAAACTGGTGGTGGCCATCGTGAAATCTTAGGATTTTTGCGTGGCCAGAGGTTGATTATCAATTAGGGTCATATGAAGGACATCTGTGCCAAATTTCACGCTTGTATCACCAAGTGCACTATCGTGTATTGAAAACGGCATATTCCCGCCTTACTAGTTAGTGCAGTGTTGATTTTGTTGACTAAAATTATGACGAAAAATGTTCGTCGACTACTTTTTTCACTGACAAAAACGAAATAAAAACTAAATATAGACTAAGCTATGACTAAAACTAAGACTAAATATATTGACAATTTCGTTTGATTGATTGATTGAATATTTTATTAGGCAAAAAATGTAAAACAGGTCCGTTCATAAAAGTCCTTGCGGACTTGTTTCCAATGAGGGCCTTGGTATTTAATTCATAGGCAACCATCGTAACCAACCATCGTAACCAATCGTAACCATCGTAACCAATCGTAATAAGTATAAGTATAAAAACTAGACTAAAATGTCAGTGAGGGACTAGTGGAGAAGAGATCCAGTAGAACTAAAAGACAAGTCATTTTATGCTCGTTAGCGCTCGAGTGTTGCGCTCTGAAAATAGCAGATCTACAAGCTCACAACGCGTCGCGCTGCGACGCGTTGTGAGCTTGTAGATCTGCCATTTTCAGCATGCAACCAAGTGTAAAATCATCCACTACGACGCTATCAAGGCACCGCCAAAACACATTATAGTCGACTAAATCAACTGTGGATTTAGTCGACTATAATCTTATGATATTTAGTAGAATAAAACTAGACAAAAACAAAAACATTTCATTGGCTGCCAATTGACAGCAGAATTGTTAATCACCTATAAAGCTCTCCATGGGCTGGCCCCAAAGGCCTTCTCACTGTCCCTACAACCGGGCTGAAAACAAAAGGTAATGGAGCTTTTGCAGTGGTAGCAAACTAGTACGGCTACTCAAACTAGTACGGCTACTCAAACTAGTAAGGCTACTCAAACTAGTACGGCTACTCAAACTAGTAAGGCTACTCAAACTAGTAAGGCTACTCAAACTAGTACGGCTACTCAAACTAGTAAGGCTACTCAAACTAGTACGGCTACTCAAACTAGTAAGGCTACTCAAACTAGTAAGGCTACTCAAACTAGTAAGGCTACTCAAACTAGTAAGGCTACTCAAACTAGTAAGGGTACTTCTTGGCCTTAAACATACAACTCATCTATCTAACCCCTGCTCATTTTGCAAGGGTTGGATGGCTCAGGGTTGAGGACAGAGTACGGCAACTTGCTATGGGCCTGGTCTTCAAGATACACCACAACATTGGGATACCCATGTACCTGTCAAACTACTTCAACAACGTAAATGAAGTCCACAATCACAACACCAGAGGCAGCTCCACTGATCCACATGTCCAACCCAGATTTGGCACAAACAAGGGGTTGAACTCGTTCTCATGCTACGCAACAAAAATGTGGAATGCCCTACCAGAAGTATAGTGATGGAGTGTAAAACCTACTCACTTTCAAAACTGCCCTAAAAAGATACCTTCAGGAGGTTGCAATTCTAAACTGGCCCCTGTCAAAGTCATAACCTAGCCCGCCCCTCACCCTTGAACTGTTTACTGTACATATTTTTCTTGCTTTTAAAATGTTCATATGACGTTCTGCATAGTAGTGTATATCTGTCTGTTTTTTAATGTCTCCATGAATTGAGTACGTGGGGCTCTAATTTGAAACAAGCCATTGCGGCTTTTATGAGCGATCCATTTTAGCTGACCTTGTATTGTAAACTGTACTTCCATGAGCTTTTTCTCTGCAATCGTATCAATCAATCCCCGCCCCCTACTCTCTGGAATGACTCACCACTGCACTGTCCTTAAGACAGTCAGTTGTTGCCTTAAAAAATCTGCTAAAACCCCCCCCCCCCCATGTTTTTAGTTTTTTTGCCAGGGCCCCCATTTGGGCCGAGTCACTTATAAATTAATAATTGGCTCGGCCCCGCCTGGCCATGAGGGGTCCGACCGGGACCCCTCGTATTCAGAGAGCCAGATGGGCAAACGTCATGGTCAGACGCTATCTCAGCTGACACCCCCCCCCCACACACACCCCCCCACCCTTCCTACGCCAAAACACATTAGTCATGAATTAGTGATGAGGTCGTCGTCCTGAAGCCTCCAGAACCGTGGTAGAACAGTTAAGCTGCCTGGTGGTCACATCTGGGATTGCAATACCAACTAATTTAACCCATTCAATCCGGGGACACATCTGACATTTTAGATTTATTTGGCTATTCAAAAATATCAGATCTACAAGCTCATAGGAGCTTGTAGATCTGCTATTTTTTAAAAGATCCTGAAAATGTGTGCAAATCTTTGAATATATATATTTTCTAAAGCGAACATTTGTAACTCAAATCTTTGCTTCTGGAGGTCCCTGGAACTAAACATTTCACAAATGTTCGCTTTAAAAATATATATTCAAAGATTTGCAAATATTTTCATAATTTTTAGAATATCAGATCTACAAGCTCATAGCGCGGCACTCTGTGCCACCAGGGCAGTAGTGTTGTACTTCTTACAACTGACAATGACAAGTCTCCGCCAGGTCAGGTAGGTTATTGTGGGCCAGCAATGTTCGGAAGTCACCAATCAGGATGGAATATAAAAGATTGGACAGAACAGTCTTGATCACTTGACTATAGAGATAATGTGTACCGTGTTCTGCCCTTACAATACGTATAGTATAGAGTCTGTATGGCTTGGCAGACAGCTTACAAAGTGGTCCCAAAAAAGCTCCTTAGACACTGGCATCGTTTAGGTTCTTTACTGAGGGTCACTTAAATTGTAAAACTGAAAATACAGAAAATAGAAAACACAAACATTTGTGTCATAATTCAAAAACATACTATTATGCATCACATGTTGTTGTAGCTGGACTAGTTACATTCAAAGATTGAATTTACACAAACATGTTAGGACAGATCTTAGCAAACATAAGAACATAAGCTTTAAGAGTCATATCTATAACAAACACAAACTTACAGACTTATCTTGTCCAAGGACTGATATAAAGGATTCACTCAACATGCAGTGTGCTCTTGACAGTGTGTTGGTTTGCACTGAACTGATTCAGAACCTAGCTAATCCCCTAATTAACTCACCTGGTGAGCCTGACCAGGTGTAGAGGATTACCAATTTAGCTAAAGTACATATCACATACAAGGCCTCAAGGTGGCAGTATATCACAATAAAGGTGGCAGTATATCACACATAAAGGTAGACAGCACATACCGATTTGCGTGATGTTTGGACAAAACAAGGAGTACTGTCAACATTTTTTTTTGCAAAAAACTGCCTCCTGGTGGCGCTATAAGAAAGAATTGGGGCAGAGGTTCTGCTCTGGCATCCAGGGAATGTGTGTGCACAGTTTCGCTGCTGGCATGCCAACGGTGCCGGAGATTAGCTGTTCACAGACGGACGGAGCGACGGACGGACGGACAGGGTGCAAAACATACTCTCTCGCCATGCCTTTCGGCCTGGCGGAGACAAAAGCCTGGCAGGGCAGCATTGGGGCCAAATATCTACTGTAAACTGAATTCACTGCAAAACAGCAAATAGTCCTCCCTTAAATAAATAATTCAAGGAATAAAACAAAGTGCATTCAGTACATAACAGCTGCTTACATCCAAATAAACATAGTCCTTTGACCACAAACATCGTGACCACTCGGTGACACTACACCGTTTTGTCACCGAGCCCAACTGCAGTGTGTCTGAGACACACCTATCAAAACGCTCGCCCCAAAACACAGGCGCACACCCGGCGACCTCGGAAGGGTCTCTGGTGTTCCTAAACGTAACCTCAGTAAACTATGCCTAAACCTAACCTTATTCCTAATCTTAACCTCAGTAAACTATGCCTAAACCTAACCTTATTCCTAATTTTAACCTCAGTAAAACGGTGCCAAAACCGAACCCTAGTCCTAAACTTAACCTTAGTAAAACTACACCTAAACCTAAATGTATTTCTAACCCTATCCTCAGTAAAACAAACACAAGAACCGCCCCAGTGTGCGGTCGGCGGAAAAAAATGGGGGCGAGTGTGTTTGCCTTTTTCCATATTTCACAGCATGCCTGTTGCTCGCTCTGAGTTGCATTCATCTAAACACGTTGCGGTGTGTGTGTGTGTGTGTGTGTGTGTGTGTGTGTGTGTGTGTGTGTGTGTGTGTGTGTGTGTGTGTGTGTGTGTGTGTGTGTGTCAGCGTCACCTAAGTTAGACAGGTCCTGACAGATGGTCAACTTGTCATCATGAAGCATGTCATATTTGAGCGGTTATTAGTCAAGTCAAGTCAAGTCAAGTCACCTTTATTTATATAGCACATTTAAAAACAACAGAAGTTGACCCAAAGTGCTTTACAATCACAATAGCATAACCTAATAAAAATACAGCATAGTTAAAGAAACATAAAACAATACCTAAACAAAAACACCAAAGATAGGAGAACATAAAAGTAATACAAAAAAGAGGAAAAATACATTCAATGGCCATAAGTTAAGAATGCCCTCAGACTGAGCTGAAGGCAATGGAGAAGAGGTGTTTTTTTTTTTAGTGCGTCTAGGAACCGATATGCAGAACCAAAATTACATTGTTTTTATGGATACCCGGTACCCGCCATTTCTTATTCGGTTCCTACTTGGAACCGAATTTCGGTACCAAACCCTACTTATGACACCCTTTTTTGTTACTCTCTCTATGAGGAGCAGCTCTATGCCCACTGCCTCCACACAGTGTAGACTCTCTCTATGAGGAGCAGCTCTATGCCCACTGCCTCCATACAGTGTGTAGACTCTCTCTATGAGGAGCAGCTCTATGCCCACTGCCTCCACACAGTGTGTAGACTCTCTCTATGAGGAGCAGCTCTATGCCCACTGCCTCCACACAGTGTGTAGACTCTCTCTATGAGGAGCAGCTCTATGCCCACTGCCTCCACACAGTGTGTAGACTCTCTCTATGAGGAGCAGCTCTATGCCCACTGCCTCCACACAGTCTGTAGACTCTCTCTATGAGGAGCAGCTCTATGCCCACTGCCTCCCGATGACAACCAGCTCAGCAGAAAGAAAATATTGTGCATATTTCTGGCCTTCAACGGTACTAAATTATAATCTCAGACTGACTGTAGTTAAGACTCCTTGACTCTCTGACTCTCTGCCCTTCAGCCATGAATATCTCGGCTTGTATTTGTTTGCTTACAGAAGCCTGACATCTGTCATGGCTTCACGTCAAGCGGATGAAAGAGGGGAAATAGGAGGCACAAGCCCTGTTCTGTTCACAGCTCTGAGGTATGTGGGTCCTATACCTTCAGTGGTACAAACTGACTTACAGTAATGTAGACAGACAGACAGACAGACAGACAGATTTACCCTACAGGTAAAGAAAGTACTGTCATAAGAAGCGCCATCAATACAGAACAGTATACAATAGTGCAGTGGTTTTCAACCAGTGGTCCTTGGGGAGGTACCAGGGGGTCCCCAGCTAAATGAGTTAACATAGCATCACAATCATTTTAACCACTTAGCTTTGGCTATTCAAAAATCTGCTAAAAATCTGCTAAAAACCTTGAAAATGTGTGCAAATCTTTGAATATACATATTTTTTAAAGCGAACATTTCTTACTCAAATCTTCTCTTCTGGGGGTCCCTGGCACAAAACATTTTCAGATGGGGGTCCGCGGCCAAATGTAAATCAATTTAGGGGTCCTTGGCATGAAAAAGGTTGAAAACCACTGCAATAGCGTATACTGTACCTACACAACTGTCCTGGCACTATGCAGGAAAACAAACACAAGGTAACAGTGTCTCACCGTATCATGCTAAATGATATTCATGCTAAATATATGTATACTTCTACTCCACAACATCTCAGAGGTATATTACCCCACAAATAGTTGTATTACAAAACAAATATTAACCCATGAAGCACTATTTTATACTTTTTTATGCCTATTAAAAAAAATGCCGACTGACAAGCTCACAAGGTGCCGTGAAGCGTTGAAGATATTTTCAAATACGCTAGACCCGTGGTCCGGGGACCACCAGTGGTCCTTGAGGGGGTTCCAGGGGGTCCCCAGCCAAATTAATAGTTAGGAACCAAATTGACCGGACCTGATGCGTCTGTAACTCTGAGAGTGTACAAATGGAACCAAATGGACCCGTTAGGGTCCATTTGGTTCCATTTGTACACTCTCAGAGTTACATGAACACTAATGATGATGATACAGTGTAGATTGGGACCCCCAAGAAATTAAAATGGTTGAGTCCTTGGCATATCTTTTTAAATGGGGGTCCGTGGGCTAATATGTGTCAATTTGGGGGTCCTTGACACGAAAAAGGTTGAAAACCACTGCGCTAGACAAATGTTGAAAGATTTGACTGCTTTTACTTTGGTCATTTTAGTAAATCTTGATGGCGATATTGTGTACTTTCACTCATGTAGCATTTTGAATAAAGGCCTACTTTATAACTGAGTAAAAAAAATAAAAGACTTCTTCCACCTCTGGCTGAGAGAGAATAAATTAAATCAGTTCTGGGAAGTAGCACTGGATGCACACACACACACACACACACACACACACACACACACACACACACACACACACACACACACACACACACACACACACACACACACACACACACACACACACACACACACACACACACACACACACACACACACACACACACACACACACACACACACACACACACACACACACACACACACACACACACACACACACAAGGGGGGGGCTGCTAATGGCAGCCATACGGTGCTTCACACCCTTCTAATGTGAGGGAGCTGTGTTCGGGACCAGTGGTGGAAATTACCTAAGTACATTTACTCAAGTACTGTACTTAAGTACAGTTTTAAAGTACTTTTACTTTACTGGTGTATTTCCTTTTTTTTTAACACATCGTGTGCCATAAACGGTCCGGACCGTTTTTGGACGAATTTTTTTTATTTTTATACGTGGGGCCCATGTGGGGCGCTCTAACGAAACTTTGGGATCATCCAAGGAGTGTCTGAGAAGGAGAGGCCGGCTGTGGATCCATGTCAAAAATCCTTCCGGTCGGCCGCTCCAATGTTAACTCCTTGACTAAAAAGCTTAATATCTCCGTTTCTTTTTAACGTGGTAGAAATGAGCCGTTTTCGATCGGCGATCACTCTGCAATGGAGGCTCGCGTTAGAAATATTATTGTTCCAGGCGTTAGTCGGGACCCTCCGCCGTCTCGCACGCACGCTTTGTTTACATGCACTTCCGCGTCAGGGCTTCTATATAGCACGAAACATATCAACGTAAGTGGATGGAAGAATAGCAGGCACTGAACGTACAATATTTTAAAAAAACCTCTAGCAGATGTGTTAATAATTCTACTCCACTACATCTCAAAGTCAAATCAGTTTTTACTGCACTGCAATTATTATAAAACTTTAGTTACTAGTTACTTAGATTTGGATATTATTATGAAACACACATTCACCACTTCAGCCCTATTTAAACTTTGGCAATCTGAAAAGTAGCAGATCTACAAGCTCATCATTGCGACGCGTTGTGAGCTTGTAGATCTGCTATTTTGAACAGATGTTTTAATACATTTTAGACATTAAAACATGTTCTGCATAATGAGTACTTTTAGTACTTTAAGTATATTTTGATGCCAATATATTTGTACTTTTACTGAAGCAATTTTTTACTTCCGGACTTTTACTTGTAACAGAGTACTTATTTATTACTTACTTAGGTATTGATAGAAAAAACTGCCAGTCTACCAGTGTTCAGGACCCATCTCGCACACACACACACACACACACACACACACACACACACACACACACACACACACACACACACACACACACACACACACACACACACACACACACACACACACACACACACACACACACACACACACACACACACACACACACACTTCAATTCAAAGGGCTTTATTGGCATGAGAAAACATACGTTTACATTGCCAAAGCAGAAAGCATAATACAACAATACAGCAATACAGCAATACAATCAAAACAAAAAATATGTACATTTGAAAGTCAGAATCTTCAATAGATCAATCTCTATGTACCAAGATCACTGGGTGCAGGTATAGTGCCGGAATATACACAATGATTAGTCTTTAGGGTGGTTGTGTTCCGTTTGATATCCTTTTCCTATCACAGCAACTCACGAATCTTGCTGCTGTGTTCGCCCAGCAGATATGGGAGTTTTTTGTCATTGGTCATGTTTTCAAAATCTCCGTGTGTGGTTGTAATCTGTGGGAAGTATGTGTCTCTGATGTCTTGGTACAATGGACAGACGGTTAGGAAGTGTAGCTCGGTTTCCACTTCATTTTGTGTGCAGTGGGTGCATAGTCTGTCTTCTCTCGGGATACATGTCTGCCTGTGACGACCTTTCTCGATCGCAAGACTGTGCTCACTGAGTCTGTACCTAGTTAAGATTTTTCTTTGTTTTGGGTCAGTCACGGTGCTCAGGTATTCTGCCACTGCGTATTGTCTGTTTAGGGCCAGATAGCATTCTAGTTTACTCTGCTTTTGTGTTGCTTCTTTCCAGTGTGTCAGGTAGTTTTCCTTTTGCTGTTTTATAATTTGGTTTAGTCCAATGGGTTTTCTATCTCGTGGCTCTGTTTGTGTTTGTGCCCGGAGTTCCAGGGCCAGCTGGCTGAGGGGGCATCTCTCTAGGGTTTCGCTGTGTGTGAGTGCCTTGTTATGGAGTGCATCTAGGTCGCTTTCTTTTAGGTGGTTGTAGAACTTAAGTGCTCTCTTTTTTATTTTGATAATTAGTGGGTATCGTCCTTATTCTGCCCTGCATGCATTATTTGGTGTTTTTCGCTGGGTACGGAGAATGGATTTGCAGAATTCTGTGTGTAGGGTCTCGGTTTGGTGTTTATCCCATTTTTCAAGGTCATGGTTTGCTAATGGTCCCCAGATCTCACAACCATAGAGGGAAATTGGTTCTATCACAGAGTCCAGTATTTTAAGCCAGGTTTTAATTGGGATGTCTATTTTGATGTTTCTTTTGATAGCATAGAATGCCCTTCTTGCCTTGTCTCTCAGGTCCTTTACAGCTTGGTTGTAGTTCCCTGTGCTGCTGATGTTTAGGCCAAGGTAGGTATAGTTTTTTGTTTGTTCTAGTGGGATTGTATTTAGGAAGAATTGATGGTTTTGGCGGCTGGATCTTTTTTGAAATATCATGATTTTAGTTTTAGTTAGGTTCACTGTCAGGGCCCATGTCTGGGAGAATTTGTGTAGGAGATCAAGTTGCTGCTGTAGTCCTTCCTTGGTTGGAGACAGCAGCAGCAGGTCATCTGCAAAAAGTAAGCATTTGATTTCTGTGTTTGCCAAGGGGATGCCTGGAGCTGTGGACTGTTCTAACGTTTTGATGTGTATATATATATATGATATATATGTTGAAGAGTGTTGGACTCAGGCTGCATCCCTGTCTAACTCCTCGGCTTTGGGGGAAAAAGTCTGTGTGCTTTTCGCCTATTTTAACTGCACATTTGTTGTTAGTGTACATTGATTTTATGATGTCATAGGTTTTCCCCCCAATGCCACTCTCCAACAGTTTGTACATCAGACCCTCATGCCAAATTGAATCGAATGCTTTTTTGAAGTCGACAAAGCAGGAGAATAATTTGCTTTTGTTTTTGTTTAATTGGTTGTCAATTAGGGTGTTTAGAGTGTAAATGTGGTCTGTTGTGCGATATTTTGGTAGAAAGCCAATTTGTGATTTGCTCAGGACATTGCTTTCTGTGAGGAAGTTTAGAATTCTGTGGTTGAGGATCATGCTTTCCGAGGTTGCTGTTTACACAGATCCCGCGGTAGTTATTTGGGTCATATTTGTCTCCACTTTTGTGGAGTGGCGTTATCAGCCCTTGATTCCATGTGCTGGGGAAGATCCCAGAGCTGAGCACGATATTTATTAGTTTTAGTATGGCTATTTGGAATTTGAGGTCGGTGAATTTGATCATTTCATTTAGAATACCGTCTGCCCCGCAGGCCTTCTTGGTTTTAAGTGTTTTTATTTTGTCTTGTAGTTCTTTTAGGTTGATTTGGGAATCTAGTGGATTCTGGTAGTCTTTTACGGCTGACTCTAGGTTTGTAGTTTATCTTTTATTTGTTTTTGCTCTTTGTTCTTCTCGATTGGGCCAAAGAGGCTAGAAAAATGGTTCACCCATATATCTCCATTTTGGATGGGTAGTTCGTCCTGTTTTAGCTTATTAAGTCTGTTCCAGTTTTCCAAGAAGCTGTTTGTCTGTATGGAATCCTCGATATCTTGCAGTTGGTTTCTAACATGTTGATCTCTTTTTTCTCTTACTGTTTTCTTGTATTGTTTCAGTGTTTCCCCATATTGGAGACGTGTGTTGTGGTTGTCTGGGTCTCTGTGTTTTTGGTTTGATAGTTTCCTTAATTTTTTCCTGAGATTATTGCAGTCGTTATCGTACCATTTGTCATTCTCAACATTTTTCCTGGCTTTCCTGTTTGATACTTTTAGGTTTGCTAGTGAGGCTGTTAGTTCAAATATATGATTGAGGCCTTCTACTGCCCTGTTTACACTTTCACTGTTTTCTTCAAAGGTTTTTTCTAGGAACTGATCCAGTTGTGATTGGACTTGTTTTTGCCTAATAGCATTTTGGAAAGCTTCTGCGCTGTGTTCATTCCATTTGTAACGTTTTCTTATAGTATGTAGTTTGTTTGGCGTTTGTTCTTTGTGTCTGTGTGTTTAGATAGGCTGTGGTTCTGTTGTGGTCTGACAGGGGTGTTTGCGGGCTGACTGTGAAAGCTCTGAGCGATGCCAGGTTTATGTCCGTGATAAAGTAATCTACCGTGCTGTTTCCCTGGGATGAGCTGTATGTATATCTACCGAAGGAGTCCCCTCGGAGTCTACCGTTAACGATGTACAGACCCAGTGAGCGACAGAGCTGTAGCAGTTGTGACCCATGTTTGTTTGTTGTTTTGTCGTGATTGTATCTCGGGGGACATGTTGGGGAGCTGATGTGTCCCCCTCCTGGTAAGTGTTTGTTTCCCTGTGTGTCGAGGGTGTCGGGCCCTTGTCCTGTTCTGGCATTTAGGTCTCCACAAATTACAATGTGACCGTGTGCCTGGAAATGGCTGATATCCTCTTCTAGTGGGGAGAAAAAGTCCTCTGTAAAGTAAGGGGATTCAATTGGGGGGATGTAGGTGGCACACACACGCCTAAACTACATGTGAACCCACACTCAAAGCAATCGATTATTTTCTTATTATAAATGGATTCTCTACACTGAAAATGTGTGTGTGCGCGCACGTGCGTGTACGTGCATCTGTGCACGCATTAGGTGTATGTCTCTATGTATGTAGGTGTGCTTTCCTGTACATGCGTGAGTGTGCATGTGTGCGGTTCTTTGATCAGGTCACCGGGCGGGGTAGTTGCATGCCTGTGTGTGTGTGTGTGCGTGTGTGTGTGTGTGTGTGTGGTAAGCGCTCCAGCAGACCACTGAGACATCTGGTCTCTAAACGTTTTACACAAACACACACACACACTCACACACACACACACACACACACACAGAGCACTCCTCCACTATTTACTGCCCCTCCAACGGCCATAAAGCATGCATGCCTGTGTGTGTGTGTGTGTGTGTGTGTGTGTGTGTGTGTGTGTGTGTGTGTGTGTGTGTGTGTGTGTGTGTGTGTGTGTGTGTGTGTGTGTGTGTGTGTGTGTGTGTGTGTGTGTGTGTGTGTGTGTGTGTGTGTGTGCGTGCGTGCGTGCGTGCGTGCGTGCGTGCGTGCGTGCGTGTGTCTTGTCACTCTCTCTCTCTCTCTCTCTCTCTCTTTGAACACTTAAACCCTATCGTACTTTGACCGGGATCCCTCAGGGCTCTAAACTTGGCCCCCGTCCATTCTTAACCTCGACTCCAAACATAACATCGTAGGCGAGAATAGTCGATCTACAAGCTCACAACACGTGTAGATCAGTTATGTTTGGTGCACCACTGTGTATAAATACATAGCTTTATACGAGCAATACATGTTCAGAATGTGTCGCATCGGCTATTTTCAAATGGCTGAAATATATTATAGTGGTTAATGTATGTTTTGTAAGAATAATCATAATCTACAAAGTAACTAAAGTTTTCAAATAATTGTATTGGAGTAAAAGTGTGTGCGCGTGTGTGTGTGTGTGTGTGTGTGTGTGTGTGTGTGTGTGTGTGTGCTTGTAGATCGTCTATTTTCGGAGCGCGACACCTGTACGCAACCAAACATACAATGACTGGTCTTACTTGTAGTGGATCTCTTCTCCACTAGTCCGTCCATAACATTGTTTAGTAGTTTTTATTTGCTGAAAACATTTTCGTTTTTATTTCATTTTTATCAGTGAAAAAAGGTCATAGTTTTAGGCCTGTTTGTCAGCCTGCTAGTGCGCGCTGAGAGGATCAGGCCTGAAGGCTTGTTTCCATCGTGTATTCAATCAATGTATTCAATTTATCAAGACATACAATACAATACTATACAAGAAATCATCAATACTGGGAGTAAAAGTACATTTACATAATGATCCAATGGATGCAATGTGGTTATTATGTAGTCAGAAAGATTGTTTCGTCGGTTGAATATTTACAGAACCCACAGACACACTGAACCCCCCCCCCCCCCCCCAAAAAAAAGGCCATCTACAAGCTCACAATGTGTCACGTTGTTGTGAGCTTGTAGATTGGCTATTGTGTGACACCGTCATGCAAAACAGTCAAATGTACAAATAAACTATGGAGTTAAGAGGTTTCCACCCAACATGGCGCGCACATGGTTGACCCCGCACAGCTGATGCGAGGCTAATTCAATCATCTCTGAGTACATAAACACACTGATGGCCACGGCGTTTGCCAACGTCGTCACTTGTTATCGTTGTTTTCCAGAGCTGGCCTGTAGTTTGAAGGGGTATTTCACCTTACAAGCAACCTCAGGGGTCATTTTAAGGTCTCGTGTACTCTGGGCTTTTTGTGTCCCAGTCAGTTTCCTTGATTCCGTCATTTAGAAATGTAGTATTCAATTTGATCACAGGACTGCTACAAAACACTGATGTTGGCCTACAAAGCAACCAAAGGTAGCCTGATCCAACCCTACAACCCCCGCCGCTCACTCCGATCAGCTAACACAGGGGAGCTGCCAGAACCTTCCCTAAAACACCCTGGACAACGCTCCACACGTCCTAGACTCTTCTCCCTTCCCTAAAACACCCTGGACAACGCTCCACACGTCCTAGACTCTTCTCCCTTCCCTAAAACACCCTGGACAACGCTCCACACGTCCTAGACTCTTCTCCCTTCCCTAAAACACCCTGGACAACGCTCCACACGTCCTAGACTCTTCTCCCTTCCCTAAAACACCCTGAACAACGCTCCACACGTCCTAGACCAGGGGTGTCAAACTCATTTTGATGTCCGGGCAAGATTGGTCAAATGGTGACTTGAGGTGGGCAGGAACCAGTTGCGGACTCACATGCGCGCTCACACGCATTCAGTTATACAGCATTGTTTTTCAATCTGTTGTCTTGTCTTGTCTTATTATTATTATTATTATTATTATTATTACCCTTATTATAAACCATTTTAAGTAGAATAATTCAATTTGAAATTAAACAATACCTGGTAATGTGTGTGGGTGGTTAAATAATTACATTTATAGAACAGTGGTGTAAAGTAACTAATTACATTTACTCAAGTACTGTACCTAAAGATTTGAGTTTTACTTTACTAGAGTATTTCCAATTTCCAGAACTTTTACTTCTACTCCACTACATCTCAGTCACTGCTATAACTACAGTATATCACTTTAAAAAATGTTTTATGAAGATTAGCTACTTTAATTATTCACATTAAAATCAAACAATGCAATTTGTAATGAGCCCATCCATTTCAAATAGAACAATTAAATTCATTACCTGGTAATGTGTGAGGTAATGTGTGTGGTTATGATAATGTTCTCATGAGAACGGCCAATAACATTTACATTTTTTGTTTCTGTTAGCTAATGTGTGCCCATTGTTCTCAGGTTTCAGCTATAGATCACTGTACACAACATTCTTTTTATGCAGGCATACCTTCAACAATGAAACTCAGACAATGAACTCAGTTTAGTCTTTTTTTATTGAAGAGACTTGTACAATAATAATTTTTTAAAAAATCAGAAAATATCAATGAATCAAAAATAATGACAATGCCTTTTTGGCGATTTTAGAATAGAAAAAAGTAATCCAACAGTAAAAGCTCAGGTCAAAACAACACTTGTTTTTAATTGTTGCTTCCAGACACCTGACATCTCTTTTCTTTAACTAACC
Organism: Gymnoscopelus braueri; assembly: GCF_963280865.1. NCBI lineage: Eukaryota > Metazoa > Chordata > Actinopteri > Myctophiformes > Myctophidae > Gymnoscopelus > Gymnoscopelus braueri. The sequence continues at coordinate 2,679,764 of NC_137621.1, read as the reverse complement.
TGTCAACATCAGGGACCAGGTTCTGAGCAGTATTAACTTTCATAATGTCATTTAGGTGTGCATGTGTCAACACTGTGCGCAGTTTGGATTTGTTGATGTTCATTACAGAGAAAGCCTGCTCACAGAGGTATGTTGTGCCAAACATACAGAGGATCTCCCTTCTCCCTTCCCTAAAACACCCTGAACAACGCTCCACACGTCCTAGACTCTTCTCCCTTCCCTAAAACACCCTGGACAACGCTCCACACGTCATAGACTCTTCTCTCTTCCCTAAAACACCCTGGACAACGCTCCACACGTCCCAGACTCTTCTCCCTTCCCTAAAACACCCTGGACTTCACTGATTGGCTAACGAGACCCATCAGGCTTTGTGGATTGGCCGAGGTTTTTGTGACGTTTGTCCTGTGTCATATAGTAAGTGTTTGTGTATGGACTGCCCACCTTTATAGGACAAGACTTTGTGGATTACTTTATAAACTTATCGTTGCTGGTCGGTGTATGGAATGTTGCGCATCACAGCGTGTCTCACAGGAGGTCCATGCAGACACTTTGCCGCTTCTGTGGCGGTGGGGAGTGAGGTGTACGCCTTTGGAGATTTCGGGGGTGGTATCTCCAAGGACCAGATAGAGGTGCATGTTTTCAACACAGTCTCTTTGCGCTGGAGGAAGTTGCCTCTTGTGGAAACTGAACGAGGAGAGCGCCCCCCTGAGGTTTCCCCTGAGTGCTTCGGCCACACAGCTGTGCTAATAGAAGCTATCGTCTACATCTGGGGAGAGACTAATAAGAGAATGAATGAGTACTACGACGTGCTTTATGCGTTTGATGTGGACGCCCACAGTTGGTTCAGGCCCGAGGTATCAGGGTCTCTTCCATCTGAGAGGATGTGTCATTCAGCCTGTGTCTTGGAGAAGGTCATGTATGTCTTTGGAGGAGCTAGGACCAAAAAAAAAAAGAAAAAAGAACTAGTTAGCGGGCCTGATCCGGCCCGCTAACTAGTTTAATCCGGCCCGCGAGATGATTTTGCAAAGCAGAAAAAAAATAAAAATAATATTTTTTTAAAATATTTTTTTGGCCAAGTCTACACCTGCAACCACACGTAACTTCCACTTTCCTCTTCTTCTTCCTCGTCCTTGTATTGGTATTGTTTGTGTTGGAGCGCCTCAGTGCGGCTGCAGAGTTCATGTGCAACCTCTTTCAGAGAGAGATAGAGACACTAGAAACTCTGCTGGAGAGACAAGACAAACTGTGTAGACTTGGCCCTTTGAAATAAAATGTTTTTTTTTCTTAATGGTAATCGATTAATTAATCGGTAAGGCCTAACGGTAAACGGTTAATAAAATGTCTCCATTTGGCCATCCCTATTTGTGAAGTTTACATTTTCAGAATGTGCTTGTACTAACTAAGTAAAGTAAACAAAGAAAACTATCTGAAGTTGTTGTTATTTTTAGTTATTATGCCATGATTTTACCGGTCCCCCCTGAGCTAAAATGAGTTTGCCATCCCTGAGCTAGGTGGTCCGATACACACTTGTTCGATATGCACAGTCTCTCCAAAGACATCTTCAAGTTGGACACCACCACAATGGTCTGGTCTTCAATTAACGTCAGAGGCACTCCGCCACCTCCGTCAATACATCACTCTGCCGCCATCATCGGCACAAAGATGTTTGTATTTGGCGGTATAGGGGGTCAAAGTCTCTGCAACGACCTCAGTGTTTTTGACATTGAGACCAACTGCTGGACGAGGATTCCTTCTGCAGACCTCTGGCCAAGAAGTGTGTATGCTCCCTCAGCCTTTGCCCACAATGGAGAGCTGTACTTGCTTAAAACCAATGTTGTGTGGAAATATATTCCAGAGATATCCTCCTGGAAGAAGGTTGAGCCAAAGGGGAAGACACTGTGTTGGGTGGATGGGATGTGCTGCTGCACGGTGGGAGATCGTATCATCCTCTTTGGACAATCCGACGATCCACAACACAGTGAAAACCCACATATCCTGTACATCTTAGACTTAAGCCCTAGTCTGAAGACTTTATGCAAGCTAGCAGTTATTCAGTTCAGCCTGGAGCAGTCAGAACTCCCACATGATATCAGGTGGGAACTGGCGAACATGACAACCGACAGCAACTGAAAAGAGTTCCTGGAAATGGAACAGAGGAATGGGAAAGATGAGGAGATTGTCAGCCTTAAAACAAGACCAGGAGACCTGGTTCTGCCAGACCCAGAATAAGTACTTTATAAGATCAGAGCACTACGTCACCGGACTTCACATGACGTGTCAGCCTGTGTCTATGCCCATGTATGGATGAAAGGGGGACAGACTTTTTTGGCTGGGGCCGGAGGACAAAGTGACCATGCCCATGTATGGACAAAACAGGTACAAAGCCTCATGTAAGCCCGACCCCTTGGGTCTGGCAAAAATGACTCCAGATGGGAAAGAAAGATCAGCTCCCCCTATGGAACTGGATACGTCACTTTTCCTTCGTTTGACCAAACGGTCTCAAATCCGGGGCGTGAGTCTCATAAGAGTCTGAGCGGCCTGAACTCGGGTCTGAGGGGGAGACAGAGGTTAACCACATTTGTGCCGGGCATCGAATAATGTTTATGCCGGGTTTATGCAGAATGTAGAATGCTGGAGGATTGGATTTGTTTTCTCCATCAAAGTTAATGTTTTTATTTGGTTTTGTGAGCAGTGTTACACAACGGTATTCAATCATAAATGCTACAGTACTAGCGATCTTGTGAATACGCAGGTGTCTGGTTTGAATATAACGTTTTTAAATTGACTTTTACAACTCTGTTTCCCAATATGGCAGCTAGAGATTTAACTAAAACGAAGATAAGAGAACATATTACTCCAGTTCTAGCTTCACTACACTGGCTCCAAGTTGTTTTTAAGATTGATTAAAATTTTTGCTTTATCGTTAAATTAGTTGTACTTTTCTGTAATTGTATTCTTGCTCTGTAAAGCACCTTGAGCTGCATTTCATGTCATGAAAGGTGCTATACAAATAAAGTGTATTATTATTATTGTCTCCGCCGGAGGCGGAGAGTATGTTTTCGCTTCGTCCCGCTGTGTGTCCCCCCCCCTAGCCAAGCTAACATTGGTCAAGCTCCACGTGACACGTGACAATATGTTGACACCAATGCTTTTGATTGGCTAGAGGGACGCATGACGAAATAAAATCCTATAAATAGGTGTTTCACTTCAAAAAGCCATTTATGTTTTTTGAAGTGAGGTAAGACAGGATTGATTGATTGATTGATGTAGTTTATTTAGAAAGACATGAGAATAGTACATGACAGTACATAACAGTACATGGAAGTACAAATTCACAATACAAGGTCTACTAAACTGGAAACTCTCATTAAGCATTACGCTTGTTTAAGATGAGAACCCCATGCACACAAATTATGATGAAATATAAGAGGCAGGCAGATATACACACTACTATACAGAATGTCATACAATCAGCTTTCAGGTTACTGGTATGACGAGAGAAAAATATATATATACAAAAGAGGAAAATGAAGGAGGGGGGGGGGGTAGGGAGGGGTAGGTTAAGACTTAGACAGGGGCCATTTTCGAATTGCAGCCTCCTGAAGGTGTATCTTTAGGGCAGTTTTGAAAGTGAGTAGGGTTTTACACTCCTTTACTCCTTTTGGTAGGGCATTCCACATTTTTGATGAATAGCATGAGAACGAGTTCATACCCTTAGTTGAGCCAAATCTGGGTTGAACATGATCAGTGGAGCTGCCTCTGGTGTTATGATCATGGACTTCATTAACATTTTTGAAGTATTTTGACAAATCAATCACGGATCAATCAGTCTTGATTGGAACAGTACCTTCCAGTACAAATCACCCGTCCGTCCGTGCGTGTGTGTGTCCCTCTGAGAACACCTAACATTGGTCAAGTTTCATGTAATATAATATAATAATATAATATAATATAGCTTAGACAGGAACAGTACTATCCAGTACAAACCGAGATCACAGCTGAGATCACACAATGCAACTAACTCCCATTACGCAAACTGAAGAAGCAGTAAATCATCGTCTGAAACCTGATGAAGAAGCAAAGGCGCAGAAGGCCAAAGCTAAGAAACAGAGACAAAGAACACTAAACAGAGACAAAGAATCCCTAAATGACAAAAAACAATAGCACAGGTCTGCTGGCGGAGACTTGTGCTCCGAGGAGCACATTTTCTAGTTATTATTATTATTATTATTAATATACAGGAGGGTTCCTCGTGTGTGATCTGATCTGGAGGACTAGGCCTACAGACTCTAGCATAGTCCAATCCTACTGAAACTACTGCGAGGTCAACTAAAGGAAAGGACATCATCATGCCACTGACACGGGAGAGAGGAGAACTTTACTTTGATTAAAAATACACCAAGAGCAAGAGACAACTTTCACATTCATTTCAGCCAGGAGGTGATGAGGAAACGCAAGCTGTTTGACGACGTGAAACCAGGCGCCAAGGAATCGCAGCTGGATTTGAAGCCCATTTCTTGAATATCTTAAGCCCGCAATTCCCATTAATGGCCCAGCAGACAGCGTTTTTTAATTCGCTGAAAAAGTGCTCTGTACAAACCAACTGTGCTCCCTTCGTCCATATTTCTTTTACAGTCAATGCGCCAAACGTATCCTCAAATCTAAAAACCTGTCATATTCAATGAGACGCCCACCGGTATTAACCCATTAAGACCGGGAACGCGTCAATTTAGATGTCTTTGGCTATTCAAAAATAGCAGATTTACAAGCTCACCGCACTGAGTGCCGCGCTATGAGCTTGCAGATCTGCTATTTTTAAAAAATCTTGAAAATGTGTGCAAATCTTTGAATATATATATTTTTTAAAGCGAACATTTGTAACTCAAATCTTTGCTTCTGGGGGGTCCCTGGAACAACATATTTTGAGATGGGGGTCCGCGGCCAAATACAAATCATTGTGGGGGTCCTTGACATGGAAAAGTTTGAAAACCACTGGTTTATTTGGCTGCGGAGGAGGACCCCTCTAGCTCTAAAATGTTTTTGCGCCCAGGAGCAAAGATTTTAGTTTAAAACGGTTTGCTTTCAAATATATATATTCAATGATTTGCACAAATGTTCACGATTTTTCAAAACTAGCAGATCTACAAGCTCATAGCACAGCACAAGAATACTAAACAATATTTTCAATACGTTTTTATTAGCACATTCATTCAAAAAGTTACAAAAAAAGTTACAATTACAGCTGTAGAATATAACAAAATAAGCACAATATTTGCTTCTGATATGTAGTGGAAAATACTTGAGTAAAAGTGTACTTAAAGTACAGTACTTGAGTAAATGTACTTAGTTACCTTCCACAGCCTTCCAGAGGCCGTGTTTTCTCTGGGAAGGGAACAATATTATGCTTCACATAAAAAACACGACAAGGGTCCTTGAAGACCCTCTCTGAACCCTGGGGTCAATGCACCCTGGGGGGTCCGGTCATCTGATTAGAACAGTGGTTCTCAAAGTAGGGTCCGGGGACCCTACTTTGCAGAGTGGCTGTTTTTGTGAACATTTAGGCTGAAGCGGTGAACGTTTTGACCTGTAATAATGACCTGGAACTGGTTGGAGACACACACACACACACAAGGAAAGACAGAGAGAGAGAGAGAGAGAGAGACAGACAGACAGACAGACAAAGCAAGAGGGAGAAAGGGAGGGGGAGAGACACACACACACACACACACACACACACACACACACACACACACACACACACACACACACACACACACACACACACACACACACACACACACACACACACACACACACACACACACACACACAGTAACTACCTTTAATTTAATTAAACTACATTAGATACTGCTGTCAGCGCTTTCAAAAGTGTATTCCTCTTTGTTCTCCAACATTCCAATGTCACTAAAAACTAAGCTTCAAGACCTCCCAATGTCACTAAAAACTAAGCTTCAAGACCTCCCAATGTCACTAAAAACTAAGCTTCAAGACCTCCCAAAACAAACTGATTCACTTCTGTACTTCTGGGCCTGAAGCCCATGACCAACCTAATTCCAACACACTGTGCTTGACTGGGATGGCTCAGGGTTAAAGGAGCATTTCACCCCTGGAAGAAACTGCAATCACTCAATGGTAATAGTATTTGTAGTAGATAACAGTAGCACAATTAAAGATTTGCACCCTATGGCCAGAAAAATTATGAAATCTGTGTGTTTGACTAGGGTTTGACTGGACTGCTGCAATACTACAATGACCATAATGCTTTGGTGCACTGCCCCTCCCTGTGGGGAGGGGAGGTTGCATGTGGGTGTGATCTCCAACAACAACATACAAACAGCATGCCAG
>NC_137621.1:2630898-2668398 GCF_963280865.1 Gymnoscopelus braueri | reverse complement strand
TGTAGTGGAGTAGTATTGCAAATTGGAAATACTCCAGTAAAGTAAAAGTACCTCAAAATTGTACCTAAGTACAGTACTTGAGTACATGTACTTAGATACTTTCCACCACTGGGAATATGTATATATACACATATGATATATGATATGGGGGGGGGGGGGGTTGGGTCCCTGGCACTAAATATTTTCAGATGGGGGTCTGGGGCCAAAGACGTTTTAATTTCACGCTCCACCACATGAAAATGTTTGAGAACCAAAGCTGGAGTTAAACAATAATTACAACATTTGGAAGGAAGCCCACATGAGCAACGACCCATATTTATAAGCGACTTTACAGGGTAAAAACAAACCAAAAGTCGCTTATAATAAGCAGACATGGCAACACTGGTCCCCCCCCCCCCCCCACACACACACACACACACCACGGCAGGTTGACCTTTTGACCTCCAGGTCACCGGTTTAAATCCACCAACACCAGCTGGGCACCGCTAGGCGTCTGGTGCAACGCTTTACGCATTTATTATCATTATCAGAGGTTAATCTTTTTCTTTTTTAAGGCGTGGCTTTGTAATCGTTGTGAGTGGGCCAAGGATCGGGCCCTGAGGGACCCCGGTCGGTAATGAGAGGGGTTTAAGTGGTTAAAGGCTTAAACAATAAATACCATTTTTTAACCCATCATGTCCCTCTACAGCAGCAGTGTGGTGGTGTTTACCGGCAGAAACACACCATCCTGGCCTAGCGGTCCGGACACCTATAGGCTCCTATGTAGCCTGACAGTGCATCGCGGGTTCGAGTCCCGTTCCCGACGATCTTTACTGCATGTCTCTCTCTCCCTGTTTCCTTTCAATCTACAGTTACACGATACGCTATTAAAAAATGACACCCCGACAGAGACGGAAAGTTACAATATAACAATATACCACTAATGACATTATTGTGTTAGGGAAATGCGAGAAAAACAAAAACAAATCTCCATGAATTCAAGGCTCTTCATAGAGTGTGTAGTAATTGATAGTAAATAAGGAAAATGTGGGTGAACTGCTCCTTTAAATACAGTACTTTTTACAGCACTCTGCCTGGAGAAGGATTAAGTTCCTTTAAAACAACACACTGTCAGTGTGTTGTTTTACACACACACACACACATACCCAGGGGGGGGGGTGAAGGGGGGTAAGGAAGAGGAGGGGGGGGCTTCAAAGGGTTCTGTATGTTTACCGAGAGGTCCCTCGGTTTCCCCTCTCCCGCGTCCACTCTGTGTCACACTCACACACACACGCGCACACACACACACACACACACACACACACACACACACACACACACACACACACACACACACACACACACACACACACACACACACACACACACACACACACACACACACACACACACACAGAATTACTTTGTAGATTTTGATTATTATTAGTACAAATCATACATTAACCACTTCAGCCCTATTTAAACTTTGGCTATTAGAAAGTAGCAGATCTACAAGCTCACAAAGCGTCGCGATGCGACACGTTGTAGATCTGCTACTTTCACAATCTGCATGACGAGTATGTTTACTTTTTGGTACTTTTAAGTATATTTTGATGCCAATACTTTTGTACTTTTACTCAAGTACGTTTACGATTACCGGACTTCTTGTAACAGAGTATTTCTGCATTGCAGTATTGATACTTTTACTTAAGTAAAAACATTTGAGTACTTTTTCAACCACTGCTCACTTGCACACACGCACACACACTCTCTCTTCACAGTATCCTTAATGTCAAGTGGATTATTGTCATGAGAGAACCCGTCTAAGCGTAGCTCAGCTTAAGATGAAGGTGATGATGATGATGATGATGTTGAAAGCAGTGAGGAGGCAGCCCCAGAAGTGCTCATCCACGACCTTTAACCTCCAACTCGCACCGGTTGTGTCAACATGTTGAGTTAGAGACACATTACATGAAGATCCATGGACACACACACACACACACACACACACACACACACACACACACACACACACACACACACACACACACACACACACACACACACACACACACACACACACACACACACACACACACACACACACACTTATTATTCCCACAATGCATGGCATCATTTAGTATTTACCTTGTTTACTGTAAGTCACTTTGGATGAAGAGCGTCTGATAAATGGATACATTGTAAATGGATACATTGTGAGCTTGTAGATCGGCTATTCTCAGTGAAGAGATGTGGAGTAGAGGAGAGAGAGAGAGAAAAAGAAGTAAGGGGAACTTGTGTTCTTAAAACGCCTGTGGTCACACACTATTAACCCTCTGTTGACCTTTCCACTAGAAGAGACACCGTGGACAGAAGATGATCTGAAGGAGGGATGAACAACATTCCTTCAAACTAAAGGAAGTTAAGATAACACAAAGCTGTAAAAAAACACTGGTTCTCACAACGTGGGGTCTGGGGAGGTCAGGGGTCAATGTCAGGTCCAGGGACCACCGGTGGGGGGGGCTTGGTCCTGGGGGGGGGGCTTGGTTCTGGGGGGGGGGGGGGCCTTACAGGTTCTGTAACTCTGAGTGTGTACAAATGGAATCAAATGGAGCAACAACATGGGGGTCCTTGATATTAAAGAAGACTGACATTTAAACGTCATCTACTGGGTGGCTACCAATATAAAGAAAATGAATGCATCTGTGTCTGTCTTTTGCGTTTGCGTGTGTGTGTGTGTGTGTGTGTGTGTGTGTGTGTGTGTGTGTGTGTGTGTGTGTGTGTGTGTGTGTGTGTGTGTGTGTGTGTGTGTGTGTGTGTGTGTGTGTGTGTGTGTGTGTGTGTGTGTTTTCCCATGACATTAGTCAGGTGACCCCTTGTACACGAGCTGATCTGAAAGGAGGGCTGAACAACATTCCTTAAAACAAAACAAAGGTGTAATAAAGATAGGGATTGTCATAGAGAGGGAGGGACAGAGAGAGTGAAAGACAAGATAAAACACACACACACACACACACACACACACACACACACACAGAGAGAGTGTGAAAAACAAACAAGTAATCCATCTTGTTTTTAGCAGCTCGACAGAGATTCCTTTCTCGAGACACTTTATTGGTTTGGAGTGAATTTCAGGTCCAATAAATACACTGTTTGGTTCATTGAGTCTGAGGGGGGGGGGGGGGGACACTGAAGCCACTTCTTTCTTTACACACACACACACACACACACACACACACACACACACACACACAGACACTCCTAACAGCTTAGCAGCAACAGTCGATGAAGAATCCAGAGTTGGTTGATTGCGGACCTTATTCCTGATTTGTACCGAAAACAGCAGATCTAGAAGCTTGTAGATCTGAAAATATGTTTTGACTCTGACGCTCAAATAAGTATGATGATGAGTGTCCTTTCACTTACTCCTCTGTATATGAACAGTGTATCTACGAGTATAAAAAACAGACTTTTCCCCATCAGTTTGTCTGTGTATTTACGTCTAACACATCTTCACAATTCACAGTTATACATCCTTTCCGTTTAGTCCCGGAAACCTATCCGCGGTTGTTCTGCCGATGGATACGGCGGACACTCAGAACACCAACATCAAAATGTTAAATTCCCCAGAAGGTCTTAATAATACCGTGGCAGGAAATCTGAATTCGCCACGTTTCGCCCGACGGCAAAATAGGGTACGGTAGGTTATGGTGAGATAGCAGACAAAGAGATTAGCGCTTATACAGTCAGTGTGGGTTTCATGTTGGAGGCCGCGATTTAATTTATATGTAAATTATATGACATGATATGACGTCCAGGGCGCTACTCGCATCGGAGTGTTTATTGACGCCCGCAAAATGTTCCAACCTTTTCGACCGTTGCCGTGGCTCCACTGTCGCGTCATCTGCGTTATTATCAGCACAAAAACAGTCTTGCTGAAATAACGTAAACATGGACTTCTTCTCATGGCTGTGTTGACGAATCACCATCAGGTGATAAATGAACGGGTTGTCAGACACATGATGATGATGAAGATGATGATGATGATCGGCGCTCCTCTCCAAACAGTTTAAATATCTTCTGCTAGAAGAACCCAGGGGGCGCTCCGCCAGAAATGCTGGATGCTCAGGCGCTGCGTTAGAGCATATAAAGTCATAATATATCTAGAGAACGGACAGCCCCGCCCCCACCTATTCATTTCAATGAAAGTTGCATGAAGCACCCAGAAGTACCTCTATACTTCCTGGGATTGGCTCCAACGTCTGAGCCAATCAGAGCAGAGCGCACAAGCGTTTCAGACGATCAGAAGCATGGGCGCAGTATAACGTTCTAAATGCGGAAGTCTTGCAATATCAGATTTGGCCACCAGGCTTCTATATGGCTTTTTAAAAAAATCAAGTCAGAGGGGCTCTCTCTCTCCAGCTCATCTTTACCACAGCATGGTGGCTATAAGACGCTGGCAGCTCAAAAACACACTTCCTGTGGACAGGTCCTCCTTCCTCTTTGTCATTGGCCCTCCATGACCCTCAGTACTCCCTGGCCTCCTCCAGCTCCTCCTGGTAGACCTCCAGGTCAGGGTGGTCTCTACAGTCCAGCCCGTTGTTGGGCGGCCGCACCGAGTGGAAGCGACTCCAGTCTCCTTTACACAGGATCCACGGCAGCACGTCCACCTGAACCATGAAGACAAGAAGACAATTAGAGACACGTCCACCTGAACCATGGAGACAAGAAGACAATTAGAGACACGTCCACCTGAACCATGAAGACAAGAGGACAATTAGAGACACGTCCACCTGAACCATGAAGACAAGAGGACAATTAGAGACACGTCCACCTGAACCATGGAGACAAGAAGACAATTAGAGACACGTCCACCTGAACCATGAAGACAAGAGGACAATTAGAGACACGTCCACCTGAACCATGGAGACAAGAAGACAATTAGAGACACGTCCACCTGAACCATGAAGACAAGAGGACCATTAGAGACACGTCCACCTGAACCATGAAGACAAGAGGACAATTAGAGACACGTCCACCTGAACCATGAAGACAAGAGGACAATTAGAGACACGTCCACCTGAACCATGAAGACAAGAGGACAATTAGAGACACGTCCACCTGAACCATGAAGACAAGAGGACAATTAGAGACACGTCCTCCTGAACCATGAAGACAAGAGGACAATTAGAGACACGTCCACCTGAACCATGAAGACAAGAGGACAATTAGAGACACGTCCACCTGAACCATGAAGACAAGAGGACAATTAGAGACACGTCCTCCTGAACCATGAAGACAAGAAGACAATTAGAGACACACGTCCACCTGAACCATGAAGACAAGAGGACAATTAGAGACACGTCCACCTGAACCATGAAGACAAGAGGACAATTAGAGACACGTCCACCTGAACCATGAAGACAAGAGGACAATTAGAGACACGTCCACCTGAACCATGGAGACAAGAAGACAATTAGAGACACGTCCACCTGAACCATGGAGACAAGAAGACAATTAGAGACACGTCCACCTGAACCATGAAGACAAGAGGACAATTAGAGACACGTCCACCTGAACCATGAAGACAAGAGGACCATTAGAGACACGTCCACCTGAACCATGAAGACAAGAGGACAATTAGAGACACATCCACCCACCTGAACCATGAAGACAAGAGGACAATTAGAGACACGTCCACCTGAACCATGGAGACAAGAAGACAATTAGAGACACGTCCACCTGAACCATGAAGACAAGAGGACAATTAGAGACACGTCCACCTGAACCATGAAGACAAGAGGACAATTAGAGACACGTCCACCTGAACCATGAAGACAAGAGAACAATTAGACACACGTCCACCTGAACCATGAAGACAAGAGGACAATTAGAGACACGTCCACCTGAACCATGAAGACAAGAGGACAATTAGAGACACGTCCACCTGAACCATGAAGACAAGAAGACAATTAGAGACACGTCCACCTGAACCATGAAGACAAGAAGACAATTAGAGACACGTCCACCTGAACCATGAAGACAAGAGGACAATTAGAGACACGTCCACCTGAACCATGAAGACAAGAGGACAATTAGAGACACGTCCACCTGAACCATGAAGACAAGAAGACAATTAGAGACACACGTCCACCTGAACCATGGAGACAAGAGGACAATTAGAGACACGTCCACCTGAACCATGAAGACAAGAGGACAATTAGAGACACGTCCTCCTGAACCATGAAGACAAGAAGACAATTAGAGACACGTCCACCTGAACCATGAAGACAAGAGGACAATTAGAGACACGTCCTCCTGAACCATGAAGACAAGAAGACAATTAGAGACACGTCCACCTGAACCATGAAGACAAGAGGACAATTAGAGACACGTCCACCTGAACCATGAAGACAAGAGGACAATTAGAGACACGTCCTCCTGAACCATGAAGACAAGAAGACAATTAGAGACACGTCCACCTGAACCATGGAGACAAGAGGACAATTAGAGACACACGTCCTCCTGAACCATGAAGACAAGAGGACAATTAGAGAATCACCAAGGGTCATAGTTTCATAGGGTCAAGGGTCATAGTTTCATAGGGTCAAGGGTCATAGTTTCATAGGGTCAATGGTCATAGTTTCATAGGGTCATAGTTTCATAGGGTCAAGGGTCATAGTTTCAGTCCACAAAATGAACACTAGTTGCAGACAGTCTTCTAACTCGTTGGTTCTCAAAGTGGGGTCCCAGGGGGTCCCCAGCTAAATGATGGATAGTTAGGAACCAAATGGACCCAAATGGTCTGTAACTCTGAGAGTGTACACATGGAACCAAATGGACCCTAACGGGTCCAGGGTCCATTTGGTTCCATTTGTACACTCTCAGAGTTAATCATTAAAATTGATTTTACAATATAAATTGGGGTCCCAGAGATAGAAATGCCATTAAATGGGGGTCCGTCGCCCTAATGCATGACAAACTGGGGGTCCTTGAAATTAAAATAGTTGAGAATCACTGCTAGAGCCGTAAAGATCTTCTCTTACGGGGCATATCTTTTCAAATGGGGGTCCGTGGGCTAACAAGTGTCAAGTTGGGGGTCCTTGACATGAAAAAGGTTGAGAACCCCTGCTCTATCTAACCTTGTAGTGCAGCTCTGGTGAGAACTCGGTGCTGATGAGGTTGTGGCAGGGCTCCCCTATAACTAGCCTTGTAGTGCAGCTCTGGTGAGAACTCGGTGCTGATGAGGTTAGGGCAGGGCTCCTCTATAACTAACCTTGTAGTGCAGCTCTGGTGAGAACTCGGTGCTGATGAGGTTGGGGCAGTATAACTAACCTTGTAGTGCAGCTCTGGTGAGAACTTGGTGCTGATGAGGTTGGGGCAGGGAACCTTTATATCTAACCTTGTAGTGCAGCTCTGGTGAGAACTCGGTGCTGATGAGGTTGGGGCAGGGCTCCTTTATAACTAACCTTGTAGTGCAGCTCTGGTGAGAACTCAGTGCTGATGAGGTTGGGGCAGTATAACTAACCTTGTAGTGCAGCTCTGGTGAGAACTCGGTGCTGATGAGGTTGGGGCAGTATAACTAACCTTGTAGTGCAGCTCTGGTGAGAACTCGGTGCTGATGAGGTTGGGGCAGTATAACTAACCTTGTAGTGCAGCTCTGGTGAGAACTCGGTGCTGATAAGGTTAGGGCAGGGCTCCTCTATAACTAACCTTGTAGTGCAGCTCTGGTGAGAACTCGGTGCTGATGAGGTTAGGGCAGGGCTCCTCTATAACTAACCTTGTAGTGCAGCTCTGGTGAGAACTCGGTGCTGATGAGGTTGGGGCAGTATAACTAACCTTGTAGTGCAGCTCTGGTGAGAACTCGGTGCTGATGAGGTTGGGGCAGTATAACTAACCTTGTAGTGCAGCTCTGGTGAGAACTCGGTGCTGATGAGGTTGGGGCAGTATAACTAACCTTGTAGTGCAGCTCTGGTGAGAACTCGGTGCTGATGAGGTTGGGGCAGTATAACTAACCTTGTAGTGCAGCTCTGGTGAGAACTCGGTGCTGATGAGGTTGGGGCAGTATAACTAACCTTGTAGTGCAGCTCTGGTGAGAACTCGGTGCTGATGAGGTTGGGGCAGTATAACTAACCTTGTAGTGCAGCTCTGGTGAGAACTCGGTGCTGATGAGGTTGGGGCAGTATAACTAACCTTGTAGTGCAGCTCTGGTGAGAACTCGGTGCTGATGAGGTTGGGCGCTCCGGCCCCTTTGCCGCGGGTGATGAGCTTCATCTGCCCGTCGTAGCAGCAGTGCTGCGCGGCCAGCGTGGGGCTGTCGTAGGACAGCATGGAGCGGATGCAGAAGCGCGCCGACGGCTTGTAGATGTCCAGCCGCTCCTTGGGGCCGCTGGCGTCCCTCCAGCGGAAGGTGCGGCGGAGCCGCGCGTCCGCCAGGTTGACGGAGCCGTAGACCGCCTCGGTCGGGTAGGAGCAGGGGCAGCTGGGCAGCTCCGTCAGCACCTGGTGCAGGTACTGACGCAGGAAGTCGTTCCTGCAGCTCAGCCACTTCTCACAGCTGTCCACATCTGGAGGGGGAACCGGGGTGTGATGGGTTAAAGGTTTCCATGACATGCTGGCGGTGGTGGAAAAAGTACTCACATTTCTTACTTGAGTAAAAATATCAATACTGCATTGTAGACATACTCTGGGACAAAAGTCCGGATAAAAAAATGTGCTTAAGTACAAACGTATTGGTATCAAAATGTACTTAAAGTACCAAAAAATAAAGTGCTAAAATGTTTGAAAATAGCAGATCTACAAGCTCACAACACGTTGTGATGCGACGCGTTATGAGCTTGTAGATCGGCTGTTTTCAAATAGCCTATAAATATAAAATATGGCTGAAGTGGTTATTGTATGTTTTATAATGTCATCATTTATATCTGCAAAGTAACTTAAGTAAGTTTTCAAATAATTGTAGTGGAGTAAATGTACAATATTTGCCTCTGAGATGTAGTTGAGTAGAAGTAAAAGTACTGAAAATTGGAAATACTCCAGTAAAGTAAAACAAATTAAAAAAGGGTAAAACTTAAGCTCAGTACTTGAGTTTCTAAACCTACTCACTGTTACAACAATAATAATACCTGGAATTATAAAGCACTTTTCTAAGTACTGAAAGACGCCTTACGTGTGTGTGTGTGTGTGTGTGTGTGTGTGTGTGTGTGTGTGTGTGTGTGTGTGTGTGTGTGTGTGTGTGTGTGTGTGTGTGTGTGTGTGTGTGTGTGTGTGTGGCCAGGGGGGAGAGGGGAAAACAACCTCAGATAAGCAAATAAGATAAGAATTAAAAGCAATAAAACTCTAAAAATATCAGGAGTTGAAATCAAAGTCAACTCGGAAAGGCGAAATGTGAAACGTGTCTGCAAAATAAGAGTTTTACTCTTGGTACTTTTAAACTTATACTCAAGTAAAATGTTTGAATCCAGGACTTTACATGATGAAAGGAGCTTTGGTTGTTCACAGGCCAGCGCTTAACGCCAGGAGAGCAATAAAGATATTCAAACATTTCTGGGAAGAATGAGCTTTTTTTTCCTTCTTTTTTTCATCAGTCCCTTCAGTGGAGAGATCCTTTTATTTAGAGCATTCTGGAAGAGGGTGGTGGTGGTGATGGGTGTGTGTGAGTGTGTGTGTATGTGTGTGTGTGTGAGAGAGTGTGAGTGTGAGTGTGTGTGTGTGTGTGTGTGTGTGTGTGTGTGTGTGTGTGTGTGTGTGTGTGTGTGTGTGTGTGTGTGGGTGTGCCTTTGCGTGTGCGTGTGCGTGTTTATGTGTGTGTGTGTGTGTGTGTGTGTGTGTGTGTGTGATACGTACTAGTGTCCAGGGAGTCAGTGCTGTTGGTTGTGTGAACAGGAGGAAGCTCGGTGACAGCCAGGATGTCATCTGTACAAAACAACAAGACAACAAGACACAGGACTTTAAGTCTAAAGGCTAAACATTAACCACATGAACCCTAAACAGGACCCCCTTAGCTGAGAGAGAGATGAAGCAGAGAGCCACTATATTTTGTATAACATTGTGTTGCAGATTAAACTTTTTCATACATTTCATAGATAGCTTCATAGACTTGTTTGAAAATACACATAAATATGAATCCAACACTGATAGTTGCTGTTAAACAGTTAACCACCCTTTGAAAACGTGTACTTGGTCCGATCTCCCCCCCCCCCCAGGGAGACAGCGTCGAGAACATGTCGAGAACACAAACATAGATATACAAGCTCATAGCGCTGCACCGAGTGATGCGCTATATGAGCTTGTAGATCTGCTATTGTTTTGAAAAATCTTGGGAAATGTGTGCAAATCTTTGAATAAATACATATGTTTTCAAGCGAACATTTGTGGAATGTTTGTCTTTGAAATGTTAGTGTTAATGTTAGTTAAAAAAACTAAAACAAATACTCAATTACATATAGTACTCAAGTAAATGTACTTCAAGTCGCTGGAATTTCAAGCATTCAGAATTCCTGATGAGAAGTGTGTGTGCTTGTGAAGTTGACACGTGTTATTAATAACCATAAAACGTGTTGGCGGGCGCGGGGCACACGCCTGCTAACATTTGGGATTCATCACACGACCGAGGTTCTGAAAACGTCTCTCATAATGCTCTCCAGCGGTGTTGATTTTGATAGGATTTAGTTTTATTCAGTCTTTTGAATACAATTCCATTTAGTTTTAGTCATATTTTAGTCTTCTGAAATGTTTACGTTTCTGTCTAGTTTTAGTCGACTAAATATCATCAGATTATAGTCGACTAAATCTACAGTTGATTTAGTCGACTAAAATGTAGTTTGGCGGTGCCTTGATGGCGTCGTAATGGCTGATTTTAAACTTGGTTGCATGCTGAAAATAGCCGATCTACAAGCTCACAACGCGTCGCAGCGCGACACGTTGTGAGCTAGATCTGCTATTTTCAAAGTGGGTCCTTGAGGAACTTCTGGAGGAACTGCTCCTGGAGGAGGCCCCTGCCTGGCACAAAATACGTGTTAAGATGGGGGGGGGGTCCCCAGTCAAATACATATCATTTTGGGGTCCTTGGCCTTGAAAACGTTGGAGAACCCCCTCTCTATGGTAACCACAGTGTGATAAATCAAGACGTGGCAGATGGCCTGGCGCTTTAACACATTGAGACCTGAAGTCGATTCTACGAGTCTCCTGAATCTCAACAGTATTCTGAAAAATACCAGTGGTATATCAGTGGTGCTCAATCTTTTTCATGTCAAGGACCCCCAAAATGGTATGTATTTGGCCGCGGACCCCAATCAAAATATTTTGTTCCAGGGACCCCCATGAAGCAAAGATTTGAGTTACAAATGTTCGCTTTAAAAAATATATATTTTCAAAGATTTGCACACATTTTCACGAATTTTAAAAAATAGCAGATCTACAAGCTCGTAGCGCGGCACTCGGTGCCGCACTATGAGCTTGTATATCTGCTATTTTTGAATAGGCCAAAGTGTAAAATAATGCTTTTTAGCTAAAATCTAAAAATGACACAGTTCCAGGTCTTAATGGGTTAAAAGAAAGCCTTTCGCACCGCTGGCGCTGCAGAAAGTCACGCCTCCTCCTCATCATCATCATCATCATCATCATCATCAAGCAGGCACACTGAAAATGTCAGATGACACTATGATATGATATGATATGATATGATATGATATGATATGATATGATATGATAGAATACAATATAATATAATATATGAGGCACTTTATTCCCAGAGAACCGCGGGGATGAATCAGTTCCAGGAACAGAGAGCAGTTGAATGTGACAGCGACACGGCGGCTACGAGGCCGTAAATAAAAACGACCGCATAAAGCTTTCCTTTTGGATTCCAGATGGGTCGTCATGAAAAAGCCGTGACTGGAATATTTGGGTCGTTCCGTTTTTCTGGAATGAGTGGAAGGCTTTGTTTGTTCACTGTGCGTTCACTATGATGTGCAGGAGAGGCAGAGCAGGAGCAGCATATGAACATGAACACAGAGCCAAACGTTGACCAGAGCCTGTTTGGATTTGCAGACGTCCCGTGGAGTGGAACCGTGGGCTTGTGGGGGTCACCGCTGCTCCAATCTGGGAACCCATCGCCAAATAAAAAGGAAAAACAGCGCCCTCTGCTGTTTTTTACTTATTCACTTGACTCTGGGACAAGCTCAACGGAGCACCCGTGCGCAAGGAAACCGGGGTTTTTGGTCTGCCCTCAGCGCTCCACTTCCGGTGGTGCGACTATGTTTTCATTCCCACTAACTAATATTTCTCCACGGAACACTAACACCACTTCTCCCAGAGAACATGGATGGTTTTGGTTATAAGCCCACTTGTTTCTATGATGAAAGAGCAATTTAAAATGTTACTAACTTTCCGTGGTCTTGTCGGCTTCGAGGACGCTATTGTTAAATGAGTTTTGGTTTGTTTCTAGTGGGAAAGGAACGGCACACACGTAAATCCCGCCCACTACATTTGATTGGGTAAAGCGCGGCCTGCTTCCTGATCTGATAGCACGCCCACTTGTAACCAATGCACACGGGTTGTCAACGCGGCTACCGACAGATTCAAACGCAGAGCAGAATCTGTTCTTGAGAGATTACCACTGCACAAACCATCAGTGGTTCTCACACTTTGTCATGTCGAGGACCCTCAAAACGATACGTATTTGGCCGCGGACCCCCATTTAAAAATGCTAGTGGAGAACATGTCTGGCTTTAGTCGTCCCTTCCCGTGCGGGAGACTCGGGTTCGAATCCCAGTGTGTTACATATAGGAAGCAGGGGGTCTAGACCGGATCACACTGGTCAGTTCGGAATGAAAACCAGGCTTTTCTGCCTCCGTGGAAAGCCTGGTGACACCAGGTTACTATCAAGCACAAGCCAAAAAAAGAAAGCATAACGACCGCGCTCCCAGATTCTATGTTTTTTATGAGGTTACCACCGCTCACTGTGTCGGGAACCTCATAAAAATATGTCATCTGGGAGCTTTATGGTAAGTGTGAGGTCTTTCTACTCTCTTTTTGCTTAGACGTGTTCTGTCTGGCCTCCACCTTTGTGTTTTGTTTTTAGATGCGTGTGCTTTGTGTGAACTCTCTATCATAGCGTCTCTGTCGGGTGGAAAAAAACTCATTTCTGTCAGGAGAACTCATGAAGGATAAGATATATTCATTGAATATAAAATGAGCAATATATTTATTATGGTTTGGCGATTAATTGGATCTGCTTAGGTACTCTGATAAAGAGCATCTCCCAACCATAGGACTCCCAATCCCCCCCCCCCCCCATAGTACATAAACAGCAGATCCAAAACCACAGGTGGTAGCTGGGGTGGTGGAGAACACTCTAACATAACCATAAACAAACCACAGCCATGTCACTATGACAACATAACCATAAACAAACCACGGCCATGTCACTATGACAACATAACCATAAACAAACCACGGCCACGTCACTCTAACATAACCATAAACACACCACGGCCATGTCACTATGACAACATAACCATAAACAAACCATGGCCACGTCACTCTAACATAACCATAAACAAACCACGGCCATGTCACTATGACAACATAACCATAAACAAACCACGGCCACGTCACTCTAACATAACCATAAACACACCACGGCCACGTCCACTCTAACATAACCATAAACAAACCACGGCCATGTCACTATGACAACATAACCATAAACAAACCACGGCCACGTCACTCTAACATAACCATAAACAAAACCACGGCCACGTCACTCTAACATAACCATAAACACACCACGGCCATGTCACTATGACAACATAACCATAAACAAACCACGGCCACGTCACTCTAACATAACCATAAACAAACCACGGCCACGGTCACTATGTGTAGATACAGAGATCCCCATACAGTACTGTATACATACTGTATATATGGGCATAAAAGCCCCCGATAAAGCCCCCGACACTATACGACATATCGGACCCTCCAGGGACCAGTTGCACCACCTCATACTAAGTTCAAACTTAGCCTAGCTATAGCTTAAATGGCTTTTAAAACGCCTTTTAGCCGGGAAAGTATCTGTGTCATTTTAGATTTCTTTGGCTATTCAAAAATAGCCGATATACAAGCTCATAGCGCGGCACCGAGTGCCGCGCTATGAGCTTGTAGATCTGCTATTTTTGATAAAGAAAATACATCTAAAATGACAGAGATGCGTCCCTGGATTGAATGGGTTAAGCTATAACTAGGCTAAGTTTGAACTTAGTGTGAGGTTTGGTGCTACTGGCTCCTGGTCACATTATGGAGATCAGAGGTTTTCTAGAGGTTTCTACGTACCGGAGCAGCTCTCCTGGTCACATTATGGAGATCAGAGGTTTTCTAGAGGTTTCTACGTACCGGAGCAGCTCTCCAGGTCACATTATGGAGATCAGAGGTTTTCTAGAGGTTTCTACGTACCGGAGCAGCTCTCCAGGTCACATTATGGAGATCAGAGGTTTTCTAGAGGTTTCTACGTACCGGAGCAGCTCTCCTGGTCACATTATGGAGATCAGAGGTTTTCTAGAGGTTTCTACGTACCGGAGCAGCTCTCCAGGTCACATTATGGAGATCAGAGGTTTTCTAGAGGTTTCTACGTACCGGAGCAGCTCTCCTGGTCACATTATGGAGATCAGAGGTTTTCTAGAGGTTTCTACGTACCGGAGCAGCTCTCCAGGTCACATTATGGAGATCAGAGGTTTTCTAGAGGTTTCTACGTACCGGAGCAGCTCTCCAGGTCACATTATGGAGATCAGAGGTTTTCTAGAGGTTTCTACGTACCGGAGCAGCTCTCCAGGTCACATCATGGAGATCAGAGGTTTTCTAGAGGTTTCTACGTACCGGAGCAGCTCTCCAGGTCACATCATGGAGATCAGAGGTTTTCTAGAGGTTTCTACGTACCGGAGCAGCTCTCCAGGTCACATGTGCGTGACTCTGTGGCCGTGCAGGCGTAGCCGCAGGAGCGGACGCGCTTCTGGGCGCCGTGGCCACAGGTCACACTGCAGGGGGTCCACGAGGACCACTCCTCTTCATAGTCTGGATGGATGGAGAGAGAGAGAGAGAGAGGGGAGAGTAGAGAGGGGGGGGGGGTAGAGGGGGAGTAGGGAAGAAAGCGAAGAAGAAGACGAGGTCATATATTAGTCGTCACACTTTGAAGTGAAGCCTGGTTGAATTCCTGACCCAGCTGGTGGATGTGTGTTATGCAATTAAGGAGGAGGGGGGGGGGCAGTGTGGGACCTCTGAGACATTGGGGGGGGGGGGGGGTTCAAAAGACCCAGCAGGAGGAGGAGGAAGAGGAGGAGGAGGAAGAGGAGGAGGAGGGAGGACAGTGAGAGTGGAAGTCAACGGGGGGGAAATAAGCGCTGCTCTTCATTTTAAAAGCAGATTATAGTCTCTCTCAGTCCAGGTTTGTTTAGTTACGAGATGGAAAGCATTCGCTATTAAATATGTATTAAATGTTACATTTCGTCTCTGTCGGGTGGAAACCTCATACAGTATGTACACAACTTTTCAGGATTCAAATACAAAAAATAAAGCAAAAATAGCAGATCTGCAAGCTCCAAACACGTCGCGTTTTGAGCTTGCAGATCTGCTACGCTAATTAATTTATGAAAAAAATGACACTTTAAATATGGAGATATGAGGTTTCTGCTGGACAGCAACCATTTAAAATGCTGACTATCTGCAGGTCATACAGCACATCATCATCTCAACCCAGTGTTCCATTAGATATCTAAAGCATGCAGGAAACGTGTCCCCCCCCCCCACAGGAAGGGGGTCTGGGGGTCCTCTCTGTGGCCCCTGAGTTAGAAACATCAAAGATGCGGGCCCCTGGGCAGGGTTGCCAGATTTTTGCGAGAGAAGCAAGCAACCAGGTCTGTGAAAACGAGCCCACTTTATACACATCGGCTAGTTGAAAATAGCTGATCTACACAGCTTGTAGATCTGCTTTTTTCAAAAGAATCTTGGGAAAACAGTGAAATGTTTGAAATATTTTTTTTAACATTTTAACCTTCTTGTACGGGGCCCGGGCACAAAAAAAATCTGATCGGGATACACAGACAATTACATATTAATTTGGGGGGTCCTTGACATTAAAATAACCCTAACCAATATTTAGAAAACAAGACCCAAAAAAACACAACCTGCAACTGCCAATATTTACAAGCAACTTTACAGAAAAACAAGCCCAAAGTCGCTTATAATAAGCAGACATGGCAACACTGCCCCTGGACAACGAACAGGGTCATCTGTCCAGACGTTTAATAGTTGACACTTTGAAGAGGAATGCCACATTAAACCTGCTTCCACATTCCACTGTAATACAATACAATCTGTATGGTAGAGTATGTTAATACAATATAACTTATACAATCTGTATGGTAGAGTATGTTAATACAATATAACTTATACAATCTGTATGGTAGAGTATGTTAATACAATATAACTTATACAATCTGTATGGTAGAGTATGTTAATACAATATAACTTATACAATCTGTATGGTAGAGTATGTTATTACAATATAACTTATACAATCTGTATGGTAGAGTATGTTAATACAATATAACTTATACAATCTGTATGGTAGAGTATGTTAATACAATATAACTTATACAATCTGTATGGTAGAGTATGTTAATACAATATAACTTATACAATCTGTATGGTAGAGTATGTTAATACAATATAACTTATACAATCTGTATGGTAGAGTATGTTAATACAATATAACTTATACAATCTGTATGGTAGAGTATGTTAATACAATATAACTTATACAATCTGTATGGTAGAGTATGTTAATACAATATAACTTATACAATCTGTATGGTAGAGTATGTTAATACAATATAACTTATACAATCTGTATGGTAGAGTATGTTAATACAATATAACTTATACAATCTGTATGGTAGAGTATGTTAATACAATATAACTTATACAATCTGTATGGTAGAGTATGTTAATACAATATAACTTATACAATCTGTATGGTAGAGTATGTTAATACTATATAACTTATACAATCTGTATGGTAGAGTATGTTAATACAATATAACTTATACAATCTTCTGTTGACATTTAGATGGTGTCAAAGGTCATGTCTCACCTAGACACAGGATCTGACACGAATTTTGACCTGATGGTCAAGATTACATTTATCCCCTGAGCAAGCAGGAAGGCTCTATTAGCTCAATGGTAAGAAAAAAAAAGTCAAATCTGGTGTAAAAGAGGAAAGTTACATAGTACGGCTTTAAATCAAATAGATGTGAGTCTCCGCCAAATGTTACTCAAGCGATAATATTTAACGTAATCTTTCTATCGGGAAAAGGAAAGAAAATACTATCTTACACACTGTTAAATAGGGCAGTGGTTCTCAACCTGTGGGTCGGGACCCCCACATGATTTTGGGGGGGTCCCCACATGACAGTGAAGTGACAATTTATGGACTTTTAAGACCTTTTTAATTCCTAAAAAAGAAAAGAAAAGAAAAAGACAATTACTGCATCAAAAGTAATCAACAAACTATAAAACATTGGCCAAATTGTCAAATAATAGAAGAAAGAGGCAAAAAAATTGAAAATAGTCGATCTACTTGTTGTGAGCTTGTAGATCCGCTATTTTCACAATATTTATCTGTGGAACGGAGTTAAACAAAATGGGGGGTCCCCAGTTCAAATATGATTATTTGGGGGGTCACGGCCTGAAAAGGTTGAGAACCACTGAAATAGGGGAAATTGCTTTTAAAGCTTCACCCAGCTGAAGGCTGCTCAGGTGGTTCTGACGAGCGAGGGGGGGGGGGACTGGAGTAGGGGTTGAGTGTTGTTCTCATGGACACTTGGACACGCACACTGGGCGAGTGGGAATGGGGGAGGGGTTGGGGGGGGAGGGGGATGTGTAACCTTATCCTGAGCACAGCGCTCCGACCCGTATAACCACGCCTCAGCCAGTTAATGCTGCGCTCTAAACTAAATGGATATCACATACTTCTCATGGAAGTCATACTGTCCCTAATGGTCAGTGTGTGTGTGTGTGTGTGTGTGTGTGTGTGTGTGTGTGTGTGTGTGTGTGTGTGTGTGTGTGTGTGTGTGTGTGTGTGTGTGTGTGTGTGTGTGTGTGTGTGTGGGTGTGCACGTGCGTGCTTGTGTGTGTGTGTGTGCATTACTATACGCGTGAAGACCCAGATGTCTCTACAAGTATAGTAGAATAATGAGAAACAGAAGTTTACGATTAGAGAAGGCTTCAGCTATAGAACTGCTATATGCTATATAGGCTACAGTGGACACATAGATGATTCTAACTACTTACTCTAACATGAGCGGCACGACGCATTGCGTGCTTGTGTAGATCGGATATTTTCGGCTTCAGGTTTATTAGGTTCAAGAAAATGGCCCAAACTTTTCACAAAACGGGCCTCCTAAACCTTTGACGTCCTCACGAGTATAGTCATACAAACTG
The DNA here is from genome assembly GCF_963280865.1 of Gymnoscopelus braueri. Lineage (NCBI taxonomy): Eukaryota > Metazoa > Chordata > Actinopteri > Myctophiformes > Myctophidae > Gymnoscopelus > Gymnoscopelus braueri. Next base: position 2,649,921 of record NC_137621.1, on the reverse strand, counting down.
TGTGTGTGTGTGTGTGTGTGTGTGTGTGTGTGTGTGTGTGTGTGTGTGTGTGTGTGTGTGTGTGTGTGTGTGTGTGTGTGTGTGTGTGTGTGTGTGTGTGTGTGTGTGTATGTGTGTGTGTGTGTGTGTGTGTGTGTTTCCAGGTTGAGGGTCCATAAATGTCACTTGTAAGTTAATGGAGCGTTCAAAACAAACATTAAACTGGACGGCTCACGGTCCCACAGAGAGGACAATGGCTTCGTTCCCTCTCTCATCCCTCATCCATCATCCATCCGTTCATTACACTTCATATAAAGTAAAGGTTGTTTTTTTCAGACCCAACGCCTGCGTTCTCACTTGGTAATGCAAAGGGTCTCACTGAGCATCTCATTTGAAAAGGGAAAAAAAGCTCAAGCAGACAGTGAGCCGCCGGTTCGATTCCCGAGGCCGGCAACCTTTTGCTGCGTGTCACTCCCACCCCCCCCCGCCCCCCACCCCGTCTCTCTCTCTCTCCCTCTCTCCCCGTCTCCTGTAATTTTACACTGTACTATATAAAGAAAGGCATAAAAGCCCAAAACATTATTTTCACATTTCAACTCTTGTTGTCAGCGGGCGTGAGAAGGGAAACGAGCCGGACGCTTATCTTGGCCGTGCCTCCATCAAGCCAACTGGAGCCACGAGAGGCACCACTGAGCGAGCTAAAGCGAGCGAGTTGCCGCGCCGAACGTTGCGAAGTTCACTTGATTCAGTGCATTGACAGCATCCGAAGCCGGTGTTACAGATTCATTAAGGTTACACCTCTATACTCTGAGAGTTACACATGGATGCAATGAGAAGGGATACTGAGTTAACTTTATGATAAAGATAAAGATAATGACAATGACAATTGACAAAAGACAGACAGAACAAAGCTAGTGGAAGTACTGCAGGAGTCGTGTGATGCTGTGAAGGACACGCTAGCAGAGAGAACACGCTCTACAAAGAGAGGAAGAAGAAAAGCCATGAGTTCATCTTGTTCTGTGCCGTCTCGCTTCAACTTGTTCATTTTGCTTGGCCACTCTGCTGCGAGCGTAGAACATTCTGGACTAATTGCTGGCATTAAGTACTGAGACCCACAGTTAAACTAAGAGATGTGGGGGAGAGGGGGGGGGGGGGAGAAAGAGAGAGATTCTTTGGCTTAAAACCTTAAGTTTTCTACATATGATTGCAAATTTGCGATATGACACAACTGTCACATTTGCTTTGGCAATGTCAAACGTATGTTTCCCATGGCAAAAGCTCCTTCCAATACCAGAGAGAGAGATGGCACTATGTTGTGTTTTATACATGAACAAATCTCACTATGATGTGTTTTACACGTTAACGTGGCACACAGTCCCACTATGATGTGTTTTACACGTTAACGTGGCACACAGTCCCACTATGCTACCAGCTGTCTGTGTGTCTGTGCCAAGCAGGCCAGGGGCAAAACCATTATCTAACACAAACATCTGTCCCTTACAGGCGGTGGCCATATTTCAAAGCAGCGTGTGCGTGTGTGTGTGTGTGTGTGTGTGTGTGTGTGTGTGTGTGTGTGTGTGTGTGTGTGTGTGTGTGTGTCTGTGTGTGTGGAGCAGCATTCATGACCACTGTGCAAGAAACATAACACTGAAGTACTGAAGTCCTGACGTCAGTCGTTCATCCCCTGGGTCGTGGAGAACAACATTGGGTCATCTTAGAATCGTCTCATATAAGAATTGTGGTCCAAAAATAAACAAACTGTCTCGGCGATATTGTCAGGGAGGAGGTTCTGTATCGTTTATGATAGTCAGTCACTCATATTTGATACAGTCTGTTTGTGGCGAAAATTGAACTAATTCGGCGTCGGTAACATTAGCGTCTTCTCACCGTCAGTTGATGTCAAACACCCGGGATCTTTTGTTTATTTTTGGAACACAGTTCTTATTTGACGCGATATTAAACGTCTATGGGAATTCTGAATGGGGAAATAAACCGCGACTCAGGTAGGATGAGTAAATTACGTCAGACTTCGGTGCTCTATTGTCAGGCAGAAACATTGTATATCCATAATTTCAACTTTTCATATGTTTTACCCGTTAATTTATGCCCTACTTCAGGGGTCATCCCCCCCCCCTCACTACATATTGTATAAAACTGAGGACCGCAGGGTCCATTTGGTTCTGTATATCTGTAAAGAGGGACCAGAGGGGAACTTTTTTCTCACTACTGCCCAAAGGTCGCCAAGGGTACTTCTTGTGAACGTACGGTGAACGCACGTCATGTTGAGTTCAGTCCGCAGGCGGACAGATAGCTAGTGAGAGGAAAATTACATTACATTACAGTCATTTGGCAGATGCTTTTATCCAAAGCGACTTACAATAAGTGCATTCAACATAGCATAGGTAGGGAATGAAACCACTAATCACCGGAAGTCTTAAGTGCATTCTCTTATAAAACAAGCAACTAAGAGTATAGGCCTACCTAGCGCTAAGGTAACTTCCTACTTTCTTAAACAGATGAGACAAATAGGAAAATCAAATGAGCAAGAGCTAAAACAAATGAGTGTATCGACTAAACAAGATCCTGTCCAGGGTGGGGGGGTTTGTCCTGTCAGAGGCACTGGACTGCATGGTGTTGTAAGCCTGTTAGTCACTGTTGGCTCCAGTGAGGTGTTGGTGGTGATTTCACCCTCCTCCTCCTCCTCCTCCTCCTCCTCCTCCTCTGTGACTTCAGGGAACCGCTAGGTTACATGTGTAACCCTGGCGCTCCAAACAGAGCATTCAACATTTAACGTTTTTTGTTTTACCAAAAAAGAGCTCTGCTACTGTACATGGGGACCAAGGAAGAACACGGTTTCAAATGCAGCATACACACTCACGTATGCTTGCTTGCTTTACTTATTCATTTATGCTATTTATTATTATTATAATTTTTTTAAACAAATAAACAATTGTGTTCATAATCGACGCTCAACAGAGCCGCCGTATGCTTAATTTATCAAATAATCGCGATTAGACGATGATGTAATAATTGTGACGGGCCTAACTGGACCTTCCTTACTGTATCGGCCACCATGAGGTTCTAAACATTGTCCAACAAGAAGAGGAGAACAATAAACATATCAGAGTGTCCTTTCTTTTGTTATACAATGAAGGACACCTAAAATAGGGCCGCCAGGTTGAAGTGACACTTCTAAGCAAAGTGTGATTGTCAGTCATGGGGAACAGTATACCATGTCTTATGCAAGGGATAATGCATGGGGAGGTAGTCATTATTGAAATTTAAAGCCCGACAGGGTGATAATGCACCGAGGCGGAGCCGAGGTGCATTATCACCCTGAAGGGCTTTAAATTTCAATAATGACTACCTCCCCATGCATTATCCCGCTTATTACACGGCTACTTAAATACATAAATAAATAAATGGACTCAAAAGTAACAACAAAACGAAGTATTTCCTTGCTTACGGCAATGAAAGTATTCCATAAGTATTGGGCTGGGCGGACAAGTTCGCCTCGAAAAAAAAAAAAAATGAAAAAAAAGACTCGCCCCAAAACACACTCACCCCCCATTCTATATACTGCCGATTTGCCTGTAATACCGCCGGATTTGCCCCGGGGCGACTGTGTTTTGGGGCGAGCGTTTTGGTATTCCCCCGTCGATGCGCCACGATAAACAAGGAAGTGCAGTGGATCAAATAGAATCACTTTTCGGTTATTGCATCGTCTATTTCTCACTTCAAATGTTTTCAAAAACATTCTTGAGAGCAACGTTTAGTTGTAAATGACATTGGTTGTTTGTTTACATGGCTGTCATGTTGGATAAAGCATGGGCAGGTGTTCTGAGTCTCTGATTACACAGCGGTCCGTTATAGAGCTCATCGGTCATTATCAAGAAATAATGACCGATGACTGACCAATCAGAATCGAGCATTCAACCAAGCCGTGTAATAATGGCCAATAACAACGTTCTCTTTGCCAGGCGTGTGTTTTTATAACCACTTCAACCCCAGCATCCATATTCTGAGGGGAACACTAGCAACAAAATAAAAGGTAGATCTACAAGCTCTCAGCGTGTCGCAATGTGACACGTGAGCTTGTAGATCTGCTCTTTGGACAAAGATATTTGGTGTTTTCAAAATGTTCCAATCATTTCACGATTTTTTTTTTTAAATGTTGCCGTGAGCTTCTAGATCTGCTATTTTTTAAAAGCCAAAGTATAAATGGATAAAATGGTTAAAATGATTCTGATGCTAACTACTTTTACCACGGACCCCGTGGACCCCCGTCCCACCCCGTCGCTCCCCCCCAAAGACCCCTTGAGGACCACTAGCTGTAAAGTGAACATGCAGTGAATGGAGTTCTGTACTCACTCCACTGTTCTTTAGTCCCTGTTTGTACCACCTGATCACTATCTACGGCCTGATAACACACTGTGTGTGTTTGTGTGTGTGTGTGTGTGTGTGTGTGTGTGTGTGTGTGTGTGTGTGTGTGTGTGTGTGTGTGTGTGTGTGTGTGTGTGTGTGTGTGTGTGTGTGTGTGTGTGTGTGTGTGTGTGTGTGTGTGTGTGTGCGCGCGTCCCAGGGGGTGGACATGTTTATGTAGTGGGCCTTGAGAGAGCAGACCTTGTCATAAATCATGTCATGACCGATGATGGAGACACAGTGTGTGTGTCTGTGTATGTGTGTGTGTGTGTGTGTGTGTGTGTGTGTGTGTGTGTGTGTGTGTGTGTGTGTGTGTGTGTACGTGAGTCAACAGAACAGAAAAACACCTTCAAACAGCTTTCCACCAACATGTCGTGGCCCATTTGACACACACACACACACACACACACACACACACACACACACACACACACACACACACACACACACACACACACACACACACACACACACACACACACACACACACACACACACACACACACACACACACACAAGTAGATAAGGAGACCCCATCAAAACACTAAGAGCTTGTTATACAAGCTGAAAGCTCTGCAGTCCTTAGAAACCTTATCTGTCTATTGTCCTGGGGGGGGGGGGGGGGGGTGATGGGGGGGGGGGTGCATCCGGTCCTTTAAATGTGGGCAAAGACTTTCTTTTCTTTCTAAAGAGGTTGTGAATGTGAAGTAATAATGCTTCAGGGTCTGCTGGCTCACTGCCTCCCTGACGCTATAGGCCAGTGCTATAACCACATTATGACCAAATGGACTATAAGCACCAAGTAGCTCTGGGTAAATATCATAATGTAACGTTTCACTCGCCGAGCTGGAATCGAACCCCCGGCCTCCGGCCCGGCAGACCGGCAGGCAACAGGCGAACGCCAAGAGAGCTACTAGCTCCCTTGGAGGAGAAAGTTACGGCCGGGTCTTTCGCGCGGTCGCTACAATATTGTAAATGTTTAAGTAATTTTCAGACTTTCTATTTAAGGGGAAATTCAACCTGCTCTACAGCGAAAGTTAGAAGAACCACATGAAACGTTGCATTTCAATAAACATCACCACTTGGAATCAAGGAAGGTTTTGAAAGGAAAAGACGTTCCGTCCGTCCGTCCGTTCTCTAGATATATTGATGACACTCATGTCTGTTCTCTAGATATATTGACCTGACACTCATGTCCGTTCTCTAGATATATTGACATGACACTCATGTCCGTTCTCTAGATATATTGATATGACACTCATGTCCGTTCTCTAGATATATTGACATGACACTCATGTCCGTTCTCTAGATATATTGATATGACACTCATGTCCGTTCTCTAGATATATTGATATGACACTCATGTCCGTTCTCTAGATATATTGATGACACTCATGTCCGTTCTCTAGATATATTGACATGACACTCATGTCCGTTCTCTAGATATATTGACATGACACTCATGTCCGTTCTCTAGATATATTGATATGACACTCATGTCCGTTCTCTAGATATATTGACATGACACTCATGTCCGTTCTCTAGATATATTGATATGACACTCATGTCCGTTCTCTAGATATATTGATGACACTCATGTCCGTTCTCTAGATATATTGACATGACGCTCATGTCCGTTCTCTAGATATATTGACATGACACTCATGTCCGTTCTCTAGATATATTGATATGACACTCATGTCCGTTCTCTAGATATATTGATATGACACTCAACCTCGCCCCGGAAGTTTGATGAAATACATGGCAGTGAATGGAGCCGGATGGACCAGCTCATGAACAAACACTATTTCTGAATGATTGCGACCTTTGTCATATAATGGGTTCAGGAATATAAAAGAAGACATAATATCACACATTGTTTTCTGCTGTGTTGCTTTTCGATGTGTGAACACTGTATCATTTTATAGAGGTATATCTAAAGAGCACAAAGTATGTTTCTGAACGGCCAAAGTATCGCGGGACTGTCCACCGTTTCCTGTCTGGCGACCAAATCTCGCGATAACTCAGAGACAGAAACGATACCTGCCGCTGTTTAGATGCCTCAATGAAATGATGTGCTTTGCAAGTTATTAGGAAACAACCTGTGAAACAGTAGGTCTTCTTTTATATTCATGAACCCATTATAATTATGACAACGGTTGCGATCGTTCAGAAATAGTGTTTGTTCATCAGCTGGTCCATCCGGCTCTCATTCACTGCCATGTATTTAATAGAACTTCCGGGGCGAGGTTTGCCACCCATGAGTGTCATGTCTAGAGAACGGACGGACAAAACGTCTTTTCCTTTCAAAACCTTCCTTGCTTTGAATAAGGAAGTCAGAATACATAGTGATTAGACCAGGGGTCTTCAACGTTTTCAGGCCAAGGACCCCCTAGCTGAGAGAGAGATGAAGCAGGGACCCCCTAGCTGAGAGAGAGATGAAGCAGGGACCCCCTAGCTGAGAGAGAGATGAAGCAGGGACCCCTTAGCTGAGAGAGAGATCAAGCAGGGACCCCCTCCATATTGTATAAAATTGTGTTTCAGATTCAACTTTTTTAGTTTACTTGGTCTGCACTTTTTTCCCTCTACACCAAACACCTCTTTGCCAAAAATAGCAGATCTACAAGCTCACAACGCCTCGCGGCGCGAGGCGTTGTGAGCTTGTAGATCTGCTATTTTTTGGCTAAAGTTCTCCTCAGAAAAGGGATGCTAGGGTTCAAGTGGTTAAGTAAAAAAAAATCATCCTATCACACAAAGAGTTGGTGGCCCCCCTGTATAACTCTGAGGACCCCCTAGGGGTCCCGGACCCCCTGTTGAAGACCCCTGGATTAGAGTTAAACTGTACAGTGTATTATTTATGGATCCACTCACCATAGTTATCCTTGGCGTCCCAGCCTTTGTTGTTCCAGCGGGCCCCCCCGGCCCCTCCCCAGTCTCCTCCCCCTCCCACTCCGCTGAGGACAGGCTCCTCCCCCTCGCCGAGGTCATAGTTGTAGTCCTCCTCCGCGTTGTGCTCCTCCTCCTCCTCCTCCTCCTCCAGGCTGGTGGCCCCGCCCCCTGCCGGGACCGGCCCCTCCCCCTCCGCCGGCCCCGCCCCCCCCATCCCGTTCTCCCCCCCCTGCTCCGGGTACTCCCAGAACAGCGGCCAGAACAGCTTCTTGTGCCCGTGGGCCCAGTGGGCCCAGTCCGAGGAGGAGGCGGAGGACCAGTCGTTGCGCTGCCCGGCCTCCGTCCCCAGGTCCATCTCCATCTCTGTCTCCGTCAGCTGGGGAGAGTCCACCACCTCGATGGTCACCTGGTGGTCAACACACGGCATGACACTTTCATTAACGTTAAGGCGGTGCAGGGTTGATTTCGTCGACTAAAACTATTACATTGGGACGAAAACTAATTAAAAACTAAATAAAAACTAAGCTATGATGACTAAAACTGAGACTAAATGTATTGACAATTTCGTAAACAAATAAAAACTAGACTAATGTTAAATGTTAGTGAGGGACTAGTGGAGAAGAGATCCAGTAGAACTAAGACTAGTGGAGAAGAGATCCAGTAGAACTAAGACTAGTGGAGAAGAGATCCAGTAGAACTGGATATCATGCTTGGTTGCACTCGGGTGTTGTGCTCTGAAAATAGCTGATCTACAAGCTCACAAGCGTTGTGAGCTTGTAGATCAGCTATTTTCTATTTTCAGCATGCAACCAAGTGTAAAATCAGCCATTACGACTCCATCAAGGCACCGCCAAAATACATTTTAGTCGACTAAATCAACTGTAGATTTAGTCAACTATAATCTTATGATATTTAGTCAACAACAACAAAGTTTTAGTTTTATTTTGCTGTCAAAATCAACACTAACACACGTGACACTTCATTACGTTGGGGCGGTGGTTCTCAAACATGTTCATGTCAAGGACCCCCAGATTGACATATATTTGGCCGTGGACCCCCCCCCCCACACGTGAAAAGATGTTGTGCCAGGAGATTTGTGTTCAAATATTTAAAAAATATTCCAACATTTTTCTAAAAATGACTAAACAGACACTAAAAGGATTGTCTAAAAAAACACTATGCATTTGTAATGACTCCCACCCAACACACTGGTTCAGGGACCACCAGGAGTCCAAATGGACCCTTACTGGGTCTATGAGTCTGATTGATAGTTTTTGTTGATTGATAGTTTTTTGTCCTGGGACCAAAAATAAACTACACCGCAACATCCTCATCCCCATCAATTCCCTTAGTACCAGTGGTGGAAAGTAACTAAGTACATTTACTTAAGTACTGTACTTAAAAACAATTTTGAGGTATTTTTACTTTAGTGGAATATTTCCAATTGTCTATACTTTAACTTCTACTCCACTACATCTCAGAGGCAAATATTGTACTTTTACTCCATTACAATTATTTGAAAACTTTAGTTACTAGTTACTTTGCAGATATAAATGATTACATTATAAAACATATATTAACCACTTCAGCCCTATTTTATACATAGGCTATTTGAAAATAGCCGATCTACAAGCTCACAACGCGTCGCGATGCGACGCGTTGTGAGCTTGTAGATCTGCTATTTTCAAACTAGTACTTTTACTTTTGATACCCTAAGTACATTTTGATACCAATACTTTTGTACTTTTACTCAAGTAAAGTTTTTATTCCGGACTTTTACTTGTAACAGAGTACTTCTACATTGCAGTATTGATTCTCTTACTTAAGTAAAACATTTGAGTACTTTTTCCACCACTGCTTAGTACACAGTTGAGAAACAGTTGAGGAACAGTGCTCCTAATAATGACCCTTATCTTCTCAGCGTAGGAACATTGTTCATGCTGCACAAAGAGCACTTTTTTTTTTGTTTTACTTTGGCACAAAAAGCAACCGAGTGTTATTTGAAAGGTTAAGTGCTTCATGCGAGCAGGGAATTCAGCGAGCGCAATTTCACGTATTAACAATTATCCTCCTCGACTTGTGACACAAAGAACTGAAATTATACCGCCGCCGCAGCGACTTTCAGGCCAACGCTAACATCTAGACTAGCTAGTGCGGCCGCGCCGCGTCTGTATTTTAACTCATTAAGACCGGGAACGCATCTGTGTATAATTTTTTTTCTTTTTCTTTTGGCAATTCAAATATAGCAGATCTACAAGCTCGTAGCGCGGCACTCGAGCTTGTAGATCTGACGTTTTTTTTTTTTTTTTTATCTTGAAAATGTGTGCAAATCTTTGAATATAAAATATATTTTTTTAAGCAAACATTTGTAACTCAAATCTTTGCTTCAGGGGGGATTCTACAAATGTCTTCTAAATCATAATAGTTTTTTTGGGGGGAAAAGAAACGTATGTTGCTGTAATATCAGTGGTTCTCAAACTTTTTCCATGTCAAGGACGACCATACTTTGTTCCAGGGACCCCCAGAAGCAAAGATTGGAGTTAAAAATGTATATATATATATTCAACGATTTTTCACAAATGTTCACGATTTTTCAAAAATAGCAGATCTACAAGCTCATAGCGCGGCACTCGGTGCCGCGCGATGAGCTTGTAGATCTGCTATTTTTGAATAGCCCCAAAAAATCTTTAAATGACTCAAAATGCCTTCCCGGATTGAAGGGGTTAATGGCACAAAGTAGTTAACTGTCGTCCATTACACATAACAGAGCACAAAGCATTCACACATGCTCTCTGGAAGAGCCCTGACCGCACAGCGATGCTTCTGTAACACTAAGTACATTTACTCTAAGTACTGTACTTAAGTAAAATGTTGTAAAAATGTTTTTACAAATGTTTTTTTACTTTAGTCACTATAGTTACTTTGTAGATTTTGATTACAAAACCACTTCAGACCTATACTGTACTTTTGCAATTTGGAAATGGCAGATCTACAAGCTCACAACGCGCCACTTCGCGACGCGTTGTGAGCTTGTAGATCTGCTAATTTCAAAGGATTTTTATACATTTTATATATTTGAAAACTTGTGATTGGACTTTCTGCATAATGTGTACTTTTAATTTTGGTACTTTTAAGTACAATTTGATGCCAATACTTTTGTACTTTTTCTCAAGTAAATGTTCAATACTGAACTCTGTACCAGACTATTTCTACAATAGGGTATTGATACTTTTACTTACATGTTGTGAGTAAAACATGTGAGTACTTCTCCCACCACCGTTCTGTGAAGCCAGCCACAGCAATTAATGATAAATATAGAGCGTAACATTAAAGGAGCTTTACTTAGTGAAACGGAGCGGTGCAATCAGCGGTGTAATTAATCGTCGGGGGAAATTAAAGGGGGAATGCCAAGAAGATTTGTGCTTTGAGATATGTCAGGTCTGAGCTTTGATTTGTAGTACTGCCATATGGTGATTAAAGTCCCTCTTTGTTGCCTAGAACTGGAGAATTGATTGTTGGGGTCATGTGATCAGTGACATCGTGAAGGTGTACTCTTTGGCTCCGCCCTCTAGGCTGCCTCATTCACTAGAATGGGGAATCTCACTTCCAGCTGAAACAGTGCGACTTGAATATAAAGTTAAGACTTGTTGAAGCATTTTCAGCCAATTGGTTTCTATTATCTACAAGTACAATGTCTTGTGAAATGTGATATATAACCATAATGCCATTATAAACTACTACGATACTCGCACTGTTTCAGCTGGGAGTGAGATTGCCCATTCTAGTGAATGAGGCAGCCTAGAGGGCGGAGCCAAACAGTACACCTTCCGTATGTCACTGATCACATGACCCCAACAATCTATTCTCCAGTTCTAGGCAACATAGATTTCATTTTCATTTTCATTTCCACACAACAGCTCTAAGGTGTATTATGACATGGTTCAATGTTGAAAATGAGCGGTATTCCCCTTTAACAGACTCCGTAGTTTACATGATGATGAGCACACGGCATGAGGGTCTGTGAGTGGGTGGATAACCTTCATATCATCCTGTTAGCGTGTGCATGTTGAAGATGATCTCTAAGAGAATCTTAGAAGATTATCCTCTAGCAACCAGATTTTCAAATGGTTTTAAGATTGTATAATAACTCCTACAGCCCAGCTTAACACTATACTCCAAAGGAGGAGAAAAAAAGAGAGAAAATGATACAAATAAACAACAAAGGACAATGAAGCCTTTGTTCTATCGGCCTCCATCATCTTAAGTACACAGTAGCCACAGCGCTATCTGGCCTCGGCTGGTTCCAACAGTAAACACATATGGGCTCGGCTGGTTCCAACAGTAAACAGAGTCTATCTGGCCTCGGCTGGTTCCAACAGTAAACAGAGTCTATATGGGCTCGGCTGGTTCCAACAGTAAGCGATCTAAATCTAAACCCTGATACTAGTGCAGCCAGCGGCCTCCATGCTCCATGTCTAAAGGGGTTGCCAGGTCTGACCTCCTTATTATGAGCCTGGAGGGCTTCGTTGCCAGGTCTGATCTCCTTATTAAGGGATTCCAGGGAAGCCTGGCCCCGTTTAGCAGGACCCTCTCAGCGCCTCTCAGCCCCCACCCCCCCCCCCCCTCTCAGGGTTATTTCCGTGCTGACAGGTTTGCGACGGGCGTGTGAAGGCACGCGCCACGGAGATGGAGAGAGGTCAGGGAGGAGAGGAAGAATGAACAGAGGAGAGGAAGGGAGGGGAAGTTGGGTAAGGGAGAGGAGGAGAAGAGGAGAGGAGAGGCACTGACTTTTGTCTTTTTTTGTGTTTTCTATCACTTTAACTAACGTGAATGTCCACTGATTTACACACAAAGAACCATCTGATTTACCATCATGTTTGTCAGCTTTTGGTTTTGATCAAAAGGCCAGACGTAAAAAGAACGCTGTATATGGTAGTGCACGGCGGATTTGGGAAGGGAAGGGCGCCTTCTACATTAGAAGAGTTAGGACGTCACATTCTAATACAGCCCGAATACCGCATCTCATCTTTTTCAAACCACCGCAGACTACTTTTTTTCGCCGATAAAGCATAGTTTTGGACCGGACCGCGACGGAGGGGCGCAGTCTCAAGTGAACTTGAGCCACGAGAGGCACCAACGAGCGCGAAAAAGCTCGCGAGTTGCCGTGCCGAACGTTGCGAAGTTCGCTTTGAGCCTACTCAGCCCCGTCCGAGTTATGTACCGATAGAGTTATGTACCGATAGAGTTATGTACCGATAGAGTTATGTACCGATAGGCACAGAATAGTAAATGATGTTGTGGGGACTGCGTTTGCCCCAACTGACACTCAAAGTGACTACTAGCCAATCACAGCGCGTCTTTCCCGGGACTTACACAACTCTCAACTTCCTCTACAAATCCGCAGTGAATTCCCAAAGCTCGCAAAAAGAACATGCTTTAGTGAGCGTTTCAGACTAACAGCCGGTCTACAAGCAACGGCATATCGTCTGTCGGGTAGTAGCCTCCATCTCCAGGCTTTTATTTTCCTTCGCGTTTTGCAAAAAAAAAAAAATCCTGGACGTTCCTGGCATAGGAAGTATAGGTGATTTCCCCCAACCAACCGGAGTGCAGTGGGCGTCGCTTCAAATGTTGTCACGTCCGGGCTCTGAATGCTGCACATTGGGGAGGAGGAGGGGCGCGGGGGGCGGGAGCACAGACCGGTGAACCAATGGGATCCGGCGGATTCTCCCTCCGGAGATTTTGAACCCGCCCCTCGAGACCAGATATCAGACGCTCTATAGGGCAGCGTAGTACAAACCTCATACTGTATGTCCTAAATGGTTTTTTTTTCAGGATTAAAATACAAAAGCATCAAAAGTAGCAGATCTACAAGCTCGAGCTTGTAGATCTGCTACTTTTAATATTTTTGTGTCCCGCTGTGGTATGTTAATGATATGTTAATTTGAAGAAAAACACAAACAGAATATGGAGATAAGAGGTTTCTATACTAGTTATTGAGTCACTGTGAGTCTAGGAGAACATGATGTCACCGTTATGAACCTTCTTTTATAGATCAGCTCCTAGATCAGCTCCATGGGGCGCGCACGCACGCGCGCGCACACACACACACACACACACACACACACACACACACACACACACACACACACACACACACACACACACACACACACACACACACACACACACACACACACACACACACACACACACACACACACACACACACACACACACAATACCCGGGTTGTTTTATGTTCCTGTAACTGTTTATAAAGACGCACCAGCATCTGCAGCAGAATGAGATTATACAGCAAGCACGCACGCGCACACACACGCACGCACACACACACACACACACACACACACACACACACACACACACACACACACACACACACACAGATAAGCAACAAGAGAAAAATTCCCGTCTTGCCTGGACCAATGACGCATGATAACACGGTAACCCCCCCCCCCTCTAAGCCCACTCAGGATAATATTCTGTCCTGGTTGGCCGCAGGACGGGCCAGTAAAACCTAATACCTCTAGTCTGGTTGCCCCCCCCCCCCCCCCCCGGCCCGCCCTGGACGATGCAGAACTTTTTCCTCGTTAACGAAGGAAGGAAATAAAGCAACCGAAGGACGATTTCTGGCTGACCGGGACCTTCACATGTTTCCTCCCCTCTCTCCTCTCCTCTCCTCTCCTCTCCTCTCCTCTCCTCTCCTCTCCTCTCCTCTCCTCTCCCCTCCCCTCCCCTTCCCTCCCCTCCTCTCCTCTCCTCTCCTCTCCTCTCCCCTCCTCTCCTCTCCTCTCCTCTCCTCTCCTCCCCTCCCTCAGACACTCGAGTCCCAATCCGACGCCCATCGTAACAGTAAGCTGCCTCCGTACACCTGGGGGGAGGGGGGGGGCTGGGGGGGGGGGGGGAGCGAGGGGGGGGATACCGTTTAGAATCCGCGAGTCCGAAAAATAATATCTCTCGTTAAAACTAACGCCGCTGTCAACTGAACTGTGACCTTCTTCTGTATGAGTGTGTCATGGTTTCTGTGACCCTCACACCCCCCTCCCTCCCCCCCCGCCCCCTCTCTAAAGCCCGTACATATGCCCCCCCCCCCCCCCCCCCCCGCCTCACATACATATGGCTTTTGACGCTGAACGTGCCACGATGTAAGGTCTGGCAACGGGTAATTTAAGAGGCCGCCCCCCCCCCCCCCCCCCCCGACTCAAACCAGCTGGAAAGAGCGAGGGATGGGAGGTTCGGATGGAGAGGGGGGGGGGGGGGGAAGAGAGAGAGAGAGAGAGAGAGAGAGAGAGAGAGAGAGCAGGCGAGGAGGGGGGGGGGGGGGGTCTGAAATGGAACCGGGAGAGGAGAGCGAACCCTGTGAAACCCTCTTTGACCATCCTGTCAAAACGCTACAACGGTGTGAGCGTTACATATTAATTTGGGGGGGGGGGGGGGTCCTTGACATGAAAATGTTTGAGATAAACTGATTGAAACAACATCAGGAAGCAAAGCCCCAAATAAGCAACTATACACTTTAGAAACAAACTGAACGTAGTATTTCTATATTGCAGTATTGATACTTTTACTTTTTCCACCACTGCTCTTAATGGGTTAATTTAAATTGAAGTGTAACTATGGAGATAGAAGGATCTTCTCACCTGGATGTTGGGGTTCTGACTCTGAGCCCCCATGTCTGCGTTGGCCAGGTCTGGGAAGTTCCTGAGGTCAAAGATGAAGGGCTGGGGGTCCTCCTGTGGTTCTGGCTGGGGCAGGACCCCCTGGGAGCCCCCCCGCCCCCTCCACCTCTGTCTGGAGGAGGAGGAGGAGGAGGACGGGGTGGAGGAGGCCAGCGTCTGCAGCTGGTTCTGGAGCTGCAGATCCTCCAGACTCTGTCCCTGAAGGAGGTCTTCTCCTCCCTGATGGAGGTCTTCTCCTCCTTGATGGAGGTCTTCTCCTCCCTGATGGAGGTCTTCTCCTCCCTGATGGAGGTCTTCTCCTCCCTGATGGAGCTGCAGGTCCTCCACACTTTGTCCCTGATGAAGATCTCCTCCTTGATGGAGCTCGTCAGGGAGATCTCCTCCCTGATGGAGCTGCAGGTCCTCCAGACTCTGTCCCTGATGGAGATCTCCTCCCTGAAGGAGGTCTCCTCCCTGATGGAGATCTCCTCCTCCCTGAGCGCTCTCTGACATCACCTGACAGCAAACAGGAAGACAAACAAATAATATATGAACTATTAGGTGCTGATGGGCAATATATGGATATTATATCAATATCATGATATCATCGTTGTCGGGCAGAAACAGCGGTGGACTGGCCGTTTGACACAGCGGGCATATGGCCGGTGGGCCGACCAGTAATGGGCCGGTGGTCCCCCCAAAAAAAACTAAAATAGCCCCCCCCCCCCCCCCTTTAGGATCATTACGGTAATTGTCGGATTGCGCGGACCGATTATTTTTTCCCACAGAGCTGAGAGACATCAAATGATTGGCCCACTGGCTTGTCTCTCATCTAAATACCGGCCCAGGAGTCCCACCCAAACATAAAACAGCTGATCTTCAAGCCCACAACGCGTCGCTGCCTCGACGCGTTGTGGGCTTGTAGATCTTCTGTGTTCGGTTGCGAGACACCATTGTGTGACGAAATATAAATAAAGGCATGCGTCTGCCAGCACGCTCGGCAGAAAGAGAGAAACAGACATATTCTGACGGGGCGGCTGGCTGACGCTTGTAGAAGGATAGTTTTAATCATGTGAAGAAGGTGCTGTGTGGTGAGCACAACAGAGCACTGTTCCTTATCCAACATTAAACAGCAAACTCTGCATGGTGTGTTGCAAGTAACTACGTCTAGATATCTAAGGATGGCAAACAATAATCCTATACTATCCTAATTGATTTATTAGATGCTTATATTAAACACTTCAGTCAGATTTCATACTTTAGTCATACGATTATGTCACGCAAAACTAACTATCTACAAGCTCACGAGTCAGTGTCAGGACCCCGAGTCCAACTGTAACCTGTTCTCCTTTTCACTGTGACTCTGTACCGAGTCATAGTGAGTCATACTGAGTCATAGTGAATACTGGAATGTGGGTTAAAATAAACTACAATTAGAGTTGGATGACTGGATTCACCTCATGTTACTGTGATGTTATTGTAGGATTATAGATGTAAGAAGATACCGGAGAGGAGAGGAGAGAAAAAGAAATATGATCACATCACACCAACACTCATAGCACTACACTGGCTGCCGATACAGGCCAGAGCCGATTTCAAGGTACTACTCCTGACCTATAAAGCCCTAAACGGACTTGCACCATCCTACATGTCCAGCTTAATAGAACCGTACATCCCTGGACGTCCACTACGCTCCCAGGATGCTGGTCTCCTCACAGTCACAACATATAATAAAGTAACAGTTGGGGGCAGAGCATTCACACATCGTGCCCCCTATCTCTGGAATACTCTCCCTCAAGCTGTTAGAGATGCCGACTCTATAGACATTTTTAAATCCAGGCTAAAAACATATCTTTTTTCCCTGCATTATGGTTCCCCATAGTCTTGCACTGTGGTTTTTAAATATTGTTCATATATTGTATATTGTATTCTCTTTCTTTTTTTTTTCTTCCTTGTTTTTTGACTACTATGTATTTTGTGTTGTGAAGTGCACAGAGACCCCTTGGGGTGATGTTGCACTATAAATAAAAATAAACTGAAACTGAACTGAGGAGAGGAGAGGAGAGGAGAGGAGAGGAGAGGAGAGGAGAGGAGAGGAGAGGAGAGACCATCTCAATGACCTTCAGTGTATAATATAATGTATGAGAGGCTAATTAGCCTCGTAGCATCGGGTTGGAATCTGTGCGTGGACATGACATGAGAGCAGCGGGTGCTGGGTGGGCCCGCTGGGTGGGCCTGTCATAACGCAGTGAAACAGACAGATCTGCATAATGACTGTTCCGAGGCGGAGAGGCGGAAGAAAAGAAAAAAAAATAAAGTATTTGGTCTTTGTGTAACAATAAGAGAGCCAGCTCACTGTGTTCTGAGCCAAGCTGTTACCATGTTAAACACCTCTTTATCAAAGCCAAGGTCTGCACGTCAACATGGAGATTCAACCTTGTGTGCCAATACTGTGAAGTAGAGTACAGAAGTACAGTACTCTGGTCTAAATGTGCGTGTGCGTGTGCGTGTACATGTGTGTGTGTGTGTGTGTGCATGTAGAACCAGAAGAACCCTGAGAAGCACATGATGATCTGAGTACTAAACCAAGCTTCAGAACCTCCCTCAACTACTTCTCGGCCTAAAACCCATGACCCACCTATAACTCCAACACACTTTGATAGTAGGCTATGTAACAGCATGTCAAAACAGATTTGAACCCCCCCACAAAAAAAAAGGGTATTTTATTAAATATAGTATATCACGACCACACAGAGTGTGGTGACACATGGAGAGACAGTGGACGGCCGGAGAGATGGTGGCAGTGGCTCAGGGGGCAAGCGGACGGATCGCAACCACGAGGTTCCCAGTTCGATCTCGGGATTTGGGGATCCTTGACATGAAAATGTTTGGGGACCACTGGTTTAAACATTAGGCAACAAGACAAAATAAACAACTACACTTTAGAAACAAGACCTCAAAGAAATGCAACCCCACAACTACCGATATTTACAAGCGATTTTACAGAAAATAACACACCCAAAGTCGCTTATATTAAGCAGACATGGCAACACTGCAGTGCCTCACCCACCACCAACGTATACAGAGCCCTGGTTCTCTACTCTATGCTACCCCCTCCCTCCATGGACCCCACTTTGTGAACCAACATATATAGTATAGAGGCACACATAACACTAATGGACAGATTAAAGTCTACGGTTTCATCTTAACCTCAATTAGGGCGCCAGATATTGGAGAGCTTTCCACAGCCCTCACACACATGCTGCGCTCTCCAATAAAAGAAACCTTGACTTAAGACTTGAACTCGCTCAAAGGAATTTCACGCCTTCTGCGAAATGTGCCGTCGGGCCTCGTCCTCCGCACGCACGCACACATCGCCCCGGGGACACAGTGGTGTGTGGAAAGTAACCCAAGTACATTTACTCAAGTTCATTTAGTACTCTTACTTTACTTGAATACATCAATTTCTCAATACGTTATACTCCTACTCCACTACATCTCAGAGGCAAATATTGTTCTCTTGACACAGCCTAAATTATTAGAAAACTTGAGTTACAAGTTACTTTTCAGATTTAGATTATTATGACAAAACCCACATTTAACCAATTCAGCTGTCATTTATACTTCGGATATTCTAAAATAGCTGATTTACAAGCTCATACGTGTTGTGATGAACACTTATTTGAATTATTGAACAATTATTTGAAAGCTTTAGTTACTAGTTACTTTGTAGATTTTGATTATTATCACAAAACATACATTAACCACTTCAGCCCTATATACATTTCAGCCACATAAAAATAGCCGATTTTGATGCAAATACTTTTGTACTTTTGCTCAAGTACATTTTGAATACAAGACTTTTACCTGTAACAGAGTACTTCTACAATGCAGTATTGATACTTTTAACTTAAGTAAAACATTTGAGTACTTTTTCCACCACTGGAGGGTCGGGGGGGTCTGTGCCCGCGGTCCGGGGGGGATTACTTGGTAAAACATTGACCTCCCCTCCGGTCCCTTCTGGCTGTGTGCTGCGTGTCAGAGGCCCCTGGCCGT
>NC_137621.1:2538398-2625898 GCF_963280865.1 Gymnoscopelus braueri | reverse complement strand
TTAACATTGATTTTACAATATATATTGGGGTCCCAGAGATAGAAATGCCATTACATGGGGGTCTGTAGCCTAATGCATGTCAAACTGGGGGGTCCTTAAATTACAATGATAGAGAATCACTGCTAGAGCCGTACAAATCTTCTCTTATGGGGGTCCCTGGCTTATCTCTACAAATGGGGGTCCGCGGGCTAATAAGTGTCAATTTGGGGGTCCTTGACATGAAAAAGTTTGAGAACGACTGGCCTACAGTACTTGAGTATATGTACTTAGTTACTTCACATCACTGTCCACAAATAAATAAATGATTTTTACCTCGAGTGTATCGACGCTCCTGGTGGGAAAGCCCTGGATGGTCAGGACCCTCAGAGCCAGGATGAGAAGAGAGAGAGACCCCCAACTCACTGCCCGGTGGTCCCACCTCATCCCCCTCATCCTCACCATGACGGGACAGCAGTCTATAGGGCTTTGAGATCGATTTAAAATCCACAAAAAAATGTGTCCAGGATGAAGAAACAGATCAGATCCTCCTTTATGAAGTTCAAGCCGTTATCCTGGAGGTGGTTTGTCCAGAGATGAAGAGGTGTTTATAGAGGAACCTGCAGAGATGTTCTGTCTGTCTCCTCCTGTGAAGAATCAGATGTTTCCTCTGCGCTGTCAGGAGGACTCGTGTGAAAATAGTGCGCGTTTGCGTGCGTGCGTGCGTCCCCACCGTGCGCTCCTCCAGCGCCGTGGTCAGTGGAGGAGATCTGGTGTGGCGTGGAGATCTTGGTGCGTGGAGAGATCTGGTGCGTGCGGAGATCTCCACAACACTGGCGTCGTTTCAACTGGATCTGCTGTCCTGGTGAAGATCTGCTGTCATCCTCATCCTCCTCCTCCTCCTCCTCCTCCTCCTCCTCATCAAGTCATTACATCCCAGCCTATAAACCAGATAACAGGGAGAGGAGGAGATCCGTTATTCCTTCTTGGATCCACTACGTTAATCTCTCCACACAGATCCGTTAACGCATTGAAAGTTAAAGTGATCAGGTTCTCCAGGTCATTAGACTGTAGATGACAGGAGTTTGTTCTAAACCTTTTCCAGTTGAAGAGCCACTCGAGGTGATCAAAAATAAATCCTTTAGATGATCAGAATGTAGATGTTCTTCTCTTTATCTTCTCCAGTCTTTAATAAAGCATCATAACGTAGATGCTCTTCTAAAGTCCTCTCTCTACCTTCTCCTCCTCCAGTCTTTAATAAAGTAGATGTTTAGTTCTCCTCATGAAGCTTCAGACACAGAGACGCGTCTGAATGAGAAGCTTTTAGGATCCTTTACATTCCGGACCGCAGCCTGACGTTGAATGACAGCCGTGTGTGTGTGTGTGTGTGTGTGTGTGTGTGTGTGTGTGTGTGTGTGTGTGTGTGTGTGTGTGCGTGAGTGCGTGCGTGCACGTGCGCGTATAAGTGTGTGTGTGTGTGTGTGTGTGTGTGTGTGTGTGTGTGTGTGTGTGTGTGTGTGTGTGTGTGTGTGTGTGTGTGTGTGTGTGTGTGTGTGTGTGTGTGTGTGTGTGTACTGTGTGTGGCTCTGTTATACGGTTCTCCTGCTGCTTTAAAGAGGTCCCTCCTCCCTCCACCTTCACTGATGACGCAACGGAGGGAGAGCGGGGGGAGGGGGGGGGGTGTTCAGGGGTCGCAGGGGTCCATCATCAGACTAGAAGGACAGATAGAACCCAGTGGTTCTCTACAGGATAGGTGGCTCCAACATGTAAAACTGGATGTTTTGTCCAAAATGTAAAAAAAAAAAATATTTGAAAAATGGTCCAAAGTAATGTAAGTTATACATGTGATGGTACATAATAATAATAATACAAATAAGTAATATAAAGTATACATGATGTGAACAGGCACGGTACATCATTATAATAATAGTAATAATTATAATAGATGTAATAATAATACAAATAATAATGTAAAATATATGTGAACAACATGCACGGTAGGCCTACATCATAATCAGACTTAATTTTATCCTTCAACTTATTGTTTATGCCCCAAAATGACTGGATAGGCTATACAGGTTTTGTAGCAATTTGTTGCAATTGTAAAAACATTAGACCTTAATCATCAAATATTTAAGCATGTTCTAATCATGTATACTTTAAAACATTTTTTTTTAAATGTAATTTAAGAAAATAGCTAATTTTACATGTTGGTGCCCAGATGTCCCTGGTGCCCAGTGTGCCCAGTCTGCCCTCTGTTACCATGCTGACCAGATTAGACCTGATATTTTCATACAAAGTTGGAGGGGAAAAAATTAATTTTTTTGAATATTTTTGAAACATTTTAACAACTCAAATCTTCTCCGTGGGCAAATACTGTACATATTAATTTGGGGGTTCTTGTCATAGGAAAAAAAATATGAGAACCACTGAAATAGACAATATTTTCAGTGTAAATCGTGTTGCATTGTGAGCTTGTCGATCTGCAAAAGCTTTCCCCACAATACCGATGCTGCTGTATTTGAGTTGGGGTGAGTGACCACTCAGTGCATTGACCAGTAAAAACCACTGACCCTACAGTACTAGGCTGTCATTGAAACAGATTAGAACTGACTGTGCTGACCTCTAGTGGTGAACATTGGCATTGACACCGAGTTTGTTTGCAATAAGCAGGAGGATAGATTATTATTTATGTTTTTAATTAAGCAATACCACGTTATGAAAATACTCTATTACAAGTAAAAGGCCTGTTTTCAAAATGATACTTACAAAAGTACAAAAGTATTGGCATCAACATAATACAAATACAAAGCAAAAGTACTAAAATGTTTCAAAATCTGTCAAATTTTTCTAAAATAGCTGACACACGGTGAGCTTGTAGATCAGCTATTTTCGAATAGCCAAAGTATATTTTGTAATACATCTAATTTATTACCTAAATATCCAAATATGCAAAGTAACTTGTAACTACAGCTGTCAAATAGGCCTAACTGTAGTGGAGTAAAAAGTACAATATTTGCCTCTGAGATGTAATGGAAGTACAAAGGATCAAAACAAATCAAGTAAATGTACCTCAAAATTGCACTTAAGTACAGTACTGGAGTACATTTACTTAGTTAAGTTACTTACCATCACTGGCAATAAGATGATGTGAACTATGAAGAAGTGCTAAACTTGACACCTGTAGACTCCTTTTTATTAGTGTGGTGTTACCATTCACAACTCTACTGTAAACACTGTTACTGTCTCAAAGACATTCACAGGCCCAAGATTAACAAAGAAAACAACCCATTAACAGTGGTGGAAAAAGTACTCACATGTTTTACTTAAGTAAAAGTATCAATACTGCAATGTAGAATTACTCTGTTACAAGTAAAAGCCCGGAATTCAAAATGTACCTGACTAAAAGTACAAAAGTATTGGTATGAAAATGTACTTGAAGTACCAAAAGTGGAACATGCTCGTTATGCAGAATGTCCCATTTCACAAGTTTTCAAATGTATAAAATGTATAAAAATCCTTCGAAAATAGCACATCTACAAGCTCACGATGCATTGTGAGCTTGTAGATCTGCTCTTTTCAAATGTCCGAAATGTATACAGTTGGAATTCTGTTGGAAGATAGAAATTAGTCTCCTCTAAGACATGATAGCTTCATAATTTGATGAACGGCAGCAGTTCCGTTAGGAGACACAAAGAGTCTCCTTTGTGTCTCCTACCGGAACCGCTGCCTACCGGTCCGCTGCTCATCAAATTATTGCTTTAGGAATAAGACAAAAACAAACAATATCCATAAATTCAAGCCTCCATGGGGTGACAATCGATAGAAGAAAATACATTTTGTGGGTGAACTATCCCTTTAACTCCTGCTGTGCCTGCATTAGTACAGAGAACATTACAAACGACTCATCAATAGTGCTGCACTGAGGAACATGCACACGCACACGCACACGCACGTGCGAGTGGGACACACATTGGTTTTGTTTTCTTTTGTTTGCAGCTGCCATGGACATGGAGGAGTCAGGTTTGTGTCCCTCAAGCACAATACAAATTATAGAAACAAATGATGAAATCAACAAATACGTCTGCTTTTGTAAAATGTGTATCGATACAATCGGACAGAATGTGAGCGATGACACCACTCATCCTCGCTCATGTAGCACAGTGGTTCAGGACCCCCGGGGGGGAGGGTCCCCACATGATTTGGGGGGTCCCCACATGACAGTGCAGTGACAATTAAAGGACTTTTCAGACCTTTTTAATACCTAAAAAAAAGAAAAGAAAAAGACCATTACTGCATCAGAAGTAATCAACAAACTATACTATAAAAAACCCGTCAAACATTGTCCAAACTGTCAAATAATATAAGAAAGAGGCAAAACATTTTAAAATAGCCGATCTACAAGCTCACAACGCCTCACTGCGTGCGTTGCGGCACTATAAGTGACGCACTGTGAGCTTGTACATCTGCTATTTTTGAATAGCCAACGTATAACTTATGGATAAAGGGGTTACAATGATTGTGATGCCGTATTAAAACATTTTGCTTAATGTTTTTCAAAATAGTAAAAAAATGGCAAAGAGGTTTAGGCATAGAGCACCGAAGTCTGACGTAATTTACACATCCTAGGTTTGTCTACCTGGTTCGCGGTTTTCGATCCCCGTTCTGAATTCCCATAGACGTGTTTAATATCGCGTCAAATAAGAACTGTGTTCCCAAAAAAAAATAATGATCCCGGCGGTTTGACTCTTATGGATATGAAGCATCGACTGACGGTGAGAAAACACTATATTACTTCCACCGAATTGGTTAAATTTTCTCCAGAAACAGACTGTATCAAATATGAGTGACTGACTATCATAAACGACACAGAACCTCCTCCCTGACAATATCGCCGAGACAGTTTGTTTATTTTTGGACCACAATTCTTATATGAGACGATTCTAAGATGACCCAATGTTATTCTCCATAGAGACATTACTTTACGAACCAGGGGATGAACGAGTGACGTCAGGACTTCTGTAGTCTATTAAGGGGCGTGGCTAAGACAGGGCCATGTTGCCACTCTGCACTTACTGTTTGTTCTGAAAAGCATTATGGTGTGATGCATCATGGGTAGTATGGTGTGACTGTCACTCCTTCATGGGTCTGTGAGACAAAGATGACATTCCCTCCAGGAAAGCATCTGTGTCTTTTAATTTTAGATTTCTTTGGGCTATTAAAAAATTAGCAGATCTACAAGCTCATGAGCTTGCTTTTTTTTAATTGTGAAAATGTGTTGCAAATCTTTGTATATATATATATATATATATATATATATATATATATATATATATATATATATATATATATATATATATATATATATATTTACATTTGTAACTCAAATCTTTGCTTCTGGGGGATTCTAATGTCTTCTAAATCCTAACTATTAGGATTGTTGCTATAATTAGTGGTTCTCAAACTTTTTCATGTCAAGGACCCTCAAAATGACCCTCAAAATTTGGTTGCGGACCCCCATCGCAAAATATTTCGTTCCAGGGACCCCCAGAAGCAAAGATTTGAGTTACAAATGTTTGCTTGAAAAAAACATGTATTCATAACTTTGCGCAAATGTTCACGATTAAAATAAAATAGCAGATCTACAAGCTCATTGCGCGGCACTCGGTGCCGTGCTATGAGCTTGTATACCCATGTATATGAGCTTGTATACCCTTGTATATGAGCTTGATACCCATGCATCATGGGTAATATGGTGTGATGCATCATGGGTAATATGGTGTGACTGTCACTCCTCCGTGGTTCTGTGAGACACAGATGACTTTAGTGTTGACCTGGTGACCTCTAGTGTCTCTGAGGCTCTACATTGTTCTCCCTGTGCTCCATTCATTCATGTGACTGTTTACCTTGTTTACTTAGTGAACTAGAGCCGTGGTTCTCAACCTTTTCAGGCTGTGACCCCCCAATATAATCATATTTGAACTGAGGACCCCCCACAATAACCAACATAATCATATTTGAACTGAGGACCCCCCACAATAACCAATATAATCATATTTGAACTGAGACCCCCACAATAACCAATATAATCATATTTGAACTGAGGACCCCCCACAATAACCAATATAATCATATTTGAACTGAGGACCCCCTACCCTGACAAGCACTTGGAATTATAAGAACTGAGCCGATCTACAAGCTCACTACATCTCGCAACGCGAGTCGCTGTGAGCTTTAATGTCATCTGGGGACCCCTAAAAAAAATCATGTGGCGACCCCCCTGCGGGTCCCGACCCACAGGTTGAGAAGGCACTACATTGTCTTATTTATGTGAGCGTTTACATTGTGTTTGTTTACCAGAGGTCATGTTGGTTGACCAGAGGTCATGTTGGTTGACCAGAGGTCATGCTCTAACACGTGTCCCTGATGTCTCTCTGGATAACACTGTTTGGTTAAAACGCCTACAACATCGTAAACTGTTCATTTGTCTTTTATTCTAGGAAAACAACAACAACGCCCCCCAATCAGCCTTGATAATGTTATCAACGTTTCTCTTCAAGTAAAAGGCCTTATAGTTTGTGATGAAGTACAGAGTAACACATTTTAAACAGAATAAAGATATAGAATAAAGAATAAAAACGGAATAGAACTCAAGAGGAAAATATGAGGATAGGATACTACACATTTTGACATGATCCACACAAGCCTTAGTATGGGTAACTAGACAACAAAAACCACTCTAAATTGTCAGAATGTTTGCGATTTGGGACTTAATGTTTTAAGAGGAAGAAAACTGATTCAAGTATCTATGCTTAACTGCAATGAAATAGCACTTACTGTACTGTCAAACACAAACTAACACATGTTAACATCC
The DNA here is from genome assembly GCF_963280865.1 of Gymnoscopelus braueri. Taxonomy (NCBI): domain Eukaryota; kingdom Metazoa; phylum Chordata; class Actinopteri; order Myctophiformes; family Myctophidae; genus Gymnoscopelus; species Gymnoscopelus braueri. The sequence goes on along the minus strand of NC_137621.1, from coordinate 2,619,048 downwards.
TGGATCAGTGGTGTAAAGTAACTAAGTACATTTACTCTGTACTTAAGTCAAATTTTCAGTACTTTCACTTCTACTCCACTACATCTTAGAGGCAAATATTGTACTTTTACTCCACTACAATTATTTGTCAGCTTTAGTTTAATACTAGTTACTTTGTAGATTTAGATTATTATTACAAAACATATATTAACCACTTCAGCCCTATATACATTTCGGCCAAGAAAGAAAAGTCGCATCTGCTATTTTCAAAAGATTTTCATAAATTTTATACATTTGAAAACTTGTGAAATGGGACATTCGGCATGATGAGTACTTTTACTTTTGGTACTTTGAGTACTCAAGTAAATTTTGACTACCGGACTCACCCTTGTACCGGAGTATTTCTAAGTTGCAGTATTGATACTTTTACTTAAGTCAAAAAATGTGAGTATACTCTTACCACCACTGTCCTGGATGATCTGATCCACAAACATAAGTATGTATATTATAATGTACATGGAGACTCACTGGTCCGTCTTCCAACTCTTCTCTCATAAGAGACAGAGGAGGATCTGACAGCTCTCCTCTCCTTGTTAAAACTGTGTGAAACAAACAGAGAATACTCTCCATGCAGAGCAGCCATATTGGAAACAAACTGGGCCTCTTCCTTACTTCCTTCACAGGTGTTACCAATGATACTGATGAAGGCTCTGTTCCATTTAGTGTAGCACAGTGGTTCACAAACTGTTTTGTATTTATTCCAAGGACCCCCATAACTCAGAGAGTGTACACATGGACCCTAACGGATCCATTTGGTTCCATGTGTACACTCTCAGAGTTACAGACCTGTACGGGTCCATTTGGTTCCATTTGTACACTCTCAGAGTTACAGACCTGTAAGGGTCCATTTGGTTCCACGTGTACACTCTCAGAGTTAATCACCCGTAACCGTAAGGGTCCATTTGGAACCCCCTCGAGGAACCATGAGGGTCCCTGGACCACACTTTGAGACCCACTGGTGTAGCAGAGTGTTTCCAGTGAGTCATCACCCTGACTCTGACCCTGACTCTGACCCTCTGACTCTGACCCTCTGACTCTGACCCTGACTCTGACCCTCTGACTCTGACCCTCTGACTCTGACCCTCTGACTCTGACCCTGACTCTGACCCTCTGACTCTGACCCTCTGACTCTGACCCTGACTCTGACCCTCTGACTCTGACCCTCTGACTCTGACCCTGACTCTGACCCTCTGACTCTGACCCTGACTCTGACCCTCTGACTCTGACCCTGACTCTGACCCTCTGACTCTGACCCTGACTCTGACCCTGACTCTGACCCTCTGACTCTGACCCTCTGACTCTGACCCTGACTCTGACCCTCTGACTCTGACCCTCTGACTCTGACCCTCTGACTCTGACCCTCTGACTCTGACCCTCTGACTCTGACCCTCTGACTCTGACCCTGACTCTGACCCTCTGACTCTGACCCTGACTCTGACCCTCTGACTCTGACCCTCTGACTCTGACCCTGACTCTGACCCTCTGACTCTGACCCTCTGACTCTGACCCTGACTCTGACCCTCTGACTCTGACCCTGACTCTGACCCTCTGACTCTGACCCTCTGACTCTGACCCTCTGACTCTGACCCTGACTCTGACCCTCTGACTCTGACCCTGACTCTGACCCTGACTCTGACCCTCTGACTCTGACCCTCTGACTCTGACCCTGACTCTGACCCTCTGACTCTGACCCTCTGACTCTGACCCTCTGACTCTGACCCTCTGACTCTGACCCTGACTCTGACCCTCTGACTCTGACCCTCTGACTCTGACCCTCTGACTCTGACCCTGACTCTGACCCTCTGACTCTGACCCTGACTCTGACCCTCTGACTCTGACCCTGACTCTGACCCTCTGACTCTGACCCTGACTCTGACCCTGACTCTGACCCTCTGACTCTGACCCTCTGACTCTGACCCTCTGACTCTGACCCTCTGACTCTGACCCTCTGACTCTGACCCTCTGACTCTGACCCTGACTCTGACCCTCTGACTCTGACCCTCTGACTCTGACCCTCTGACTCTGACCCTGACTCTGACCCTCTGACTCTGACCCTGACTCTGACCCTGACTCTGACCCTCTGACTCTGACCCTCTGACTCTGACCCTGACTCTGACCCTCTGACTCTGACCCTGACTCTGACCCTGACTCTGACCCTCTGACTCTGACCCTCTGACTCTGACCCTGACTCTGACCCTCTGACTCTGACCCTGACTCTGACCCTGACTCTGACCCTCTGACTCTGACCCTCTGACTCTGACCCTGACTCTGACCCTCTGACTCTGACCCTCTGACTCTGACCCTGACTCTGACCCTCTGACTCTGACCCTCTGACTCTGACCCTCTGACTCTGACCCTGACTCTGACCCTGACTCTGACCCTCTGACTCTGACCCTCTGACTCTGACCCTGACTCTGACCCTCTGACTCTGACCCTCTGACTCTGACCCTGACTCTGACCCTCTGACTCTGACCCTCTGACTCTGACCCTCTGACTCTGACCCTCTGACTCTGACCCTGACTCTGACCCTGACTCTGACCCTCTGACTCTGACCCTCTGACTCTGACCCTGACTCTGACCCTCTGACTCTGACCCTGACTCTGACCCTGACTCTGACCCTCTGACTCTGACCCTCTGACTCTGACCCTGACTCTGACCCTCTGACTCTGACCCTCTGACTCTGACCCTGACTCTGACCCTCTGACTCTGACCCTCTGACTCTGACCCTCTGACTCTGACCCTCTGACTCTGACCCTGACTCTGACCCTGACTCTGACCCTCTGACTCTGACCCTCTGACTCTGACCCTGACTCTGACCCTGACTCTGACCCTCTGACTCTGACCCTGACTCTGACCCTCTGACTCTGACCCTGACTCTGACCCTCTGACTCTGACCCTGACTCTGACCCTGACTCTGACCCTCTGACTCTGACCCTGACTCTGACCCTGACTCTGACCCTCTGACTCTGACCCTGACTCTGACCCTGACTCTGACCCTCTGACTCTGACCCTCTGACTCTGACCCTCTGACTCTGACCCTCTGACTCTGACCCTCTGACTCTGACCCTGACTCTGACCCTCTGACTCTGACCCTCTGACTCTGACCCTGACTCTGACCCTCTGACTCTGACCCTCTGACTCTGACCCTCTGACTCTGACCCTCTGACTCTGACCCTGACTCTGACCCTGACTCTGACCCTCTGACTCTGACCCTCTGACTCTGACCCTGACTCTGACCCTGACTCTGACCCTCTGACTCTGACCCTGACTCTGACCCTCTGACTCTGACCCTGACTCTGACCCTCTGACTCTGACCCTGACTCTGACCCTGACTCTGACCCTCTGACTCTGACCCTGACTCTGACCCTGACTCTGACCCTCTGACTCTGACCCTGACTCTGACCCTGACTCTGACCCTCTGACTCTGACCCTCTGACTCTGACCCTGACTCTGACCCTGACTCTGACCCTCTGACTCTGACCAGAATGGAACAGAGCCTTAAATGGTAAATGGTGCATTTATATAGCGCTTTTATCCAAAGCGCTTTACATAGATTGTGCATTACACACACACACATTCACACACACATTCACTCACAGATGGAGGAGGAAACCATGCAAGGCACCAACCTGCTCATCAGGAGCAATTAGGGGTTCAGCGTCTTGCTCAAGGACACTTCTACACTAACTCTGGGGGAACCCGGGATCGAACCGGAAACCTCACGGCTTCCATCCGGCTGCTCTACCGGCCGCTCTACCCCTGAGCCTTACCACCGCCGACGTCAGTGGAGAGCTACCGTTACACACAGCGTCAGGATGAAGTGACTGACCATGAAATAACAGTCATTGATATAGCCATGCCCCCCCCCCCAAAAAAAAACGCAACTAGGCTTCTGTTTCAAAAGTCCCCCATCTCAAAAACATGTTGTGCCAGGGACCTCCAGAAGATGTTAGTTCAATAATTTCACTTTAAAAAAGAAAAATCTAGATTTTTCATAAATAGCAGATCTACAAGCTCATAGCGTGGCACAAAGTGACACGCTATTTCTGAATGGCCAAAGTATAAAATGTGGTTAAAATGATTTTAACGCTATATTCACACGTTTCGCTGGGGACCCGCCGGGTACCCCCCAGACCCCACTTTGAGAACCAATGCTGTACTGTACTGTACTGTACCATATCAGTGACTACGAGGAACATGGCAAATTCCACCCCCCTTATCTCCCTTTGTCACCTTATCTCCCCTTGTCACCTTATCTCCCTTTGTCATCAGCCAGCAGAGAGCAGGAACAAAAGAAAAAGCAGCGCTACAGTAACTACAGTGATGATGATGATGATGATGATGCAACATCAATGATCTGAAACAGGATAAGGACATGAAAGTGGGCACAGCCAGGCAGCAGGGTGGGGGGGGGTTTGGGGGGGGGGGTTAGGTGTAGGGGGGGTGTTGGCGAACACGAGAGGAAGTGAAGGAGTCTGGAGGGGGTTAAGGATGAGGAGGCAGGTATGGCGGCCGCGGTTAAACGCTGAGACCTTGGGGAGAGAGAGAGAGAGATTAGGTTGTGTTGTTTGAAGTGTTTCCAGGAAAGGTTATTTACAGAAAGACGAAGGGGGGGGGGGGAAGGGGGGGGTAATGGGGCGAGTGCTGCAGGTACAAAGGCCTATGGGGATTTTTGGGAGCGCGCCACATCCATGGAGTTTGTTTACTCCAACGCAGAGTCGCAGACGTAGGCGCGAGCAACGTACCGCACAGTGATGTGATGTGGAGTGTTGATTTAGTTCTTTACAACTTCAACACTATACTATTCTGGGCTATTATGTCGTAATAGGCAACATAAATTATACTCTATAGTTGACAGTGTGTTCTCTTGTGTTCTCTGACAGTGTGTTCTCTTGTGTTCTCTGACAGTGTGTTCTCTGACAGTGTGTTCTCTAACAGTGTGTTCTCTGACAGTGTGTTCTCTAACAGTGTGTTCTCTGACAGTGTGTTCTCTGACAGTGTGTTCTCTTGTGTTCTCTGACAGTGTGTTCTCTGACAGTGTGTTCTCTGACAGTGTGTTCTCTGACAGTGTGTTCTCTTGTGTTCTCTGACAGTGTGTTCTCTGACAGTGTGTTCTCTGACAGTGTGTTCTCTAACAGTGTGTTCTCTGACAGTGTGTTCTCTGACAGTGTGTTCTCTGACAGTGTGTTCTCTGACAGTGTGTTCTCTGACAGTGTGTTCTCTTGTGTTCTCTGACAGTGTGTTCTCTTGTGTTCTCTGACAGTGTGTTCTCTGACAGTGTGTTCTCTGACAGTGTGTTCTCTGACAGTGTGTTCTCTGACAGTGTGTTCTCTGACAGTGTGTTCTCTAACAGTGTGTTCTCTGACAGTGTGTTCTCTTGTGTTCTCTGACAGTGTGTTCTCTGACAGTGTGTTCTCTTGTGTTCTCTGACAGTGTGTTCTCTGACAGTGTGTTCTCTGACAGTGTGTTCTCTTGTGTTCTCTGACAGTGTGTTCTCTGACAGTGTGTTCTCTGACAGTGTGTTCTCTTGTGTTCTCTGACAGTGTGTTCTCTGACAGTGTGTTCTCTAACAGTGTGTTCTCTGACATTGTGTTCTCTGACAGTGTGTTCTCTGACAGTGTGTTCTCTTGTGTTCTCTGACAGTGTGTTCTCTTGTGTTCTCTGACAGTGTGTTCTCTGACAGTGTGTTCTCTGACAGTGTGTTCTCTGACAGTGTGTTCTCTGACAGTGTGTTCTCTTGTGTTCTCTGACAGTGTGTTCTCTGACAGTGTGTTCTCTGACAGTGTGTTCTCTGACAGTGTGTTCTCTGACAGTGTGTTCTCTTGTGTTCTCTGACAGTGTGTTCTCTAGTGTTCTCTGACAGTGTGTTCTCTGACAGTGTGTTCTCTAACAGTGTGTTCTCTGACAGTGTGTTCTCTTGTGTTCTCTGACAGTGTGTTCTCTTGTGTTCTCTGACAGTGTGTTCTCTGACAGTGTGTTCTCTAACAGTGTGTTCTCTGACAGTGTGTTCTCTGACAGTGTGTTCTCTTGTGTTCTCTGACAGTGTGTTCTCTTGTGTTCTCTGACAGTGTGTTCTCTAACAGTGTGTTCTCTGACAGTGTGTTCTCTTGTGTTCTCTGACAGTGTGTTCTCTGACAGTGTGTTCTCTGACAGTGTGTTCTCTAACAGTGTGTTCTCTGACAGTGTGTTCTCTGACAGTGTGTTCTCTGACAGTGTGTTCTCTGACAGTGTGTTCTCTGACAGTGTGTTCTCTAACAGTGTGTTCTCTGACAGTGTGTTCTCTTGTGTTCTCTGACAGTGTGTTCTCTGACAGTGTGTTCTCTGACAGTGTGTTCTCTTGTGTTCTCTGACAGTGTGTTCTCTGACAGTGTGTTCTCTGACAGTGTGTTCTCTGACAGTGTGTTCTCTTGTGTTCTCTGACAGTGTGTTCTCTGACAGTGTGTTCTCTGACAGTGTGTTCTCTGACAGTGTGTTCTCTGACAGTGTGTTCTCTGACAGTGTGTTCTCTTGTGTTCTCTGACAGTGTGTTCTCTGACAGTGTGTTCTCTTGTGTTCTCTGACAGTGTGTTCTCTGACAGTGTGTTCTCTGACAGTGTGTTCTCTTGTGTTCTCTGACAGTGTGTTCTCTGACAGTGTGTTCTCTAACAGTGTGTTCTCTTGTGTTCTCTGTGGACGGAATTCAGATCAAGTGGAATTCAGAGGCACGGCCCAAGGTCCAAACCATCCCACCACCCCGATGTTCCTCTTCAACATCTCCCTCCCGAACGTCCTAGGAGGGAGGGAGAGAGGAGATAGAGAGACAAAGAGACAGACAGACAGACAGACAGACAGACAGACAGACAGACAGACAGACAGACAGACAGACAGACAGACAGACAGACAGACAGACAGACAGAGAATAATACAGTTAGTTTGTACCTTATCCTTGTTCTCATATCACTTTAATTCCTCTGCCCTGTTGTTGACATTATGTTACTATGTCCTTATTGTGCTTCGTACAGTAAGTCTCTCTACATAAGGTTGTCTGCTAAATGCCCACATGGTAAATAATACATGGTTGTATGCGTGCAAAAGACAAAGACAAAGTTATTCTGTCTTGTAAACTGGCTGCTAATGAAAGCTTTTGGACAACAAAGCTTCAGCCGCAGTGTGTTTGTAATGAACCAGATATGATTAGCCAATGTTCTTTCTTTTACTCCTGTTCAAACAAACATATCTGTGCAAATTGAGCGTAATATTACCTCAAATTAAAACGCACGTCACACGATTCTCATGCTACCCGCTGCAACGCTGCCAGCAGTGGTGTAAAGTAACTAAGTGCATGTACTCAAGTACTTAAGTAGAATTTTGAGGTATTTTTACTTTACTACAATTATATGAAAACTGAGATACTAGTTACTTTGTAAATTTAGATTATTATTACATAACATACATTAACCACTTCAGCCCTATATACATTTCGGCCATTTGAAAATAGCAGTGTGATGTCAGTGGCAAAGATTTCAGTTAAATTAAAAGATTTGCACACATTTTCAAAATGCTTCAAAAATAGCAGATCTACAAGCTCGAGTGCCGCGCTGTGAGCTTGTATGTCTGCTATTTTTGAATAGCCAAAGTATAAAATTATGGTTTAAGTGGTTGCACAGATGTGTTCCCGGTTTTAACGGGTTAACAACACAAATATTGCATGGGGGGTCCCAGGCACAACATATTTGTAGATGGGGGTCTGCTCTGCTGCCAAAGACAGTGTACAGTATGAGAACCAGTCCAGTCCAGTAGATGCTAGCACACATATTGGTGTGGGAAGCAATGAGAGTCATGTAGAAATGAGGAGGGACTGGAGGAATTGAGAAACATGGTGTGTGTGCGTGTGCGTGTGTGTGTGTGTGTGTGTGTGTGTGTGTGTGTGTGTGTGTGTGTGTGTGTGTGTGTGTGTGTGTGTGTGTGTTCCCCTGTGTGTCTTTGTAAATTGGGCAGAGAGAGATCAGGCAGGATCCACGAGTCATGACCAGGGCATGCTCTTCTGGAACGCACGCCCACACACACAAACACACACACAGCTGAAAGCGTAAAAAACAGAGCTTCCAAAGTTATTATAACTATTATATTTAAACACTGGACATGGTTATATACAGTATGCACACACACACACACACACACACACACACACACACACACACACACACACACACACACACACACACACACACACACACACACACACACACACACACACACACACACACACACACACACACACACACACACACACACACACACCTGTTTTGCCATACTGTGGGAAAGTCCAGCTCACATCTAAAGACCCAATGATAGACAGCTCACTGTTCTGTGTGTGTGTGTGTGTGTGTGTGTGTGTGTGTGTGTGTGTGTGTGTGTGTGTGTGTGTGTGTGTGTGTGTGTGTGTGTGTGTGTGTGTGTGTGTGTGTGTGTGTGTGTGTGTGTGTGTGTGTGTGTGTGTGTTAAAATAAGCTCCATAAACAACTGGCTGAAAGAGTGTTAGAGGAGATATGGAGGAACATTCTTGACTCCAGAAAGCTATGATATGGAGGAACCTTCTATTCTAGACTCCATGGAGTTAGAGGAGATATGGAGGAACATTCTAGACTCCAGAAAGTTGCTACCGTCCACATCTCAGAGCAGAGCCCAGAGCTCTCTGCCTCCCACATGCTCTCTCCTTTATGACGCCATTTAAAGGTCATTAAGACCAAGAGGAGCATCTGAAAACAATAAGGATGATATTCACTGGAGGGAGGGGAGGGGAGGGGAGGGGGGTTTCAGTAAGGTGTGGGCCTCCAGACTTTAAGCGCTCCCCTCTCATAGCGTTGTAATATGTGGGCTCCCTGGAGAGATCCAGTCTCTCTGCCTCTCTGCCAGGATCCAGATCTCCAAAGCAAAGTTACTTTCAAGCCGAGCTGCAGACCTGCTCGTTGTGAACCAAGCCCACACGCTCACTTTTCAAATGCGCAGGTCTCGAAAATAAACACTTACAACACACACACACACACACACACACACACACACACACACACACACACACACACACACACACACACACACACACACACACACACACACACACACACACACACACACACACACACACACGCACACACACACACACACACACACACACACACCCCTCCGACCATCTCGGACGCTGCAAGACGAGAATCATTAATTCACAACAAATGTTTCCCCATGAAAAGTCACAGGGCGACTGACTGCACCGACGGTTTGGAAATGAGCCTATACTCCAAGGTTTGTCCGAGGCGAGGCCGTAGGCTGTAGGCTGTAGGCTGTAGGCTGTAGGCTGAGACAGAGGATGTATCATGAGCGCAGTTTCTTACTTCATAACGAAAGACACGATTCCCCCGAGCACATCAGAGAAAGACTCATTTCTGGACTTCAGGTACAAACTAAAGACTGCACTTTGATCTTTATGAAGTTGGACATTCACTTTGTCTTTTAGTTCATTAGACATTCACTTTGTCTTTCAGTTGACTAGTAACTATGTCCAGGGTCCTGCACTGACACGCAACTGGGGACAATGGCAGTGGTGGAAAAAAGTACTCAAATGTTTTACTCAAGTAAAGGTATCAATACTGCAATGTAGAAATACTCTGTTACAAGTAAGTCCAGAATTCAAAATGTACTTGAGTGAAAGTACAAAAGTATTGGTATCAAAATGTACTTAAAGTACCAAAAGTATAGAAAGTAATGTCCCATTTCACAACGTTTTCAAATAAAATACATAACAAAATAGCAGATCTACGATGCGACGCATTGTGAGCTTGTAGATCTGCTATTTTCAAATGGCCTAAATGTATATAGGGCTGAGTGGTTTTGTAATAATAATTAAAATCTACAAAGTAACTATTAGTAACTAAAGTTTTCAAATAATTGTAGTGGAGTAAAAGTACAATATTTGCCTGAGATGTAGTGCAGTAGAAGTAAAAGTACTGAAAATTGGAAACGCTCCTGTAAAGTAAAAATACCTCAAAATTGTACAGTACTTGAGTACATGTACCTAGTTACTTTACACCAGTGGATAATGGTCCCATGACGCAGCCCACCTATTAGTCCTAAAGTTAGTTACATTGATAGCCTTAAATCTAAACTAAAACATAAACAAATATTTAGGTCACCTATTACGTATTTAGGTTATATCAGGTTATTTCCAGAGGTTATTCAACTCTAAGTGTCTTTCAGTCTGCTATCATGACTTCTCCAGGCCAACCCAATAAAGACTCTGTGGATCCGCCACTAAAAGAGGGAATCTCCAGATGCCTCAGGCTGCAGATGTGCTGCTTGTATTGTTTTAACATAAAGGATTGGTTCAAATCCATTGTATTATTTAAAGGATCTACACCATGCATTTAAAATATATATATATATATTTAATATCATATTGTTCATGTCCCTCAAACGTTTTTCAAAAGGTTTGAGCCTAAATCAAGCCTCAGATAAACTCATTCCAACTAACTTCTCTCTGGCTTATAAAGCACTTTCACCTGCAATACCACATTGTCCTGATTTGCACGTAGTGATTTGGCACGTAGTGCTATTGAGCCAGTTTGTATGCATGTTATCTCCTGGTTCTGTGTGGAAAAAGTTAAAAAAATAATAATAATAATGATAATTTTTATTTATTTAATAAAAATGTTGGAACTGAAAAACGGGAGGGATTGTACCGCTAGTGACGTCACTTTCGGGGGCAAATCAGTTTGGCCTGTTTTGAGACCAATTTACATATAACCCCAGATATGCTGTGAAAGCCTGAGTGCTCAAACTGGCTTTAACTGGGGTATTTTTGAGGGGTGCAACCGCTCCTATAAGTGGGTTTAGTTGAGCGGTGCAACCGCTCCTATAAGTGGGTTTAGGACCCATCCGTGGTGAAAGTTTTTCTTTCCGTCACGAAAATGTGTCTTTCGCTGTGACGCCATGCTGTGGAAAACACGCCCATAGGCTAAGCTCTGCAGGACGTGCTGTGATTGGCTAGCGAGACACATGATGAAATTAACTTCAAACTTCGCAGAAGCGCTGTGATTGGCTAGCGAGACGCATGATGAAATTGATAATAATGTAAAAAATAAATAGCACCGCTCACTTCACACTGGGTGTGATTTTGTGGGATAGAAGAGAGGTAGGGGAGACCAAAAACACACAAAAAATAAGGAAAAGTTCAAATTCATGGTGTAGTCCCTTTAAAACAAGCTTTGAAATGGCAGCTTTAAATGTGGAATGGTAAAGGCTCATCTAACTGAAACAACGTGGTTCACCGCTGTTATAGTTGTGTGGACTCTGTGGACTCTGCCATCCACTGGACTTAGAACCATTAAAAGAAACGAGAGATAGAGAGAGAGCATTAAATTCCTTTTGGAATCCTGTTAAGCCTCCTGATATCTCTGTCTGGTCTGTGCTTCGCTTTGAGACACAAATCTATCCGGAGACAGAAGCACTACATCAACTTCACATCCCTGGACCACGAAGCTGAGGAACACAAGGTGCAATGTGGTGGAAAACAAGTACTCCATCTTCTTAACTTAAAGTCAAAGTAGCAATACCACTATGTAGAAATAGTCTGTTACAAGTAAATGGTCCTGTATATTACTTGATTTGAAGTACAACATACTTAAAGTACCAACAATACCCAATCTACAAGCTCACAATGTGTCGCAATGCTATGCGTTGTGAGCTTGTAGATCTGCTTGTAGATATGTAGATGTAGATGTTTAAAGTGCTCATGTGTTTAGTCGCTTCTTTTGAGACTTGTTTTCATAGACCTGGTTTTGCTTATTTCTATCGCAAAGTCTGGCAACAATGCACCAAATGGGCTTCTACACTGGACACCTGACAATGATATGGAAGAGTCAGGGGAGGGGGATGGGGGGGGGGGGGGGGGGGGGTCATGGGCGAATAAAAACCACAACTGAATCAAATCCTGAGGATCCATCCAGCATCATTATAGGCTTTACTCAGCATCACGTAATGCCTTCACAGGAACGCCGGTTGGAAAGGTCAGCGATGTAGAGGCAGCTGTCAGCCAGCCTGCCTCATAAAAACACTACACATGAGGCTGATCGCCAGCGTTGCCATGTCTGCTTATTATAAGCCACTTTGGGCTTGGGCTTTTTCTGTAAAGTCAGTCACTGGTTAAATATTGGTAGTTGCGGGTTACGTTTTATATTTTATGTGGTCTTGTATCTAAAGTGTAGTTGCTTATTTGGGCTTGTTTCTAAAGTGTAGTTGCTTATTTGGTCTTGTTTCTAAAGTGCTTATTTGGTCTTGTTTCTAAAGTGTAGTTGTTTATTTGGTCTTGTTTCTAAAGTGTAGTTGTTTATTTGGTCTTGTTTCTAAAGTGTAGTTGTTTATTTGGTCTTGTTTCTAAAGTGTAGTTGTTTATTTGGTCTTGTTTCTAAAGTGTAGTTGTTTATTTGGTCTTGTTTCTAAAGTGTAGTTGTTTATTTGGTCTTGTTTCTAAAGTGTAGTTGTTTATTTAGGCTTGTTTCTAAAGTGTAGTTGTTTATTTGGTCTTGTTTCTAAAGTGTAGTTGCTTATTTGGGCTTGTTTCTAAAGTGTAGTTGTTTATTTGGTCTTGTTTCTAAAGTGTAGTTGTTTACAGTATTTGGTCTTGTTTCTAAAGTGTAGTTGTTTATTTGGCCTTGTTTCTAAAGTGTAGTTGTTTATTTGGCCTTGTTTCTAAAGTGTAGTTGCTTATTTGGGCTTGTTTCTAAAGTGTAGTTGTTTATTTGGCCTTGTTTTTAAAGTGTAGTTGTTTATTTGGCCTTGTTTCTAAAGTGTAGTTGCTTATTTGGGCTTGTTTCTAAAGTGTAGTTGTTTATTTGGTCTTGTTTCTAAAGTGTAGTTGTTTATTTGGGCTTGTTTCTAAAGTGTAGATGTTTATTTGGCCTTGTTTCTAAAGTGTAGTTGCTTATTTGGGCTTGTTTCTAAAGTGTAGTTGCTTATTATTTTGGGCTTGTTTCTAAAGTGTAGTTGCTTATTTGGGCTTGTTTCTAAAGTGTAGTTGCTTATAATTTTGGGCTTGTTTCTAAAGTGTAGTTGCTTATTTGGGCTTGTAGATCGTCTATTTTTCAAATATCCGATGCATACAGGTTTAAAGTAGCCTGACACTCAGCCTGAATTTTCATTTCGTTTCACTCCATTATTCAGTCTGAAAACAATCTCATTGCAGCCCATTTCTGAGATGGGGGCGTAGACCAAAGTGGGACTCTTTGGCAATTGGTTCATACTGGATTATCCCGATCCCGATTCGTCGTACAGATTTTCAACCGAGAAACACCCGCCTTCGACAGCGTCACCAGACCCTGAATGCGAGGCAAACGATTCAGGGGGTGGAGCCAGGCTAGGTTTAAAGTGCTCATATGACCTCCTGTAGCTGCTTCTTCTGTGCTTGTTTTCAAAGACCTGTTTTTCTTATTTCTCTCTCAAGATCTGGCAACACAGCTAATGGGGCCAGACGAGGCTAACAGTGAAGCCTCAACAACGTGCTATAGCTAGCTAGCTTCTACAGCTAATGGAGAAAACGTTGTTGAGCGATGTTATAGACGGGCGCTTATTAAACGCAGCCGTATTATACGCTCGATAAACAGAGGAACACATACACACCAACGGACCAATAGATTTGAGGTCAAAATGTGTAGTAAAATCCTCCAGTGTTAATTTGACCCTCATGGATCCGTTTATTAATAGATTGATCCACTTATTATTATTAATAATCCCTTTAAACCTCATGTTCCTATTTTGGCTAAAATGACATTATATCGTTGCTGTTGTCGGGCAGAAAAGTCTTATCTCCATATTATAACTTTTTGTGTTTTATTTTTGTTTGTAAATTAGCGCCCTGCCTGGTCATGCTACAGCGTCACACAAAAGCATCAACAATAGCAGATCTACATTCACACTAAGCCACGCGTTTTCAGCTTGTAGATCTGCTACTTTTCATACTTTGAATTTGAATCCTGAAAAGTAACAGTTTTGGACATAATGAGGTTTACATCCGAAAGACGATATAAAAGGTTATTTAAAAAGATTAAAAAAAAAAAAAAAATGTTCTGAAAGAAATACATAATTACATTAAAAACTAAATCTCAGAGTTACAGACCTGTAAGGGTCCATTTGGTTCCATGTGTACACTCTCAGAGTTACAGACCTGTAAGGGTCCATTTGGTTCCATGTGTACACTCTCAGAGTAACAGACCTGTAAGGGTCCATTTGGTTCCATGTGTACACTCTCAGAGTTATGGACCTGTAAGGGTCCATTTGGTTCTACATTACATTACATTACAGTCATTTAGCAGACGCTTTTATCCAAAGGAACTTACAATAAGTGCATTCAACATAAGTAGGGAACGAAAACTACTAATCACCAGAAGTCTTAAGTGCATTTTCTGCAAAAACAAGCAACCAAGAGTATATCTAGCGCTAAGGTAAAAGTGCAATATATCAGCTACCTATTTCCTTGATGAGACCAAGAAAACAAGATCCAATAAAACAATACAACAATAAAACAAGCGTTCGTACAACTAGTTAACAACAAGTAGGTCAGGCAGAGAGGAAGGGTAGTGTTTCCTGAAGAGGTGGGTTTTCAGCCTGCGGCGAAAGATGGGCAGTGACTCTGCTGTCCTGACATCAGTGGGAAGTTCATTCCACCACTGTGGGGCCAGAACAGGGCCGGATCTAGGCATGGGCAAGGGGGGGCAATGCCCCCCCAAATGCCCTGACTGCCCCCCCCAAAAAAAAAAGAAAAGAAAAGTTAAAAATCGTTAAAAATTATCTGACCTTTAAGTATGAGTATGTTAGGAAGTGGAATGGTTCAAATCCTACTATAGTGATAATACTGTATACCAGGGGTCTTCAACAGGGGGTCCGGGACCCCTAGGGGGTCCTCAGAGCTACTATAGGGGGTCCGCCAAATCTTTGTGTGATAGGATTTAGTTTTTTTACATTAACCACTTGAACCCTGGAATTCCTTTTCTGAGGGGAACATTAGCCAAAAATAGCAGATCTACAAGCTCTCAACGCCTCGCGCTGCGAGGCGTTGAGAGCTTGTAGATCGGCTATTTTTGGCAAAGAGGCTATAGGTGTAGAGGGAAAAAAGAGCAGACTAAGTAAAAAAAAAAGTTAATCTGAAACACAATTTTATACATTATAGAGTAGGGGGTCCCTGCTTCATCTCTTTCTCAGCTAGGGGGTCCTTGGCCTGAAAACGTTGAAGACCCCTGCTGTATACTAATAACAATAATAATACTATATACTAATAACAATAATAATACTATAGTGATAACTATAGGGATCTACGTATCCTACGTGAACCTTATACTGAATAGAGCACACACACACACACACACACACACACACACACACACACACACACACACACACACACACACACACACACACACACACACACACACACACACACACACACACACACACACACACACACACACACAGGTACATGTCGTATACACACTTAACTCCTTCCAGACATCTTAGGTCTATAGAATCTGGAGGGAGAGAGAGGGGGGGTGGAGAGGGGGGAGAGGGGGAGAGGGGGGAGAGGGGGGGGGGGGAGAGGGGGAGAGGGGGAGAGGGGGGAGAGGGGGAGAGGAGAGAGAGGGGGGGGTCGAAGGGTGAAAGAGCTTCCAGATGTTGAGGCTGTTTCTCTTTCAAATGAAAGTTCCTCCTCGCTTCCTTCTGTGGATGTGTGTGTGTGTGTGTGTGTGTGTGTGTGTGTGTGTGTGTGTGTGTGTGTGTGTGTGTGTGTGTGTGTGTGTGTGTGTGTGTGAGAGAGAGAGAGAGAGAGAAGAAGGGCTCTTCACACAGTACTTCTGAGGTTTCCTCTCTGACATCAGTGCAAGGGTCTTGTGACAAGGGCTTTGACACCCTACACACACACACACACACACACACACACACACACACACACACACACACACACACACACACACACACACACACACACACACACACACACACACACACACACACACACACACACACACACACACACACACACACACACGCACGCACACACACACACTCTCCTCCCAGCCTACAGATTAATCTGTTTCAGACAGTATGTGTACACACACACACAGCCTGAAAACACACAAGCACACATACACACACACGTTCAGACTGTATGCACACACAGCCCAAAAAACCCACACACGTGCACTCGCTCACAGCCACACACGCAATACCTGCTGCCTTATCTCTGTGCACTGTGGCCTTCAAGGCGCACACACACACACACACACACACACACACACACAGTCTAATGCCTTATTCTTCAAAGTGGGAGATTTTCTTTGCCTCAGGAAAGGAATTGGGGAGAAAACGGTTAAGGATAAAAATACCTCTCTCTCTCTCTCTCTCACACAGAACTTTTTGGACCGTTTTGGATCCGCCCGAAAACTCACCGTACGAGCTTCACCGTAAAGCCCTGAGCATCAGTTTAACTCTGAGAGGTCACACATGTACCCAAATGGACCCATAAGGGGACATTAAAGGGATAGTTCACGCCCAAAATGACTAGTCACCCCATGGAGACATGAATTCATGGATATTTTTTAGTTGTCTCCGCCAGGCCGAAAGGCATGGCGAGAGATATATGTTTTACCCCCTGTCCGTCCGTCTGTCCGTGTGTGTGTCCGTGTGTGTGTCCGTGTGTCCGTCCGTCCGTCTGTCTGCGAGCAGCTTATATCCGGCACCGTTGGCCCGGTCGCTGCGAAACTGTGCACACACACTCCCTGGATGCCAATTCAGAACCTTTTCCACATGGGCCTTTTATAGCGCCACCAAGAGGCCGATTTGTGCAAAATCCATTTACTCCTACAAATTTTATCCAAACGTCATGCAAATCGGTACACAGTATCTCTATAGTCATGTGATCAACACGGATCTGTCTGATTTTCCATATTCCATCCATATTGGCTAAGGTTGGCTTCCAAAATGTGCAGGATTGGTCCGTTTTGAACAAAATGCCTCAAATCATGAACGCAGCTTGTGCTTTCTGTGCAATTTCACACGCACATTCCCACTAGGCCGAGGAAGAAATGCCACCCTTTTCACATTGGCCTGTTATAGCGCCACCAGCAGGTATAATTTAGCAAAACACATTTTTGGAACAAAATGCTTCAAATCATGAATGCAAGGTCCGATTGCCGTGAAAGGCCCAAGAAGAAATGCCACCCTTTTCACATTGGCCTGTTATAGCGCCACCAGGAGGCCATAATAACCTACCTAACCTGGCGGAGACCTGTGCTCCGAGGAACACTTTTTCTAGTTTGTGTCTCATTCCTCTTTCTTCTCTGCGACCGTGGAGTCCGTTCTCCTCTACGGCTGTGAATGCTGGACACTAAAGCAAGCCCTACAGAAGTCCCTGGACGGGTGCTACACCAGAATGTTACGTGTGGTACTGAACATCAACCAGGACGAGCACATTACCAACAAGCGTCTGTACGGGACACTACCGAGTGTATCAGAAAAGATAGCAGTCAGGAGGATGAGACTAGCCGGCCACTGCCACCGGCACCGAGAATTCCCGGTCAAAAAGGTGGTACTGTGGGAACCAACACACGGGCATGGATCAAGAGGACGTCCCACACCTACCTACGTGGAGGTACTAAGGAAAGATGCTGGTGCAGAAAGCACAAAGGAGCTGGCCAGATGTATGGAGAACCCAGACGACTGGAGACTCCGATGGAGGGCTCGTCTGAGGACAGCGTAGAGAGAGAGCCTAATTAAGCCAATAATTTGATGACCGGCAGCGGTTCCGGTAGGAGACACAAAGAGTCTCCTTTGTGTCTCCTACCGGAACCGCTGCCTACCGGTCCGATGGTCATGAAATTATTTACTTAGGAATGAGACAAAAAAACAAAAAAGATTCCATGAATTCAAGTCTCCATGGGGTGACTAATCCATAGGAAAAAAAAGTAATCTTTCGGGTGAACTATCCCTTTAACAAGGAGGATTGTTCGATGTAGTCTAGGATTTGTCAAACTGACACGAGTCAAAGTCTTTATTTAGAACAGTGGTTCTCAAACCTTTTCATGTCAAGGACCCCCAAAATGATATTTATTTGGTCGTGGACCCCCATCTCAAATATTTTGTTCCAGGGACCCCCGGAAGCAAAGATTTGAGTTACGAATGTGCTTTAAAAAAATATATATTCAAAAGATTTGCACAAATTTTCAAGATTTTTCAAAATAGCCAAAGTGTAAAAGGTTAAAATTATTGTGCCGCTATATTAACACATGAGAACCAATGATTACCAATATACCCTGGGCTCTGGGCAGCACTACTCTGGGCTCTGGGCAGCACTGCTTTGGGCTCTGGGCAGCACCACCCTGGGCAGCACTACTCTGGGCTCTGGGCAGCACTACCCTGCGCTAACCTTCAACAGAGAGAGAAGAAGTGAAGGTATTTTTGGCCTCGTTCAAGAGTAAACGGGTCAAAATGGAGTTCCTGGAAAGGAAATCAAAGTTGATGGATATGGTATGTTAAAGAACTGGCAGTTTAACTGATCCTGGCCCAGGTTGGGGTCTCACATTTTCCCAGTTACCTTCCCCCCCTTCCCCCCCTCTCTCTCTCTCTCTGGACTGGGTTCTCGTGGTGGTACTGTACTGTATATAGACGGTCTGGTCATTAGTCGTGCGGCCCTTTCGTGTACGTGAAGTAATTGTACGAACACTTTGGGACAAATTGCCCGAACAGAAACAGCTACAGTATAGAGGCTGATGAAAGGGCCATGAGATCTGTTACAGTGAGATGGTGTAGATGTGGAATAAAAGGGCTCTACACCTCTACAGCCCACTATGGACCATACCATCATTAACTAACCCCCCTAACCTTAACCCTACACCTCTACAGCCCACTATGGACCATACCATCATTAACTAACCCCCCTAACCTTAACCCTACACCTCTACAGCCCACTATGGACCATACCATCACTAACTAACCCCCCCAACCCTAACCCTACACAACCACACCACTATGGACCATACTACCCCCCCACACGCGCACACACACACACACACACACACACACACACACACACACACACACACACACACACACACACACACACACACACACACACACACACACACACACACACACACACACACACACACACACACACACACACACACACACACACACACACACACACACACACACACACCATGCTCAGATCAATGTGTTGCAGAAAATGGACTCACTTGTCCTCCTTGGCGTTTGAACATTCAGATTAAGAAGCTGCTGTTTTCCTCCAGGCGTTGTGTCTAATGTTGTTCTGTTTATTGTGTTGTTTTTGCTCTTGTTTATTTTAGTATTTTGTTACGGAGTGTTACAGCGCTTTGGTTCAACACTGTTGTTTTAAATAGATAAAGTGGTTTGGACTGTGTAGTAGGGCAGAGACAAGTTTTAAGGTTTTTGTGTGTGTATATGTGCAGAGTGTAAGCTTTCAAATGATGATATACATACATTACATTGAAATCTGAAGATAATGCTTTTTGTTGACGACATGTATTATTGTGTTAATTTGTTATGCTATGTTGATTAATTGAATACATCCCCGAAACTTTTTTTGAATACCAAAACGCTCGCCCCAAAACACAGTCGCCCCGGGGTGGAAAAAAATGGGGGCGAGCATGTTCTGGGGCAAGCCTTCCGGTTACCCTTTTTGTTGTGTTATCCTTTTATAGCCTTAATGTCTGACTGTACCACATGCTGTTTACATCTCTGACTAATAAAGTATTCAATCAATCAATCAATCAATCAAATGAATGTCTCAAACCAAGAAATGAGAAAGACCTCACATCTCTCACAGCATTTACTTGTTTAAGGGCAAAACATTTATCAGTATAGGATCACACAATTACATATATTGTGATCCTAAAACTGCTGTTTGTTATTCAGTGGATTTGTCCATTTATTTTTCTATAAAGATTGGCTCTCTAGAGTAAAAGCAGTTTTTTCCCCCCACTATTTCAGCACAGGGGCCAGTCTTTATGGATGAGGGTTCGGGGGCCAACATGTGGGCCTCAAATGGAGCAGATCTGTGCATTATAGCAGGGCTCCTTACACTAATTATCTGCTAAAGGTCTGTAGAGAAGATGACTTCCTCCAGTTCCATGTATAAAACCTATGGTTTCGTGGATGAAAAAGGTTTTTTTTTGTTTTGTTTTCAGAGCTGACACGCATGGGGCCACTCCATAGCCAATCTGGGAACCCATCGCCAACTGAAAATGAAAAACAGCGCCCTCTGCTGTTTGTTCTATGTCTCTTGGCTCTGGGCGGAAGAAAACGTAACGCTAGTGCTCAGGGAAACCGGGGTTTAGAGGACTGCCTTCAGCTTTCTCTTCCGGTTGGTGCCACTATGTTTTCATTCCCACTAACAATATTTCTACACGGAACACTAACACCACTTCTCCCAGAGAACATGGATCGTTTTGGTTATAAGCCCACTTGTTTCTATGATGAAAGAGTAAGTTAAAATGTGAATATCTTTCCGTGGTTTTGTCTGCTCCGCGGACGCTATTGTTAAATTAGTTTGGGTTTGTTTCGAGGGGGAAAGATCGACGGACATGTGAATCCCACCCACTACATTTGATTGGGTAAAGCGCGGCCTACTTCCTGATCTGAATGCGCACAAGTTATGACGAACCTCCCCGACAGATTCCAACGCAGCGCAGAATCTGTTCTTGAGAGATTACTCCATAGCTGATCTACAAGCTCACCACGCCTCGCTGTGAGCTTGTAGATCACCTATTTTCTAAATGTTCTTCTCGTTCTTAGGTAATATTTGACAATGTAGCCGATGCTTGATATATAGTATAGTTTTAGAGTCATTTTAGAGGTATAAAAAAGGTGTTAAAGGGCAAGACCACTTTGGTAGAGGTTTGGGTTGTGTACTGTAGTTACATTGCCATGATGTAACTTCAAAAAGGTGGACAAGAAATCTATTATAATTGCTCCATTGATCAGAAACTGATCATTCAAAAAATATGTAAGTCAATATTTTGACTTTTAAGTTTAATAAATGTTTTACTGTTGAGTGATAAAACCATTTAGAAAATCATCTGGGGACCCCCAAGATACCACAGTTTGAGAACCACTGATTTAGATCAGTGGTTCTCAATCATCTCAGGCTGTGACCCCCCAAAATAATCATATTTGATCTGGGGACCCTCCCCCCCTGACAAGCACTTGGAATATAGGAGTTGATGAATTACATTTAGTTTGACTCAGTTCCACAGATAAATATTGTGAAAATAGCAGATCTACAAGCTCACAACGCCTCACAACGCGAGCCGTTATAAATAAATATGAGCTTGTAGATCGGCTATTCTCCAAAATGTTGCCTCTTTCTTATATTATTTTACAAATTGGCCAATGTTTAACTTGTTGATTACTTTTGATGCTGTAATCTTTCTTTTTTTAGGTATAAAAAAAACCCCAATCATTTGGGGTAAACCATCCCGGTGAAAGGTGAATTCCGTGACCGGGATTGGTTTAACACGCTAGAGCATTGGTTCTCAAAGTGGGGTCCGGGGTGGGGGGGGGGGGGGGTTCCCAGCAAAAGTAGTCAATATAGCATCGCTATCATTTTAAACACTTTATCCATTTATATGTTGGCTATTCAAAAATAACAGATCTACAAGCTCACAGCACGTCACTTCGTGCCGTGCTGCAAGCTTATACATCTGCTATTTTTTTAATTGAGAAAAACATCGATGTTTGGAAAATTTTGAATGATTTCAATCTTTAAATCTTTAAATCTTCTCTTCTGGGGGTCCCTGGCACAAAGTCATTTCAGATGGGGGGGTCCGCGGCCAAATACACATCAATGTGCTGGTCCTTGGCACAAAAAAGTTAGAGAACTACTGCGCTAGAGGGGGGGGGGAGGGGGCTCTGCCACCCTAGACGTGACACTTAAAACACTTCCTGTTGTTTAGTTTTTATGAGAGCAGCTTATTGGACTGCTGTGGGGGGGAAGGGGGCGGGGGGGGGGGGGGGCACACCTCGTTGGTGCTGTAATCCAGTGGTTCTCAAAATATTTGTATATTATGGGTTCAGTCAGAGCCTCATGCTGTCTGTCTGTCACCAACCTAAAGGAACCCTACACCAGCCTGTCTCACTGTCACCAACCTAAAGGAACCCTACACCAGCCTGTCTCACTGTCACCAACCTAAAGGAACCCTACACCAGCCTGTCTCACTGTCACCAACCTAAAGGAACCCTACACCAGCCTGTCTCACTGTCACCAACCTAAAGGAACCCCCTAGGAGTCTGTGTGGGGCCTGTCTCACTGCATGGGGCCTGTCTCACTGCATGGGGCCTGTCTCACTGCATGGGGGCCTGTCTAACTGCATGGGGGCCTGTCTCACTGCATGGGGGCCTGTCTAACTGCATGGGGGCCTGTCTCACTGCATGGGGCCTGTCTCACTGCATGGGGCCTGTCTCACTGCATGGGGCCTGTCTCACTGCATGGGGCCTGTCTCACTGCATGGGGCCTGTCTCACTGCATGGAGCCTGTCTCACTGCATGGGGCCTGTCTCACTGCATGGGGCCTGTCTCATTGCATGGGGGCCTGTCTCACTGCATAGGGCCTGTCTCACTGCATGGGGCCTGTCTCACTGCATGGGGGCCTGTCTCACTGCATGGGGGCCTGTCTCACTGCATGGGGGGCCTGTCTCACTGCATGGGGGCCTGTCTCACTGCATGGGGCCTGTCTCACTGCATGGGGCCTGTCTCACTGCATGGGGCCTGTCTCACTGCATGGGGCCTGTCTCACTGCATGGGGCCTGTCTCATTGCATGGGGGCCTGTCTCACTGCATAGGGCCTGTCTCACTGCATGGGGCCTGTCTCACTGCATGGGGGCCTGTCTCACTGCATGGGGGCCTGTCTCACTGCATGGGGCCTGTCTCACTGCATGGGGCCTGTCTCACTGCATGGGGCCTGTCTCACTGCATGGGGCCTGTCTCACTGCATGGGGGGCTGTCTCACTGCATGGGGCCTGTCTCACTGCATGGGGCCTGTCTCACTGCATGGGGCCTGTCTCACTGCATGGGGGCCTGTCTCACTGCATGGGAGCCTGTCTCACTGCATGGGGGCCTGTCTCACTGCATGGGGGCCTGTCTCACTGCATGGGACCTGTCTCACTGCATGGGGCCTGTCTCACTGCATGGTCTGTCTCACTGCATGGGGGCCTGTCTCACTGCATGGGGCCTGTCTCACTGCATGGGGGGCTGTCTCACTGCATGGGGCCTGTCTCACTGCATGGGGCCTGTCTCACTGCATGGGGCCTGTCTCACTGCATGGGGCCTGTCTCACTGCATGGGGGCCTGTCTCACTGCATGGGGGCCTGTCTCACTGCATGGGGGCCTGTCTAACTGCATGGGAGCCTGTCTCACTGCATGGGGGCCTGTCTAACTGCATGGGGGCCTGTCTCACTGCATGGGGGGCCTGTCTCACTGCATGGGGCCTGTCTCACTCTTATTTATTTATAACAACAACTATTCTGCTGTGGGTCAAGGCTGTGGGTCAAGGCTGTGGGTCAAGGCCAAGGCTGTGGGTCAAGGCTGTGGGTCAAGGCCAAGGCTGTGGGTCAAGGCTGTGGGTCAAGGCTGTGGGTCAAGGCTGTGGGTCAAGGCCAAGGCTGTGGGTCAAGGCTGTGGGTCAAGGCCAAGGCTGTGGGTCAAGGCTGTGGGTCAAGGCTGTGGGTCAAGGCTGTGGGTCAAGGCTGTGGGTCAAGGCCAAGGCTGTGGGTCAAGGCTGTGGGTCAAGGCCAAGGCTGTGGGTCAAGGCTGTGGGTCAAGGCTGTGGGTCAAGGCTGTGGGTCAAGGCTGTGGGTCAAGGCTGTGGGTCAAGGCTGTGGGTCAAGGCCAAGGCTGTGGGTCAAGGCTGTGGGTCAAGGCTTTGGGTCAAGGTCAAGGCTGTGGGTCAAGGTCAAGGCTGTGGGTCAAGGCTTTGGGTCAAGGCTGTGGGTCAAGGCTGTGGGTCAAGGCTGTGGGTCAAGGCCAAGGCTGTGGGTCAAGGCTGTGGGTCAAGGCTGTGGGTCAAGGTCAAGGCTGTGGGTCAAGGCTGTGGGTCAAGGTCAAGGCTGTGGGTCAAGGCTGTGGGTCAAGGTCAAGGCTGTGGGTCAAGGCTGTGGGTCAAGGTCAAGGCTGTGGGTCAAGGCTGTGGGTCAAGGCTGTGGGTCAAGGCTGTGGGTCAAGGTCAAGGCTGTGGGTCAAGGCTGTGGGTCAAGGCTGTGGGTCAAGGCTGTGGGTCAAGGCTGTGGGTCAAGGTCAAGGCTGTGGGTCAAGGCTGTGGGTCAAGGCTGTGGGTCAAGGCTGTGGGTCAAGGCTGTGGGTCAAGGCTGTGGGTCAAGGCTGTGGGTCAAGGCTGTGGGTCAAGGCTGTGGGTCAAGGTCAAGGCTGTGGGTCAAGGCTGTGGGTCAAGGCTGTGGGTCAAGGCTGTGGGTCAAGGCTGTGGGTCAAGGCTGTGGGTCAAGGCTGTGGGTCAAGGCTGTGGGTCAAGGCCAAGTCTGTGGGTCAAGGCTGTGGGTCAAGGCCTGATTGAAGCCTGGGCTTCAATCAGTGGAGGAAGAAGTACTGCTCAGGAGCCAGTTGCACCACCTCACACTAAGTTCAAACTATAGTTATAGCTTAAATGGCTTTTAAAAAGCCATTTAACCTAATTTTTTAAATCTCATTTTAGATTTCTTTGGCTATTCAAAAATAGCAGATATACAAGCTCATAGCGCGGCACTAGCTTGTAGATCTGCTAAAAAAAAAATTATGTGAACATTTGTGCAAATCTTTAAATATATATATATATATATATATATATTATTATTATATTTTTTTTAATATATATATTTAAAGATTTTCACACATTTTCACGATTTTTCAAAAAATAGCAGATCTACAAGCTCATAGCGTGGTACTCAGTGCCGCGCTATGAGCTTGTAGATCTGCTATTTTTGAATAGCCAAATAAATCTAAAATGACACAGATGCGTCCCTGGATTGAATGAGTTAAGCTATAACTAGGCTAAGTTTGAACTTAGTGTGAGGTGGTGCAACTGGCCCCAGATGTTTCAGACTGTCTTTGATGCCCTGCGCTGTTTATCGGATGTGTTACTTTATGTTACTTTGTTACTTTATGATATATGCCTCTAATTACCTGTAATTGCCTGTGTTCTTGTGTGATTGGACCTTGGTGATTGACTTGAGATTTCAGCTGTAGGTGACCTTTTGTATGAAGTGAGTTGAATCTATATGATATGAATGCTCTGATGAAGGCTCTGATGAAGACTCTGAGAAGGCTCTGATGAAGACTCTGATGAAGGCTCTGATGAAGGCTCTGATGAAGGCTCTGATGAAGGCTCTGAGCCCAAACGCTTAAGCGTTCATTTAGCGGTTCTGTGCCAATACAGAAGTGGAAATGTGAGAACTTTGTCCTCCATTTATTTGACATTTTGGCTGTGCTTCCCTTTTGGGGATTTTTTTAAATTCCTACTTTTGATGTACTTCTCATATGTGTTGCTTAAAGGAGTAGTTCACCCAAAGAAATGACTTATTTTCTATCAATGACATATTTCATGAAACCTTGAATGCCTCTGAACATGTACTGAAATACTTTTTAATCCAAGTATTGACTGTAAGCATGCTGTACTGCAGAGTTTGACGGGGCCGTCACAGAAGCTGTGGTGAGGCCGGTGACTTTTACACCATATTTCAGCCCCATTTACTGCCTCATAACGCAGGCAGGCTCTGAAGCCACAGCGCCAAGGCTTACCATAGAAACAGCCAGCTGGGAGCGTAAGTAACCCCACGTTAAGTCAGAACCAGTTAACCCATTCAGACCGGGAACGCATCTGTGTCATTTCTATAGATTTCTTTGGGCTATTCCAAAAATAGCAGATCTACAAGCTCGTAGCGCGGCACTCAAAACAAAATCGTGAAAATTGGTGCAAATCTTTGAGTAAATATATTTTTGGAATTTTTTTTTTAACTCAAATCTTTGCTTCTGGTGGGGGTCCCTGGAACACAATATTTTGAGATGGAGGGGGTCCGCGACCAAATCCATTTTTTCCTTGACATGAAAGAGTTTGAGAACCACTGATATTATAGCAACATACGTTTAAAAAAAAAAAAACTGTTAGGATTTAGAAGACATTTGTAGAATCCCCCCAGAAGCAAAGATGTGAGTTACAAATGTTCGCTTTAAAAAAAATATATATATATTCAAAGATTTGCACAAATGTTCACGATTTTTCAAAAATAGCAGATCTAAAAGTTCATAGCGCGGCACTCGGTGCCGTGCTATGAACTTGTAGATCTGCTATTTTTGAATAGCCAAAGAAATCTTGAAATGACACACAGATACGTTCCCAGTCTTAATGGGTTAAAGCTACACGGTAAGTGCATTTTTTTTTTTTTTTTTTAATAAGTGTTATATACTGTAGCTATAGAGTGTTTGTTCAGCTAACAGGGGTCTCTTCAGCTCTTTTAATCAACAGAAAATACATTTTCAGGTCAGGATACCAATTGCATTCAATCAGGAGAGAGAACTCATTCAAAGATACAGTGAATGTGGAAGTGAGGACTCAGATAAAATGAGCAGACACCATTTCAACTGGAACACTATAAACATTTAAGCTGATAAATGGCTTCTCTCTCCTGGCTGAAACGTACCACCCACCTGAACATGTATGTTCTGTTTATGAAAGAGCTGGAGAGACATGGAGACCCCTGTTACTGAACACACACTCTATAGCAATGATTACTGTGAGAATATAGAGCTATTTAACACTGTTACTGAACAAACACTCTATAGCAATGATTACTATCACAATATAGAGCTATTTAACACTGTTACTGAACACACACTCTATAGTAATGATTACTATCACAATATAGAGCTATTTAACACTGTTACTGAACAAACACTCTATAGCAATGATTACTATCACAATATAGAGCTATTTAACACTGTTACTGAACAAACACTCTATAGTAATGATTACTATCACAATATAGAGCTATTTAACACTGTTACTGAACACACACTCTATAGAGCACCGAAGTCTGACGTAGTTTACGCATCCTACCTGGGTGGCGGTTCCCCCCCACCCCATTCTGAATTCCCATAAACAGTGTTCCAAAAATAAACATATTTGACTCTTATGGATATGAAGCATCAACTGACGGTGAGAAAACACTAATGTTACTTCCGCCGAATTAGTTACATTTCCCCCAGAAACAGACTGTATCAAATATGAGTGACTGACTATCATAAACGATACAGAACCTCCTCCCTGACAATATCGCCGAGACAGTTTGTTTATTTTTGGACCACAATTCTTATATGAGACGATTCTAAGATGACCCAATGTTATTCTACATAGAGAAATGACTTTACGACCCGGGGGATGAACGAGTGACGTCAGGACTTCTGTTCTCTATAGTAATGATTACTATCACAATATAGAGCTTTTTAACACTGTTACTGAACAAACACTCTATAGTAATGAGTACTGTCAGAATATAGAGCTTAAAGGACGACTTCACCCATTTTCAACCTATCTTCATATAATAGGTCCTCATTAATGCTCATGATAAAATGGTAGCATTCTTTTCTATTCAGTCTGTGTCTCAGAGGAGGGCTGTGGACAGTTCAGAAACCTGGGGAATCCAAGCTAATAGAAACTGCAGGCTTTCTATTCCTGGAAAGTTGCAATGCAATAATAGAAGCCATTGTTCTCGCCTTAATAAAAATCGAAATAAAACATTTTAAATCTTGTTGGAAAAAAAAAATCCTGCCTAACGATGACGTCACTGGTAGACAGGTTTCTGGACTGTCCACAGTCCTCCTCTGAGACACAGACTAAGTAGAAAAAATGTGTACCATTTTATCATGAGCATTAGTGAGGACCTATTATATGAAGATAGGTTGAAAATGGGTGAAGTCGTCCTTTAAAGGTGATAAAGTTAAAGGTAACCTGACAGTTCTTAAGGCCAGTCCACATACCAATGATTTGCGACGCAACTCCTTGCAACCATTATCCCCAATGGCAGTTGTAAGGAGTTGCATTGATGTGGACTGGCCTTTACACAGTGCATTAAAGGGGTTTGATAGCGGGACCACAAGTTGGTGCATTTGCAAAGAATCAGATTCCTGCGTGAGAATGAGACTCACAGCTATTTGTGATGCCTGACAGAGTAAAACATCATCTCCAGCCTTCTGCCTTCTGCCCTGACAGAGATTATTTTTTAAAAAGCATGGCAAACTATAGTTCAGTCAGATAACTCACTAATATTATAGAATGAGAATACAAGTGTGGATGTAATATTTTTACACAGGTTGTGAGCTTGTAGATCTGCTGTAAACAAGAAACAATACACAAAATATACAGAGGGGGGTCCGCAGCCCAATACAAATTAATTTGGGGGTCCTTGAAATGAAAATGTTAAGAACCACTAACATATGCTTACAAAATAATCATGTCTTCTCTTCATTGACACTGTGCTATAAATGGATTGTAGATCTGCTATTTTCGAAATATTTGTATACATTTGAAAACCTGAAATGGGACATTCTGCACAATGAGTACTTTTACTTTTGGTACTTTAAGTCCATTTTGATACCAATACCTTAGTAGTTTTACTCAAGTAAATTTAACATTTTAGACTTTAGTACTTGTAACAGAGTATTTCTACATTGCAGTATTGATACTAGTACTTAAGTAAAAAAATGGAATACTTTTTCCATCACTGCACCGCTTTCATCTTGACAACACTCACAGCAGCACTGTGTTGTTGGGGGGGGGGGTGTAGCAGCACTGTGTTGTTGGGGGGGGGGGTGTAGCAGCAGAGTTGGAGCAGTGCATTGATTTATTAGCGAGGAGGGAGAAACGTTACGTTACAAAACAAAACAACTTGTAGCCGGTGATCCTGGGCGTCCTGAAGGATCCTAAATGAGAAACACACCTCTGGCAGAGCTTCACAAGCCTTTCGCGTGTGATGGAGCTGTTTTTAGGAGCTCTCTGTATGGTCCTGGTTAAAAGGCAGCATGCCGTCCCAAAGCACTTTATTTATCTAATTTATATATATATATATATATATATATATATATATATATATATATATATATATATATAAAAACGGTTACTTTTCAGGAACTCGAAAAATAAAATAACTTGTGTTCTGATTCCAATCACTTGTTTATTCCTGAAAATGTATTTTCTGTTTGAAGAGCTGGAGAGACATGGAGAGTCCTGTTACTGAACACACACTCACAATCACTCGACCAACCTTTAATGCCCTACACTTCTATGCAAGAGTAATCTACGAGCTCACAACATGCCGTGATGCAACGCATTGTAAGCTTGTAGCTCTGCTATTTTTGAAAAATATAAATAAAATAAAAAATAAGTGGGTCTGAGTTTTTTTTTCACTGCCAGACTTATTTCCGGCTGCGTTTGCCCGCTGCCAGCACGTTGTTTCCGTATCCGTGCTAGTGGAAAGTGAAGGTGATCACCCGGGTGAAAGAGAACAGCGCGATCTTTTATAAAAAACGATTAAAAAAAATAAAAGTTGTTAAAGTCGTCCTTGGCAGTTAACAAAAGAAAAGTATTAAGGGACTACAGCATGCATTTTTACTTTTTCTTATTTTTTGTGTGTTTTTGGTCTCCCCTACCTCTCTTCTATCCCCAAAAATACCCCAGTTTGAACACTCAGGCTTTCACAGCAAATCTGGGGTTTTCTGTAAATTGGTCTCAAAACAGGCCAAACTGATTTGGTCCCTGATGTGACGTCACGTCAGGGTACAATAGGCCTACCTCCCGTTTTTCAGTTCCAACCAAAAAAAAAGAAGAAAAAAAAGCCTTGATTTAGGAAAAACGTTTGAGGGACATAAACAATATGATATTAAATATTGTTATTTTTTAAATTCATGGTGTAGATCCTTTAACAAGAGTTTGTGACTAAATAATAACTACATTGGATCTATTGGACATCATACAGTACGAGGTTTCCCACCAGATAGAGACGATATCCTATAGCAGTATTTATGTATATATTTATCTAGTTGATGTGTTTACAACGTGGAGGATTTATGTGGAGAACTGGAGATGTTGGGGTTTATTTAGACATCATGGGTGGGGGTTTGGGGGGGTGGGGGTTTGGAGGGGTGGGGGGTCAATCTTTGACGAAATAGTTGATGCTTTGATCAGTGCAAGTCAAGAGGAGTGGAGCGGGATCACTTAGAAAGGTGACTAACGCCCAGAGAGAGAGCGATACGCCTATGACTATGGAGTAAATATTTGGCCACGTGTGCTAGGTGAGCGTGTGTGTGTGTGTGTGTGTGTGTGTGTGTGTGTGTGTGTGTGTGTGTGTCTGCGTGTGTGAGAGCATGTTTGCGTGTGTGCGAGTGTGTGAGTGCGTGTATGTGTGTGCGTGCGTGCGTGCGTGCGTGCGTGCGTGCGTGCGTGCGTGCGTGCGTGCGTGCGCGCGCGTGCGTGTGTGTGTGTGTGTGTGTGCGTGCGTGCGTGCGCACGTGTGCGTGTGTGTGTGTGTGTGTGTGTGTGTTCAGAACCCCAGGACCTCACCAAAACAGCTCCATCCCTGTGGGCTCTGAAGGATAATTGCTCCCATATTTTGCCAGGTTTGTGTTCTGGGTTAACTGCTGTACCTGGAGTGAGTGTGTGTGTGTGTGTGTGTGTGTGTGTGTGTGTGTGTGTGTGTGTGTGTGTGTGTGTGTGTGTGTGTGTGTGTGTGTGTGTGTGTGTGTGTGTGTGTGTGTGTGTGTGTGTGTGTGTGTGTGTGTGGTGTGTGTGTGCACGCACGCATGCCATGCATCTGTGGAAGCCATCACTCTTCTTTAATGAGAGGTGAAAATGGGAGGAAGAAAGGAGGGGAAGAGAGGAAGAGAGGAAAAGCAGAAATGTCCCACTTTGACTTTTATTTTTTCCTCCCATCAAAAAGCAGGAGGAGTGTGATTCGTCACACGGAGAAGACTCAAGGTCAAAGCTGAACCCATCATATGTGTGCATGTGTGTGTGTGTGTGTGTGTGTGTGTGTGTGTGTGTGTGTGTGTGTGTGTGTGTGTGTGTGCATGTGTGTGTGTGTGTGTGTGTGTGTGTGTGTGTGTGTGTGTGTGTGTGTGCGTGCGTGCGTGCGTGCGTGCGTGCGTGCGTGCGTGCGTGCGTGCGTGCGTGCGTGCGTGCGTGCGTGCGTGCGTGCGTGCGTGCGTAAACGTTACTTGCGAGGGCCAAATGTCCCCATAATCATAGTAGAAATAGACATTTTGAGGACAATGTTCCTGGTTCTCACAGGGGAAATGGTTTGTTTTAGGGTTGTTGGGGTTAGGGTTAATTATTTACAGTGGTGTAAAGTAACTAAGTACATTTACTCAAGTACTGTACTTCAGTACAGTTTTGAGGTATTTTTTACTTTACTGGAGTACTTCCAATATTCATAACCATTTACTTCTACTCCATTACATCTCAGAGGCAAATATTGTACTTTTACTCTTGAAAACTAGCTGCTAGTTACTTTGTAGATTTAGATTATTATTACAAAACATACATTAACCACTTCAGCCCTGTATACATTTTGGCCATTTGAAAATTCTAAAATTTTTATTCCGGACTTTTACTTGTAACAGAGTATTTATTTTTTGTCCACCACTGATGTTAACGATAAACCAAATCGATTATGTTCCGGCTTATAAGATTATCAACATTATTCAAAATGTTCAGCTGGCGAGCTTGTAGATCTGCTATTTTTGAGTAGCCAACATATAACTGATAAATTGGTTAACAATTATTGCTGGGGACCCCGTGGAACCCCCCAAGGACCACATGGGGGTCCCCAGACCCCACTTTGAGAACCAATGTCATAGAGGCTACAATAAGTTCTACAGGTTTCAGTGATATGAGCCTCTTGGATTTACACTGACCTTACACTGCCCTCTTGTGGCAGCTGGTGAGAAGCACACCAATAAACAGTTGCACTTTTTAACCCTATTCAAATCAGGATGGAACGCATCTGTGTGTCATTTTAACATGTATTTGGCTATTAAAAAATAGCAGATCTAGATCTGCTATTTCTGATAAATCGTAAAAATGTATGCAAATCTTTGAATATATATTTTAACGCAAGTCTTTGCTTCTCGTCTTTTGAGATGGGGGTCCGCAGCCAAATACATATCTAAAAATGTTTTCTAAATCCTAACAGTATGTTGCTATATATCAGTGGTGCATGTCAAGGAATGATATGTATTTGGCCGCAGACCCCCATCTCAAAACATGTCGTTCCAGGGACCCCCCAGAAGCACAGAGCGGAGTTAAATTTGTTCACTTTTAAAACACATTGAACAGCCAAAGAAATCAAAAAATGACACAGATGCGTTCCCGGTCTGAATGGGTTAACATATATACTGTAATAAGACAGGGTGTAAGGGAGGTTTAACAGAACGTGTCTTTACAGGATTGACTGACTCACCTACGGCGGTGCCGTCCTTTCCCATGATGCACTTCACAGACGTGATGATCTGCTCCTCCACAGGAGGAGACATGGAGGAGGCGTGTACACCACACTGTGGGAGTGGCCACGGCGGTGGCCAATCAGATCCTACACAGAACATAAAATATAACAAACACTATCAGTCTTGGCGACCAGGCATGTCCCTAGCCTGGCATGTCCAGACTAATATCGCTGCGTAGATATTAGTCTGGAATCTCTGTGTGGAACCTGCATTTCCGAGGGGCAAATTCAAAAAATGCCTCCGGTGATAAACCCGTCCCATATTTGCATACTGGGCACTGATTGGTCCCTCACAACTTCGGAGGGAGAGAAATAAAATCTCTATTGAGAGGGGCCAGACATAATCTGCCAAGGGCAATTTATTTTTTGGTGACCAGCTCTAGGAAGAGTCCTGGTGGTTCCAAACTTCTTGCATTTACGAATGATGGAGACCACTGTGTTTGTTGGGACCTTCAATGCTGCGGAACGTTTTTTTGGTAACCTTCCCCAGATCTGTGCCTCCATACGATCCTGTCTCAGAGGTCCACAGACACTTCCTTTGACTTCATGGCTTGGTTTGTGCTCCGACATGCACTGTTAACTGTGGGACCTGATAGAGACGTGTGTGTGCCTTTCTAAATTACGTCAAATCAATTTAATTTACCTTAGGCAGACTCCAATCAAGTTATAGAAACATCTCAAAGATGATCAGTGGAAACAGGATGCACCTCAGCTCAACTTTGAGTGTCATAGCAAAGGGGCCAATACTTATGCACCTACGTTTTTTTTCACGTACATTTTTTATACATTTCCAAAAAAAAACTTTTTTATTTTGTCATTATGGGGTATAGTGTGTTTTTGAATAAGGCTGTAACATAAGGAAATGTGGAAAAAGTGAAGGGGGGGTCAATACTTTCGCAAGGCACTGTACATATCATTAAGGGGGTCCTTGACATGAAAAAAGTTTGAGAACCACTGATATTATAGCAACATAATTTATTTTCTTCTTTTTTTTAACTGTTAGGATTTAGAAGACATTTGTAGAATCCCCAGAAGCAAAGATTTAAGCTAAGAATTTTCGCTTTAAAAAGAATATATATATATATATATATTCAAAGATTTGCAAAAAAAAAATCACAACTTTTCAAAAACAAACAGCAGATGTACAGTATATCTGCTATATATCTGTATATCTGCTATTTTTGAATGGCCAAATAAATCAAAAAATGACAGATGCGTTCCCATATTGAACAAGCCCCCAGAGTTGCTGAGAAACATTGAAGCTGCCACCCCAGTGGCCAAAGCTGGAACTGCAGGCGGGGAGAAATACATGCACGCGCAAAACATACTGAGAGATATTTATATTTATACATATAAATATGTAAACATATTATACATACATACATATGCATTTACATATAAATATGCATCTCGAGTGTATGTAATAAATATCTCGCGTTCAATCCTTGACACACGGGCTGCCGTAGAACGCAAAAAGGACACTAGTGCGCATGCTCATAACTCTATGGGGGGTCAAGATCGAACCAATAATTCTACTTCCGGCAGGTTTCCGGGTGCTTCAAAACGCCAATGAGCACATTCATTGAAATGATAGCTGGGGGGCGGGGCAATCCGCCCTCTAGTTATATTATACCTCTATGATATTGAATTGAATGGGTCAAAGTGTCCATGAGCAAGACACTGAACCCACAACTGTTCCCGATGAGCCGGTTGGTGTCTTGCATGATTTCCTCTGCTGTCAGTGTGTGAATAATGTGAGTGTGAGATAGGGTTTCCAACATCACATTGCGGGAACGCACCCAACAGCCCCCCGCGTCCCGTCTGGCAGCACAGCGTGGAATGCGCTGGTACGGCCACGTCAAAAGACTCCCTCCTGAACACCCTACATCCGCTATCCTCCACTTCCAACCAAAAGCCGCCGGCTGGAAACGCCCCCGGGGTTCCCCCCCCACCCGATGGATTGATGCTATCACCAGGGACCTACACCAAATGGGCCTGTCGCTGGCTGAAGCCGAGCCCCTAGCACTGGACCGACCCAAATGGAGAAGATTGGTGAAGCTGATTGGCTCTACGTATGGCGTCGCCGCCGAGCAAGAGACCGGATGATGATCTACAAGCTCACAATGTGAGCTTGTAGATCTGCTATTTTCTAAAAGATTTGTACAGTACACATTTGGAAACTTGTGAAATGGGACATTCTGCATAATGACTACTTTTTACTTTTGTACTTTAAGTATATTTTGATGCCACTACTTTTGCACTTTTACTCAAGTAAATGTTTAATTCCGGACTTTTACTTGTAACAGAGTATTTTTCTACATTGCGGTATTGCTACTTTTACTTAAGTAAAAATATTTGAGTACTTTTTCCACCACTGAAAGGCACTAATCCACCATGTACCTGTAAATGCCCTCCACCACGATGAGGATCTTCTCTGTGTGGGCCTGTGGGTTCTGGGCTGGCCGTGAAGGATGGCCTCCCTCAGCAGCTTCTCCAGACTCTGCATGTCTGAACACAAAGCACAGCAGGCTGCTCAGATCAGAAGATAAATAAACCAAACGCTGCTTCAGGTTAGAAATATTGTGCCTAATTCTGTTCATGCACCTGACTCAGAGAAGGTCACCTGACTCAGTGAAGGTCACCTGACTCAGAGAATGTCACCTGACTCAGTGAAGGTCACCTGACCAAGGAAATTAGAAAACAAGGAAGGGACAGCCTAGGGGGCTGGCCGACGCCATTGCTTGCATAGCAGACGCCATTGATGCTCATGGGAGCCAAAACTGGAACAGGAAGTTTGGTGAAATACTATGAAGTCTATGGCAGCCATCTGGATCAGCTTGTGAACAAACACTATTTCTGAACGATTGTGTCCTTTGTCAGATAATCGGTTCAGGAATATAAAATATCACAGGTTTTTATCCAATCAATTCGGATTTTTTTAGCACACTGTATAATTTTATTGAGGCATCTAAACAGCGGCATGTATCGTCCATAGACTGTATAAAAATGTAGTGTTGCCAGATTGTGTGAGAGAAATAAGCAACCAGGTCTAGGAAAACTAGCCCAAAAGAAGCACCGGGGGCCAGGGGTCTTCAACGTTTTCCCAAACTGATGGGGAGATGGAGCAGGGACCCCCTACCTTACCTCGACCCCATATATTGTATAATTATGTATACAATTGTGTTTCATAAACATACATGTTATTGTGCATCAATACTAAGCTATTAAAAATAATAGACAGATTCATATATTCGTGCTTTTACATTAAACATACATGTACAGGGTACAGTGAGTAGGGTGGCCGCACTGCCATTTATAAACACACCTTATTAACCGAGAACAACAATCTGTCAATTGCACAATAATCATGTATACAAGCTATTCAAAATGGACAGAATCATTTATAGATATCATCATTTATTGAATACATAAATGTGGAAAATGTTTTTTAAAAATATATGAAGACAAATTGATATTTAAAAACATTTTTATATATATATATATATATATATATATATATATATATATATATATATATATATATATATATAAAATATTTGTATATATCTATATATAATTTATTTTTATCTAATCAAGCAACAATTTCGCGGACCCTCTGCAGTACCTCGTGGACCCCCTAGGCGTTGCGGACCCCTGTTGAAGACTTGCGCTAGGCCATTATGAGCACTTTAAACCTTTACTGTATACATTGAAAATAGCCGATCTACAAGCTCACAAGGCGCTGTGAGCTTGTAGATCTGCTATTTAAAATAAATCTTGAAGTAAAATGTGAAATATTGAGGATTTTTTAAACACTAACAACACAAATCTGGCACAAAACATTTCAGATGGGGGTAGGACAAATAGCCTACATATTAATTTGAGGGTCCATGACATAAACATAATTAAGAACCACTGGTTAAATTTTTTTTTTAATTGTGAAGCCAAGTCCAAATAATCAACTACACTTTAGAAAAAAGCCCATAAAACCGCAACCCGCAACTACCAATATTTACAAGCAACTTCACAGAAAAATAAGCCCAAAGTCGCTTATAATAAGTGGACATGGCAACACTGGTTTCTGTCTCGGCAGTATCGCCTACTTTGTGCTCTTTAGATAGCTCAATAAACTTATGCAGTGGACACATCGAAAAGCAACACAGCAGAAAACAATGTGTGATATGTCTTCTTTTATTTTCCAGAAGCAATTACTTTACAAAGGTCTCAGTCATTCAGAAATATATTTTGTTCATGAGCTGATCCACCGGGCTCTCATTAACTCCAATGCATTCCACTGAACTCACGGCTGCAGTCTGGCTCCCATGGTGCGACGAATCTGCCGGCTGGAATTGCATGATAGCGAAAATGACGTAGATGACCCTACCTTCTTTAAATATATCTTGCACCTGACTCAGTGAATGTCACCTGACTCAGTGAAGGTCACCTGACTCAGTGAAGGTCACCTGACTCAGTGAATGTCACCTGACTCAGTGAAGGTCACCTGACTCAGTGAATGTCACCTGACTCAGTGAAGGTCACCTGACTCAGTGAAGGTCACCTGACTCAGTGAAGGTCACCTGACTCAGTAAATGTCACCTGACTCAGTAAATGTCACCTGACTCAGTGAAGGTCACCTGACTCAGTGAATGTCACCTGACTCAGTGAATGTCACCTGACTCAGTGAATGTCACCTGACTCAGTAAATGTCACCTGACTCAGTAAATGTCACCTGACTCAGTGAATGTCACCTGACTCAGTGAATGTCACCTGACTCAGTAAATGTCACCTGACTCAGTGAAGGTCACCTGACTCAGTGAATGTCACCTGACTCAGTAAATGTCACCTGACTCAGTGAATGTCACCTGCTGACTCAGTGAATGTCACCTGACTCAGTGAATGTCACCTGACTCAGTAAATGTCACCTGACTCAGTAAATGTCACCTGACTCAGTGAATGTCACCTGACTCAGTGAATGTCACCTGACTCAGTGAATGTCACCTGACTCAGTAAATGTCACCTGACTCAGTGAATGTCACCTGCTGACTCAGTGAATGTCACCTGCTGACTCAGTGAATGTCACCTGACTCAGTGAATGTCACCTGACTCAGTGAATGTCACCTGACTCAGCGAATGTCACCTGACTCAGCGAATGTCATCTGGCACAGGGAATGTCACCCAAGACGGAAATAGCAAGACTCACCATCTCCGGTTTACTTCCCGTATCTGCGTGACGTAGGTGGACGCCTTTTTAGGAGACGGGAAGCAGGTTGGAGTCTATTGATTCCAATGGAAGACTCAACGTGAACACAGCTTCTGAACCATTCTTTAGCTCCATGGTCACTGAACTAAATATTGGGCCCAATAGACCTTTCGCTAAGCCGCGCCCCTCTCCGTTAAGCCCCGCCCCCTCGGACACTCTTACAGCTGGCTCATTGACTTCAATGTAAATATCATGGATTTTATACATTAAATATTCGTTCATTTTTGGGACCAGAGCTTCGAAATCTCTTCCAAATCCGTCAACAAGGCCTGCCGTATGCACTGGGGGAAGAAAACTGTGTTTTATCATATAGGAAAAACTATAGGATCTACCTCATGTAAAAATCAACTATCACCAGACAGGAGTTTTACCGCAGGGCAAGTAAGACTACAAACAGTAGCACTTAATAAATATATAGCCTACTATACTATGTATTATAACAGCTAACAGAAATATAAACGGTTAAAAATGTAGTCTTAACATGCTGATCGACTGCTCTTAAATCTAATGAAACATTTGATATCTGTGGCTGCTGCCATCATTTCCCTCTCTGCACAGTAACCTACATATTGAGCAGTTTTATAGCCTACAACTTAAACCAGGGTTCTTCAACAGGGGGTCCGGGACCCCTAGGGGGTCCTCAAAGTTACTACAAGGGGGTCCGCCAAATGTTGGTGTGATGGGGAACATAAGCCGAAAACAGCAGATCTACAAGCTCACACATCGGCTATTCTCGGCAAAGAGGTTTGGTGTAGAGGGGGAAAAGAGCAGCCCAAGTACAGAGTGAAAGGTCATGTTTACTAAGTAGGCCTATTGACGGCTTAAGTGGTTAAACGTCAGGACATGCACATTTAACATGAATCCAACATGTTAAAAAACATGACAGTGTCTGTCAAACAAGTCTATGAGGCTAACTATGAAATCTATGGAAAAGTTAAATCGGCAACACAATGGACCCTTCGCTAAACCCCACCCCAAAAGCGATTGTCCAATGCCAGCTTAGCAACCGTTGTTAGCCTGGCACAGGTCTGGCAAGCTTTCGTCACCTGCCATAGCTGTCAATGTTATTTCGCCCGCACACACACACACACACACAATAATTTGCAACATAATAGCAAGAACAGGAATCATACCACGATAACGCAATGGTGACTATGAACCAGCAACATATTCCACGTACCCAAAACCGTTGGATGGTTATTTTCCCAAGCTGAAATCTGCGTTTAAACTGCAAGGCTGCATGGCTGAGTTGTTGAACACATACACAGTTTAACGTCGGGAAAGTTACACGACTCACTCGCCCAGGTGGTGTCACTAATCACCGTAATCGTAACAAAATTCAGAATCACAGCGCTGCCTGTTTCGGATTCCGCACGTTAAAGTATATTCATTCATTTGTTCGTCTATTTATTACCTGTTACTGTAGTCTTACCCTGCAGTACATGAAAACTCCTGTTACAATCATGGATCAACTTCAACCTGGTGTTTGCACTTTCTCCATTTACGGTCCGCACATCTATATAAACGTTCAGATTTCAAATATAAATTGCTTACCCTATGGCCACGGATGTTAAAATGATGCACGGGACTCTCAAAAGTACCCGTATATTCTGTATTGTTCAATAAAAAGCATTTTAATCCGATCGGTGGCCATTTTCTCATAGAGTTATAATGTATCAGCGTGCAATACACCTACCAACCGATAGGGTCGCTTAGTTGAAAGCATATGGAGAAAATGGCCACCGATCAGATTAAAATGCTTTTTATTGAACAATACGGATGATACGGGTACTTTTGAGAGCCCGTACATAAATGTAACATCCATGGCCATGGGATAAGCACTTTATGTTTGAAATATGAACGTTTCTGTAGATGTACGGGCTATAAATGGAGAAAGTGCAAACACCAGGTTGAAATTCATCCATGACGGTCGAGACAGACGACCGTCTTGTATCCATGGCTATTACGCCCTCTAACATTTCCCGTGTTTTTAGTTTATTGAAATAATGTCATGCACATTTGTCCAGTGCATAGCCTACTGCAGGCCTTGTTGACTAGATTTAGAAGAGATTTTGAAGCTATTGCTGCTGAAATGATCGATTATTTTTAAGGGGAAAAGCCGTCATTTAACATGCAAGTCAATGGGTGAGAAGCAGAGATTGCCAGGCGCTGCCAGGCCTGGGTGTGACTAACTTCGCACCACCAGTCACAGAGTGGAGTGGGTGGGGCTTAGCGAAGGGTC
Source organism: Gymnoscopelus braueri (assembly GCF_963280865.1). Taxonomy (NCBI): domain Eukaryota; kingdom Metazoa; phylum Chordata; class Actinopteri; order Myctophiformes; family Myctophidae; genus Gymnoscopelus; species Gymnoscopelus braueri. The sequence goes on along the minus strand of NC_137621.1, from coordinate 2,578,916 downwards.
CATTGTATTCAATATGTAGGCCTAGTGGGGGGTCCCTGCTTCATCTCTCTCTCAGTTAAGGGGTCCCTGCTTCATCTCTCTCTCAGCTAAGGGGTCCCTGCTTCATCTCTCTCTCAGCTAAGGGGTCCCTGCTTCATCTCTCTCTCAGCTAAGGGGTCCCTGCTTCATCTCTCTCTCAGCTAAGGGGTCCCTGCTTCATCTCTCTCTCAGCTAAGGGGTCCCTGCTTCATCTCTCTCTCTCAGCTAAGGGGTCCCTGCTTCATCTCTCTCTCTCAGCTAAGGGGTCCCTGCTTCAGGGGGTCCCTGCTTCATCTCTCTCTCAGCTAAGGGGTCCTTGGCCTGAAAAACGTTGAAGACCCCTGACTTAAACAACCCAGATTGATTTAAATATGAATACACTGCAGAGACTAAATTACCATGACCCATTACTACTAACACGTTGCATTGTCATGTTAAATAACTACTGATTAAGGAATATGAGCCTGAATGAACAGGTAACGTGCCAACGATGTGAACAGAGCTAGTGCTGTTGCATTTCCCTCAGATTATATAATAAACTATGCTAAATATGTTTTAAATCATATGAAATATAGAATCGAGTTGTTATTATGGTCTATGGAGCCCCACTGATAAGTTAGCATATTATTATGCTGCTGCTGCAGCGCTGAGATCCTGCTACCGCTGCTCGCTGCTTACCTGCTGCCGCCCATGAAAGTCATCCCACCCGCCTCCCCGGCATCCACCTGTAGGCTCTGTTTCTAGATCCCCCCATGGGGGTTTAATTAATTCCCTGTAAATGCTATTTGGCATGTAACATTCATTATAATGTTATCCTTACAGGGAATGAATGTATTCAGGGGCCTGACTTCTATACCATGCTCAAGCTTGCTAATAAATATATATTCTAATCCAATCTAAGAGTTGTCTGACTGAATTTTCTCTGTTGGTAGCTTTCATCAGATAAAACACTGAAACCTTTTGGATTTGTTTGTGTTCATGGAAAACAATGACAGCTTCCTCTATTATGTTAACATGTTTTTATTTTTCAAGGTATAAAGATTAAAAATACATCTTCATAAATGCAACTGTTAAACACTGCTGCCAGATGAACGGTTAGTATGTACAAACAGTCATCTTTACAAGAAAAAAGTAAAGTTGCTACAGCTATAATAGAAGCTAAACACGCACGCACGCACACACACACACACACACACACACACACACACACACACACACACACACACACACACACACACACACACACACACACACACACACACACACACACACACACACACACACACACACACACACACACTAAAGCACTAAAATATGCACACTATGGTATAATGATCATAAAAAATATTGTTTAAACAATGAATAAAACATGTAAAAGTCACTACTAATGCAAAATGTAACTACTACTTTATTATATCTTATTCTGTCTCTTCACTCAGTCCAGCTTCAGCACCTCCTGGTACATCTATGTCGTCATACTGGAGGTATTCTGTCTCTTCACTGGGTCCAGCTTCAGCACCTCCTGGTACATCTATGTCGTCATACTGGAGGTATTCTGTCTCTTCACCGGGTCCAGCTTCAGCACCTCCTGGTACATCTATGTCGTCATACTGGAGGTATTCTGTCTCTTCACTTGGTCCAGCTTCAGCACCTCCTGGTACATCTATGTCGTCATACTGGAGGTATTCTGTCTCTTCACTGGGTCCAGCTTCAGCACCTCCTGGTACATCTATGTCGTCATACTGGTGGTATTCTGTCTCTTCACTGGGTCCAGCTTCAGCATCACTTTGTAGACCTATCTCTTCATACTGATGGTATTCTGTCTCCTCACTTGGTCCAGCAGCTTCAACATCAGAGCCAACAATGTTATAATAAACTAACTCAATGTTCTCCCGTCTTACATTATAATGAACCCTCACAATGTTCTGCACTCCTGCATTCTGCCCTCTGTAGGCCTGGAGAAACACAGCAGCACACAACTATTACTTACTGGATCACTTCTGGCTCTCTTAAATAAAAACAAAAAGTTTAACTCTAGCATTTACATTGCAGTCTTGTATTTAATACAGATGTTTACATTACCTGCCAGAGACGATAGAGGATTCTGAATATCAGAATCAACAGCAGGAGCAGCAGCACTGTGGTTGTAACTCTGATGATGACATCTGTCAGACGATATGCTGTGAGAGAAATATGTTGGAATAAGAACATCACCAAACATCATGTAAGGAACACATCTCAATAAAACTTCTATTTCATTCATGTTACCTGTGACAGTGAGAGAGAGGATCTCGCTCTCTGATGAGAAGTCATGAGAAAAAACATTGATGTGATAAATACAGCTGTAGTTTCCTTGGTGGGTGTGGTCTGCTGCAGTAAACAGGAAGTCAGCAGAGTGATTGACAGCTGGCAGGGTGTGGTTGTGTGTTGTGTTGGATCCAGTGAAGGTGAGGTGGAAGGAGCCTCCTGGGTACTGTGGCTGGATGGAGCAGCTGATGGTGAAGCTGGAACCCTCAAACACCTGTAGCCCCTGCTGCTGGCCCTCAGAAACCCCGTTTATGGAGGGGACGAAGGTGATGTTTGGCTTAAACAGCAGATCTGTAACAAGACAGAAGTGATTGGCTGAAGCAGCAGATTTTTTTACACAGCGTGAGGCAACCGTGTTTCTTCAATCACTTTTTTCATTTGGCAAAATCAAACATCAGACGTGCCTTCCGTTTAGATGGCAAACAGCGTTCTCGGGGGTTGAAAAAGAAAGACAGGCTGAAGCAGCAGATTTATTTTTACACAGAGTAGAGATTAAACCACAGTTAAAGCTGCACTATGTAACTTTCCTCTTCTACCCCGGATTTGAAGCCGGTTTCCTGCGCAAGTGCTGACATTTTTACCATTGAGCTAAAAGAGACAGCCTGCTTGCTCAGGGGATAAATTGAATCTTAACCATCATCAGGTCAATATGTGTGTCAGATCCTGTGTCTAGGACCTTTGACACGATCAACATTTCTCAATAGAATTGAATTATATTGTATTGTATTAACATACTCTACCTAATGTTCACTAATGTTCGAGTTGAACAGCATAGCGGGAGTCACACATTACAGAGAGGCAGACGGTCAGTGAATGAGAGGACATTATTTGACATGACGAGCGACCGGTCGTAACAACCTGTTTTGGGTGCATTGCACAGCTGAGGCTTATTAATGAGACAAGAACATGACTGTCTATATAAAGTGTCTGGTCTTCCCAGACATGTCAGAAATATTTGTCCCTGTGTTGCCACCGCAGGTTTAACATCTCTGCTGTTTACTGTTTATCTGCCTCTGCATGTGAGCAGTCACTATACTGCACCGAGATGTTCCTTTTTATTGAGGTCAAGTTTAAATTAAGAATTGAATACATTAAATATCAATACCAGGCAAATGTAAAACATGTTTTTTTCAATGGTAGTGGATGGAGAGAGAGGATTTTTGCCCAACCAAGCAACAGCAACCAATGGACGTGAAGAGGGGCGGGGCCAAGGCGAGACTTGACAAAGGGTCTTTTACCTTTCATAGTAAACACATTAAAATCATCACCGGTAATTTACCTCTGACAGGTTATGAGTTACTAATGGATAAATTACTGTAGAATTGAGGATTTTGCACTGTAGAAGCTATAGTCTCTGTGGAAGCATATTCAGAGTGTAGCGTCCAATTGGACATATAGTGGACCTCGTAGTTTATTTGGCGAATAGACTGGGTTTAACTGAGATATACAGAGCCTATGTAAAACTACGTAAAGTTCATCTTAATCAAAGCGTAGCGGCTGATATAAATGTTCTGTTTTTCTGGCTCTCTTTATGCATTCAATGGCTTTATGCTATGAGGACAGTTTTATAGTTTATGTCTTAATTGTCAGGGTACAGTTGGTTCACCTAGCTCACTGCATGAGTATGTTCACTGAAAATAAGACGGATTTAATTTGTACTTAACTATCACATGAGTTTCAAAGTTGGATAAAATGATTTTAAATGACACCCAAAGCATCACTACATAAAGATAACAAGTGGGCATCGATAATGACGCATGGTGCGCTGCATGTCTAAAAGTTCTTGTACTCTGTACACACATGACAAGGTTTACATGTGTTACATCCAAATAAAAGATACAGATTCACATTTAGTTGGACAATCACTGTTACTATGATCACTGGAATGTATGGGCTTATAAAAGCCCTTCAGGTACCAGAAGTCTTGCATGTGGTTATTAGCGCTGGTGTTTGTGAAATGGATGTTTTTTGCAATGAAGCTCTTACATAGAAATGTTAAGTGTAAATTACCTAACTTAAGTAGCACAGAGACGCTATTGCTATTGCATGGCAGCGAATAGGGAAACCAACATCTCATTAAACAATAGATATCTTCTACTCAATAAAAAAGAGATTCTATTGTGCCAGCTGTTAATAAGTATATCTTCATGCAAGAGTCTATATCCATATCTACATAAAAAGATGACGCACAAACACACACACACACACACACACACACACACACACACACACACACACACACACACACACACACACACACACACACACACACACACACACACACAGCACACACACACACACACACACAGATAGAATTACCTGAACAGATCACCTCCAGTGTGTCAGTGGAAGAACCAGGCATCATTGTTACACACTCCCTCAGTGAAGACTCAGATCTATTACAAGAAGATGTCATCATCCATACAGGGTGATCTGTAGAACCAGAACTCCTTTGTGTTGAAAAAGCAGAGCCACAGTCCAGCTGTCTACACACTACAGATGATGACTTCAGGTTCCATGTAGACCGATCATCCACTAGTCTCCACTTTCCCTGGTGTTTCATCTCCCAGTCTACCAGTACAGTTACTGGTTCCTCCAACCAACCTGACATCACCAGGCCCTGTACAGAGACAAGACAATAAGTAGTAATACATTATATAACTTATAATCCAAACCAAAAGTGTACTTTGCTGTTTTTTTTTATATCTCACCTCTTGCTAATTTCTTTACTTTACTTTTCATTGCATGCAAACCATTTTGTATACATCTATACATTTTATTCATTTATTAATTTATCTGGTCAATCTCATGTTCCTGTAACTTGAATGTTGTTTTGTAAAGAACTATTTAAAGGATACTTCACTTTCGGGCCGGGGACACATTTAAAAAAAATATTAAAAATAAATGAAAAAAGTTATGGAAAATTCATGGCCCCCTCACACATTAGTAGGACACTGCGTGTCGTGAGGGGGCCATGAATTTTCCATAACTTTTTTCATTTATTTTTAATATTTTTTTTAAATGTGTCCCGGCCCGAAAGTGAAGTATCCCTTTAACCTTGATTGGAAAGTGTTGTACAGATTAACAGTTTTTATTATTATTATTATTGTTATTATTATCATTATTATTATTACCTGAGCAGGTGAGTCCAACAGTCTTGTCAGGTAAGCAGGTGTTTCTAGTTGAGTTTGAGGTTCTACAGTCCAGGAGAACAGACTCACTGCCTTCACACTGGAACCCTTTGGTCCATATTGATGCATTCACATCTCCATAGAGCGCCCCCTGGAGGACTGAAGGAGCCCCACAGCCAAACTCCCTACAGACCACCTGTGCATCCTGCTGGTCAAAGTCACCTTCACACACTGAGACCCACGACTGATTAGACTTCACCTCCACTCTGCCTGAACACACACTAGTCCCATTCACCAACCTCACTGACTCTGGAGAGAGAGAGAGAGAGAGAGAGAGATGAGAGAGAGAGAGAGAGAGAGAGAGAGAGAGAGAGAGAGAGAGAGAGAGAGAGAGAGAGAGAGACATAGTATTAAATGAAGTGAACCAATAGTTATCATGGATTCATAGTAAACTCTGAACACATCAGAGAGCAGTGGATTGACTGAAGGCCTTTACACACAGAGAGAAAGACTAATAACATAATGTTACATGTGCACTGAAATATATAAATGAACAAGCTATCAAATAAATAAATAAGTACATAAATAAAGGAATAATTACTAAATTGAAGACAAACACAAGTAAAACAGAAACTAATCTTTTTTCATTTATTTAATTATTTTGACCCCCTTTTCTCCCCAATTTAGTTATGTCAATTATTTCCTCCCCTCACTTTTCTAACGTAGAGCCTTCGTCCTACTCCTCCTGCCCAACACTCCCTATCGCCCCAGGCCGTAGGAGTACGTGCAATGACCATTATCACCCTCCTCCCTGCCCGGTTTCCCTCCCCCGAACACAAGCCAATTGTGTTTGCATAGATGCCCGACAAAGCCATATGCCACCACGGTGGATTCGAACCCAAAACTCCTGTGGTAGTGGGTAAGGACTTTACCACTGCGCCACCCGAGCATCCACAAAAACTAATCTTAAACATCATCAGTCCTCCTCCATTAGCCCACAGAAGACCAAAAAACATCCAAAAGTCTGTATATACCACACACACACAACGCGCGGCACACACACACACACACACACACACACACACACACACACACACACACACACACACACACACACACACACACACACACACACACACACACTGGGGGGAAGGACAGACAGACATATAGTGTTACCTGAACAGATCACCTCCAGTCTGGAGTAGTAGTTGAGGTAGGAAGTAACAACTCCATTGTTACACACTCCCTCAACGAGGACTCGGATCCATCACAGGAAGATGTAATCTTCCATACATGTGGCTGTATAGAATCAGGACCACTAATACGTTGTGTTTGAAACAGCAGAGCCACAGTCCAGCTGTCTACACACTACAGATGATGACTTCAGGTTCCATGTAGACCTATAATCACCCACTTGGCTCCACTCTCCCCTGGTGTTTCATCTCCAGTCTACCAGTACAGTGACTGGTTCCTCCAACCAACCTGGCCTCTGTACACAGACAATAGAGTATAGTAAATACATAATATAAGGTTCATTATAAATAATAATCCATACCAAAAATGTAGTTTGTTGACCCTTATTTTAAATGTATTTTTATCTCAGGCGTCATAAAGTTAAATTCCCTTAAAAAAGAAAAAATACTTTCATGTTACCAGTTCACAGTGTGTCATTTCTTTACTTATCTTTGTATTCCCTGTGTTTTCTGCATATACTGTATTAGCCTCACGTGACCAGACAATATCACTGGAACCAGGCTAATACTGTACACTGTTTTTTATTATACCATCTATACTTTTTATTGTATTTTAGCATTTATATTGTCCATGTTATCTTCCTGTAAGTTGAATCTTGTTTTGTGAAGCATTATGTAACCTTGATTGGAAAGTGTTGTAAAGATAGTGTTTAATAATAATAATAATAATAATAATAATAATAATAATAATAATAATAATAATAATAATAATAACAACAACAACAACAATAACAATAATAATAATAATAATAACAATAATAACAATAATAATAATAATAATAATAATAATAATAATAATAATAATAATAATAATAATAATTCAAGACAAAAGTTAAAGTTAGAGCTCTCTGTACTGCTCAGGTCCGGACCTCAGATTTATAATAATAGTTTGGGTCCAGTCGGCTCCGGGTACAAATTTCACATGAAGACCTCTACTACAAACCATTTTGTATACCATCTATACGTTTTATTCATTCATTCATTCATTCATTCATTCATTTTCATTTATCTAGTCAATGTCATGTTCCTGTAACTTGAATATTGTTTTGTAAAGCACTATATAATCTTGATTGAAAAGCATTGTACAGATTAAGTGTTTTATAATTATTATTATTACCTGAGCAGGTGAGTCCAACAGTCTTGTCAGGTGAGCAGGTGTTTCTAGTTGAGTTTGAGGTTCTACAGTCCAGGAGAACAGACTCACTGCCTTCACACTGGAACTCTTTGGTCCACATGGATGCATTCACTTCTCCATAGAGCGCCCCCTGGAGGACTGAAGGAGGCCCACAGTCAAGCTCCCTACAAACCACCTGTGCATCCTGCTGGTCAAAGTCACCTTCACACACTGAGACCCACGACTGATTAGACTTCACCTCCACTCTGCCTGAACACACACTAGTCCCATTCACCAACCTCACTGACTCTGGAGTAAGAGAGAGAGAGAGAGAGAGAGAGAGAGAGAGAGAGAGAGAGAGAGAGAGAGAGAGAGAGAGAGAGAGAGAGAGAGAGAGAGAGAGAGAGAGAGAGAGAGAGAGAGAGAGAGAGAGACAGACAGACAGACCAACAGACAGACAGACAGACAGACAGACAGACAGACAGACAGACAGACAGACAGACAGACAGACAGAGGAGACAGACAGACAGACAGTATTAAACCAGGTAAACCAATAGTCATCATGGAGTCATAGTAAACTCTAAACACATCAGAGAGCAGTGGATTGACTGAAGCCCTTTACACACAGAGAGAAAGACTAATAACAATGTTATATGTGCTCTGATATAAATAAATAAATAAAATGTAAAGATTTCTTTGTAAAAAAAAGAATCATTACTAAATTGAAGTCAGACAGACAGACAGACAGACAGACAGACAGACAGACAGACAGACAGACAGTGTTACCTAAACAGATCACCTCCAGTGTGCCATAGGAAGTACCATACTTCTTTATTCCACACTCCCTTAGTGAAGACTCAGATCCATCACAGGAAGATATAATAATCCACCATACAGGTTGATCTGTAGAACCATAACTCCTTAGTGTTGAAACAGCAGAGCCACAGTCCAGCTGTCTACACACTACAGATGATGACTTCAGGGTCCATTTCCCTAAGGCATCCACTGGTCTCCACTCTCCCCGGAGCTTCATCTCCAGTCTACCAGTACAGTTACTGGTTCCTCCAACCAACCTGACATCACTAGGCTCTGTAGAGAGACGATAGAATAAGTAATAAATAACATAACTTTCATTATAAAATAACAATCCAAACAAAACATGACATTTGTTTTGTTGTTATCTCATGGCTTGTCATATTTTAAATACATTATTTAACACATGCTTTAATGTTAAGGCCAGTTCACATTGCTCATTTATATCATTTATATTTTATTGCCTGTGTTTTAGAATTAATTATCTGCATATACACAATTTTGTACTCATATTTCCACTTGTTTATTGGCACACACCAATAAAATGAACACTTATGCCATTGCAAAACATGATGCTGAAGCAAATCATAGTTTGCCCTCTTCATTAACTCATTGACTGCCAGAGTTAAAACCTCGTTCATAGCAGCCCTTGCCAGCGATTTTCGTGTTTTTTTGTTTCGTTATTTTGTTATTTAATTCACATATAGAAAGTCTAGGTTGACACTTGAATCGTTTTGATCGTTCCACCACTAGAGAGCAGCACATACCAAGCTTGATCGCCTCTCGATCACACTCGCCCCCTCCCAGACCCACTCACACAGTGAAACACATGAACCGGAAGTGAAATGTCTCAGATTCTGTTATCGGCGAAAATTACTTTGTGATACACAACGGGGATGACTGTTCGTCACCCAGACCATAGATTATAGGAGGGGAGGTCTCCGATCGTTTTTCATAGCGTGTGAAAAACAGTTTGTTTCCCTATTATGGTCGAAAATGACTGGGGGGAAAAATGTAAAAACGAAAACGGAACCCAAGTCATGGAACCGGATGCAGTGGTGGTTGAAGTAAGTGGAACCCGAAACTTAGCCTGATTCATAACAGAATAGCGTGATCAGAGCATAAAGATCAATAAAGACCATAGATCGCATTAACGCGATCCTGGCGGCCAAGCGCGCTATTTATTAGATCGCGTTAATGCGATAATGGCGGCCAATGAGTTAAAATGATGTGGGATTGATAAAATCATGATGCCTAGTAGAGGAGGTGATGTTCTAAAGAAACTGGCCCAGAGTGAAATGTGTTGGATATACACAGCACTCAATACTATGACACCCAATGGACTGAATGATGATTATAGCGTAAAGTGTTTTTTGGGTTAAGACTGTCAGTGATCATTTATAAAACATATTATAACACAGACTGTCAGTGATGTCCCTTCATTCTCATCTGGATGTGTAGCTTTGAGATCAATTTATCATATTGTCTGTAATTAATGTACTTAATTAACCAAATGAGAGTTTGTCCTTGCATCTAGAACCATGTCATCATGTCTACAAGTGATTGGTCCTTAACATTCCAGCTGTGGGTTGACTCTGACCTTGTGTATGAATTGAGTTGAATCTATGTGATGTTAATGATCTGGTGAAGGCTCTTCTGAAAAGTCTAAGCGTTACTTATGTTGTAGCACCGGTGCTACTAATTAAAAATGTAAGGAGCACCAGAAAAATACTTTAGGAGCACCCACCAAAATGTAAGGAGCACCTATATGTAATAGATTTTTTAAATGAATGGAAATCATATTAGAAAAGTGCAGTTTACAAATAACATACAATGATGAAAGTAGTCTTCAAAATGCATGGTACCGTAGGTCACCACTGGGACTTAATGTAATATGCTGAGGCCAGGATTTAAAATGCAGTGTCCTGACTGTCTGTCCCTCATCCATCCATCTCTTCAAAGAGACTGGGGTATCAAACATGTCCAGATGACTCTACACTGATTCCGGCCAATCACATCTTCATCTGTTCTTTTTTGTTCAACTCCAAAGACTATTTGGATAATGTAATTAGACTTTCTAAGTTATATAATCATTGTAATGTAAATATAGCATGGTAGCCTATTTTTCATTACATTGGCTATATTGCGTATAGCTTAATACTCACTTCTAATGAAAACATTGATCAGTTTGTTTTTTTATTGTCATATATATTTGTCAATAGGCTACAGTTTCAAAACTAATTTGCCAAAATGTACCTGTCTGTTCCTATGACTTGATCTCTGTCTAGCTCCCTATCTCTATTATTATTATTATTATTATTATTATTATTATTATTATTATTATTATTATTATTATTATTACCTGAGCAGGTGAGTCCAACAGTCTTGTCAGGTGAGCAGGTGTTTCTAGTTGAGTTTGAGGTTCTACAGTCCAGGAGAACAGACTCGTTGCCTTCACACTGGAACTCTTTGGTCCACATTGATGCATTCACTTCACCATAGAGCGCCCCCTGGAGGACTGAAGGAGGCCCACAGTCAAGCTGTCTACAGACCACCTGTGCATCCTGCTGGTCAAAGTCACCTTCACACACTGAGACCCACGACTGATTAGACTTCACCTCCACTCTGCCTGAACACACACTAGTCCCATTCACCAACCTCACTGACTCTGAAGAGAGAGAGAGAGAGAGAGAGAGAGAGAGAGAGAGAGAGAGAGAGAGAGAGAGAGAGAATTGATTATTAAACCAAGTGAACCAAAAGTAATCATGGATTCATAGTAAACTCTAAACACATCAGATGGGATGGGATCAAATGAGATGGCTTTCAACGAGGACGGTCGCACCTTTTATCCGCTCCTGGATTCTACCCCGCACTCTATTCTTCAAAGACGAAAACAACATCTTCGCCTCAAAAGAATCATCACTGCCAGCAACATTCTGGTGCTGTTCTACGCTGCTATATTGCAAGGATTAATCTTTATTGAATCCCACAATGTGCAGCTTCAACGGAGAGCGAGTGAAAACGGAGATTTACCGCAAGACGCGACGTCGTTACTTTTTAAAGTGTTCGGCGCGAGTAAATCGGTACAAACACGGAAAAGGACACCAATTCAGCTCGACGGCTTTACAGTAAGAAAGATTATTTGGTTGAGTTTATTGTTGTCGCGAAACGTTCATCCTAATCCCGGCCCACCGACCGTGAAGAGCACGGAGACTCACTATGATCAAAACTTCAATGGCTTAAGCAACTTCACAGCTGATTTCCAACGCGACGGAAGTGCCCGAAAAGGTCCGGTCCACAACATGCAGACAAATAAATTTGTTTGGCAACGGCCCACCTCACCTGATAAGAACGAACCCCAGCAAACAGCTGGAGAAACAAGGATGGATTATTTGTCCCGGTTAACGTGCGTGCTGGCTCCAGGACCTACATTCTCAAGCAGACCACCGTCTGAAAGAATGTGGCCGATGACGAGTCAAGGGCTTCCCCAACAGCAGCGTCATAATGAGGATTTCCTCATGCGCCACACGGGCCCAAGACAACAGCGGGATATCTCCCAGAGAGAAGCTCAAGAAAACAGTGTTTTTTCCCCTGTTTCTACCGTCTCCTGGCACCACCGCCTGACGTCGACGCGGGACAACAGATTCCCCCCTCCCCCACCCCCCCTCCTCCTCCTCCTCCACCACCACCACCACCACCACCACCAGACGATACCAGGACAACCGCATAGTATCCCACCGAGAGGAATGCTGGGAAACAGAGTTCCTTTCCCTGTTTTCCAAGCGGTCACTGGACATCTACAGGGTTTTCCCCTGTGGGATCGTGGAAATAGAGAGTTTCCCTTTTTCCCAAACAGTCCTTTGCCTGGAGGAATTTGGCCGAGGTCGACACAAGGGTTCCCCCACACCACCCCTCCCCCACATCCACCAGCCCCACCCCCCCTCCCCCTCCCCCACCCCCACGGCAGATCTAAGGAAGGATTTGCGGCCTCAAATCACCTCCACACCCCCCCCGCGGACATCACAAAGTCCCCCCCTCCCCCACCCACACCTCCGACCCCCCCCACCGACCCCCCAGAGCCTGTGAAGGACAATGGTTACTATTCAACTGAGGACATGGATGCGCTCTTTTCGACTAGAGGTACCCACATTGTTCACTTGAATGTTAACAGTCTTAAAAACTCTGAAAAAATGTCTGAGCTGAGATCCATGTTTGGAAGTGGCAGGGTAGACATTATTTCAATCTCAGAAACTAAGTTGGATAAATCCATCAAGGACTTTGAGATTGAAATAAAGGGCTACAATGTCATCAGGAAAGACAGAAATCTCTCTGGGGGTGGGGTTTGCATCTATGTGAGATCAGACATTATTTACGATGTGATCCCAGATATGGATAACAACCCCACTGAATCGGTCTGGGTCAAAATGTTATACCCACATGCAAAACCACTGATAATTGGCGCCATCTACAGACCCCCAGAGCAAAATGCTTTTTATGACTTGATTGAGGATCATGTGGCGAGTTTAGGAAACTCTGAGACGGTACTAATTGGTGACTTTAACACCTGTGTTCTGAAGAAAGACTCAGCCACCTTTAAGTCCCTCAGAAAGTTCTGTGACCTGCACAGCTTTACCCAGCTGATAAAGCATTTTACAAGGGTAGGCACTGCTTCTCAATCAATCATAGACCTAGTGTTGACAACGGACCAATCCAGAATTTCCAGGAGCGGGGTGATTGAGTGTAGCTTAAGTGATCACAATATCATTTTCTGCACTCGGAAGATTCACAGACCCGGGGCTTATTGTCACAGGACAATCAGCTGCAGGTCTATGAAACACTACTCAAGTGATCTTCTAACAACAGCTCTTGGAAAAATGGACTGGTCCCATGTCCTAAATTGCACCTCTGTGGAGGAGTCCTGGTCCTGTTTCAAAAAAGGTTTTTTGTGTGTACTTGATAACATCGCACCCACAAAGGTGGTGAGGGTCAAAGCTAGCACAGAACCTTGGATGAAGGGTGACATTTTGAATGCCATCAAACTCAGGAACAAAAGCTACTCAGAGTTCAGGAAAAACAAAAGTGAGCAGCTACTTGAAAAGTGCAGAAATCTATGAAATGTAGTTACTAAATTGATCAGAAATGCCAAAAAGAATTTCTTAAATGAGAACATAGAGGCAAACAAAAGCCACCCACAAAAACTGTGGGAGGCACTAAAACAATTAGGATGCAACGGAAAAATTCAGACAAAATCTACAAACATTTGCATTATTTCAAGTGGCTCGCTCACTACCGACAAGCAATTGGTAGCGGACTGTTTTAACAGTTTCTTCACCACAGTTGCAACCCAGTTGGTAAGCAAACTCCCTCAGCATTCAGGTCTGTTTGGCCCCGACCACATTCAAGCTCACTATGAGAAACTAGGGGCTAAAAAAGATTCCTTCTTTTTCAAACCTGTATTGACTGTTGATGTGCAAAACAAACTCCTCGCCCTAAAGCCAAACAAGGCCACCGGCCTTGACAACATCCCCACCAGATTCCTCAGAGACACAGCGGTCTCCATTGCTCCCATAGTAGCCCACATTACAAACTTATCCATCAGTCAGTGTCACGTCCCACAAGAATTCAAGTTGGCAAGAGTAATCCCTCTATTTAAAAAAGGAAGCAAACTAGATCCTGGCAACTATAGGCCTGTTTCCATCCTTTGTTCCATCTCAAAGGTTATAGAGCGATCAATCCAAGAACAAATCAACAGCTACCTCAGTGAGCGCAAACTGTTGTTTGAATTCCAATCTATTCAACTGAGGACATGGATGCGCTCTTTTCGACTAGAGGTACCCACATTGTTCACTTGAATGTTAACAGTCTTAAAAACTCTGAAAAAATGTCTGAGCTGAGATCCATGTTTGGAAGTGGCAGGGTAGACATTATTTCAATCTCAGAAACTAAGTTGGATAAATCCATCAAGGACTTTGAGATTGAAATAAAGGGCTACAATGTCATCAGGAAAGACAGAAATCTCTCTGGGGGTGGGGTTTGCATCTATGTGAGATCAGACATTATTTACGATGTGATCCCAGATATGGATAACAACCCCACTGAATCGGTCTGGGTCAAAATGTTATACCCACATGCAAAACCACTGATAATTGGCGCCATCTACAGACCCCCAGAGCAAAATGCTTTTTATGACTTGATTGAGGATCATGTGGCGAGTTTAGGAAACTCTGAGACGGTACTAATTGGTGACTTTAACACCTGTGTTCTGAAGAAAGACTCAGCCACCTTTAAGTCCCTCAGAAAGTTCTGTGACCTGCACAGCTTTACCCAGCTGATAAAGCATTTTACAAGGGTAGGCACTGCTTCTCAATCAATCATAGACCTAGTGTTGACAACGGACCAATCCAGAATTTCCAGGAGCGGGGTGATTGAGTGTAGCTTAAGTGATCACAATATCATTTTCTGCACTCGGAAGATTCACAGACCCGGGGCTTATTGTCACAGGACAATCAGCTGCAGGTCTATGAAACACTACTCAAGTGATCTTCTAACAACAGCTCTTGGAAAAATGGACTGGTCCCATGTCCTAAATTGCACCTCTGTGGAGGAGTCCTGGTCCTGTTTCAAAAAAGGTTTTTTGTGTGTACTTGATAACATCGCACCCACAAAGGTGGTGAGGGTCAAAGCTAGCACAGAACCTTGGATGAAGGGTGACATTTTGAATGCCATCAAACTCAGGAACAAAAGCTACTCAGAGTTCAGGAAAAACAAAAGTGAGCAGCTACTTGAAAAGTGCAGAAATCTATGAAATGTAGTTACTAAATTGATCAGAAATGCCAAAAAGAATTTCTTAAATGAGAACATAGAGGCAAACAAAAGCCACCCACAAAAACTGTGGGAGGCACTAAAACAATTAGGATGCAACGGAAAAATTCAGACAAAATCTACAAACATTTGCATTATTTCAAGTGGCTCGCTCACTACCGACAAGCAATTGGTAGCGGACTGTTTTAACAGTTTCTTCACCACAGTTGCAACCCAGTTGGTAAGCAAACTCCCTCAGCATTCAGGTCTGTTTGGCCCCGACCACATTCAAGCTCACTATGAGAAACTAGGGGCTAAAAAAGATTCCTTCTTTTTCAAACCTGTATTGACTGTTGATGTGCAAAACAAACTCCTCGCCCTAAAGCCAAACAAGGCCACCGGCCTTGACAACATCCCCACCAGATTCCTCAGAGACGCAGCGGTCTCCATTGCTCCCATAGTAGCCCACATTACAAACTTATCCATCAGTCAGTGTCACGTCCCACAAGAATTCAAGTTGGCAAGAGTAATCCCTCTATTTAAAAAAGGAAGCAAACTAGATCCTGGCAACTATAGGCCTGTTTCCATCCTTTGTTCCATCTCAAAGGTTATAGAGCGATCAATCCAAGAACAAATCAACAGCTACCTCAGTGAGCGCAAACTGTTGTTTGAATTCCAATCTATTCAACTGAGGACATGGATGCGCTCTTTTCGACTAGAGGTACCCACATTGTTCACTTGAATGTTAACAGTCTTAAAAACTCTGAAAAAATGTCTGAGCTGAGATCCATGTTTGGAAGTGGCAGGGTAGACATTATTTCAATCTCAGAAACTAAGTTGGATAAATCCATCAAGGACTTTGAGATTGAAATAAAGGGCTACAATGTCATCAGGAAAGACAGAAATCTCTCTGGGGGTGGGGTTTGCATCTATGTGAGATCAGACATTATTTACGATGTGATCCCAGATATGGATAACAACCCCACTGAATCGGTCTGGGTCAAAATGTTATACCCACATGCAAAACCACTGATAATTGGCGCCATCTACAGACCCCCAGAGCAAAATGCTTTTTATGACTTGATTGAGGATCATGTGGCGAGTTTAGGAAACTCTGAGACGGTACTAATTGGTGACTTTAACACCTGTGTTCTGAAGAAAGACTCAGCCACCTTTAAGTCCCTCAGAAAGTTCTGTGACCTGCACAGCTTTACCCAGCTGATAAAGCATTTTACAAGGGTAGGCACTGCTTCTCAATCAATCATAGACCTAGTGTTGACAACGGACCAATCCAGAATTTCCAGGAGCGGGGTGATTGAGTGTAGCTTAAGTGATCACAATATCATTTTCTGCACTCGGAAGATTCACAGACCCGGGGCTTATTGTCACAGGACAATCAGCTGCAGGTCTATGAAACACTACTCAAGTGATCTTCTAACAACAGCTCTTGGAAAAATGGACTGGTCCCATGTCCTAAATTGCACCTCTGTGGAGGAGTCCTGGTCCTGTTTCAAAAAAGGTTTTTTGTGTGTACTTGATAACATCGCACCCACAAAGGTGGTGAGGGTCAAAGCTAGCACAGAACCTTGGATGAAGGGTGACATTTTGAATGCCATCAAACTCAGGAACAAAAGCTACTCAGAGTTCAGGAAAAACAAAAGTGAGCAGCTACTTGAAAAGTGCAGAAATCTATGAAATGTAGTTACTAAATTGATCAGAAATGCCAAAAAGAATTTCTTAAATGAGAACATAGAGGCAAACAAAAGCCACCCACAAAAACTGTGGGAGGCACTAAAACAATTAGGATGCAACGGAAAAATTCAGACAAAATCTACAAACATTTGCATTATTTCAAGTGGCTCGCTCACTACCGACAAGCAATTGGTAGCGGGACTGTTTTAACAGTTTCTTCACCACAGTTGCAACCCAGTTGGTAAGCAAACTCCCTCAGCATTCAGGTCTGTTTGGCCCCGACCACATTCAAGCTCACTATGAGAAACTAGGGGCTAAAAAAGATTCCTTCTTTTTCAAACCTGTATTGACTGTTGATGTGCAAAACAAACTCCTCGCCCTAAAGCCAAACAAGGCCACCGGCCTTGACAACATCCCCACCAGATTCCTCAGAGACGCAGCGGTCTCCATTGCTCCCATAGTAGCCCACATTACAAACTTATCCATCAGTCAGTGTCACGTCCCACAAGAATTCAAGTTGGCAAGAGTAATCCCTCTATTTAAAAAAGGAAGCAAACTAGATCCTGGCAACTATAGGCCTGTTTCCATCCTTTGTTCCATCTCAAAGGTTATAGAGCGATCAATCCAAGAACAAATCAACAGCTACCTCAGTGAGCGCAAACTGTTGTTTGAATTCCAATCGGGCTTCAGAACATCCCACTCCACTGACACATGCCTACTATATTTGACCGACTACATCAAACGTGAGGTAGACTCGGGCAAATACTGTGGCATGGTCATGCTGGACCTCCAAAAGGCGTTTGACACTGTAAACCACGCAATTCTACTTGATAAGCTGAGGGCGATTGGTTTTGATTGCACATCACTAAATTGGATGAGATCTTACTTGGAGGGTAGAGAACAAGTGGTTGACATCAACGGAACCATGTCCTCATCCCTCCCGGTGAGCTGCGGGGTTCCTCAAGGCAGCATTCTAGGGCCGTTACTGTTCCTTCTATACATTAACGACATGAATGCTGCCTGTAACTGCAAACTGTTCCTGTTCGCTGATGACTCGGCACTCCTGATCTCGGGTGAGGACAAGTTGCAAGTTGAGGAAGCTCTCAGCTCTGAACTCTCAAAAATCCGTACCTGCTTACCGATAACAAACTGTCACTACACCTTGGGAAAACTGAATCCATCCTATTTGGGACCAAACATTCCCTCAGTAAAATGAAGGTAGATGACTTCAAGGTCATAGTCGATGACACAATCATCACTAGCAAAGAAGAGATTACCTATTTGGGATGTATTCTTGACAAATACCTGTCAGGTGAAAGCATGGCAACAAAGGTGGTCAAAGGAGTAAACCAGAGAACCAGATTTATGGGCAGAGTTTCCTCTTTTGTCAAACCTCAGGCCCTCAGGACCCTCTCGGGGCCCTGATTCAGCCCCTTTTTGACTATGCTAGCTCCTCTTGGTACTCTAACACCTCAGTGTCACTGCAGACTAAGCTTCAAACCTCCCAAAACAAACTGATCCGACTACTTCTCGGACTGGGGCCCATGACCCACCTCTCTCCCACTCACTTTGCCAGCCTAGGCTGGCTCAGGGTGGAAGACAGGGTTAAACAACTAAAAATGGGTCTGGTCTTCAAAATTGTAAATGCAGATTTGCCCGAAATGCCCCCTATACCCGCATATCTGTATAAATACCTCGAAAAAGTTAGTGACACCCACAGCCACGAAACTAGAGGGAGCGTAAACAACAATCTGGTACCACCCACCCATAAAACAAACATGGGCAAATTCTCCTTCTATAGCACAGCCACCAAGGAATGGAATAGTCTAACCCCATCCCTCAAAAAATGCAGTTCGCTGGGCTCATTCAAAACAGCCCTAAAAACTCATCTTTCTGGAGGCCGAAAGAGGAGATAGTACCAGTTTCCCTGTAGACAGACGACCCCCCCCCCCCCCTCCTCTTTTTTGTACATATTTTGTATTTCCTCATGCATTTTTTGTATATAATCGTTATTTTTCCATGCTTCACCCCCCCCCCCCCTTTTTTTTTTGTACATTTATTTTTTATTTTAATTTTTTTCATGCTCCTTTTTTTGGTACATAGTTGTATTTTTTCTGTATTATCTGTATTTTCATGTTGATTTTTGAACTGTTTGGTTGCTACTATATATGTCATGAAATTAATTCAAGGACCCCAACGGAAACAAGTCCGCAAGGACTTTTTTGGCCGACCTTTTAGTCAAAAGCATTATAAATGTAACTGTGTTGTTTTACATTCTTTTGCCTAATAAAAATGTCAATCAATCAATCAGAGCAGTGGATTGACTGAAGCCAAAAAACAATAAATAAAAACAACAAGGAATCATTACTGAGTTGACAAACAAAGTGGCTCGTGAACCGACCGACCGACCGACCGATCGATCGATAGACAAATAGAGTTACCTGAACAGATCAACTCAAGCATGCCAGTAGACCGATCAGACTCCATTGTTCCACACTCTCTCAGTGAAGATTCAGACCCATGACAGGAAGATGTCATCGTCCATACAGGTTGAGACACATAGAATTGCATACTTGTAGAACTCCATTGTGTTAAAACAGCAGAGCCACAGTCCAGCTGTCTACACACTAGAGATGATGACTGATGATTCCAGTACCCTTCACCCACTGGTCTCCACTCTCCCTGGTGTTTCATCTCCAGTCTACCAGTACAGTGACTGGTTCCTCCAACCAACCTGACATCTGTACACAGAAAAGAAGAGTAAAAAGTGTGCGTGTGTGTGCATGCGTGTGTGCATGTGTGCGTGGGTGGGGGGGGGACTTTATTTCATTATAAAATAATAATATACACCATGAACAACACCAATGTTGTTCAAGTTCTAACTTTCTACGTTATGACCATTTCATAGATCTTATTTAATTTATCTTCGTATTGCCTTTCAATAACAATCCAATAATCCAATAAACAATACAGCAATAGAAAACGTGTGACTGAATAATGAGAGAAAGATCATTTCCGCTGATCATTTCCGCTGTTCCGTACCGGGAGCTTTAGAATACCGTAGTCAAAAGAGCGAGTGACAGCGAGAGGAGAGTAACACAAAATGAAACGTATCAAACGTAGTTCGCTCTGGGACCATTTATAAAAGAAAGGAGATGACAAAGCTGTTTGCAGTCTTTGTGAAACAGAGCTAAAATACAGCAGTAGCACGAGCAGCATGCTCAATCACTTACAATCAAAACACCCGTTTAATTTGATTATAAAATGCTGCTTTTTTTGTTTGTCTTTTGAAGGAGCATAAATACATGTCTACCGATATTGATTCAATGTATAACAATACAAAAATAGAAAAGAAAAAAAAAGAATTTATTTTTCATTAACCGGATAATACTGTCGGCTAACCGGCAGGGCAAATATCCGTTACTGACATCCCTAGTATGAATAAAGTTGTTTATTACGATTATTATGATTATTATGATTATTATGATTATGATTATGATTATTATTATTATTATTATTTTTATTATTATTATAATTATTATTACCTAAGCAGGTGAGTCCAACAGTCTTGTCAGGTGAGCAGGTGTTTCTAGTTGAGTTTGAGGTTCTACAGTCCAGGAGAACAGACTCACTGCCTTCACACTGGAACTCTTTGGTCCACATTGATGCATTCACTTCTCCATGGAGCGCCCCCTGGAGGACTGAAGGAGCCCCACAGTCAAGCTGCCTACAGACCACCTCTGCATCCTGCTGGTCAAAGTCACCTTCACACACTGAGACCCACGACTGATTAGACTTCACCTCCACTCTGCCTGAACACACACTAGTCCCATTCACCAACCTCAATGACTCTGAAGAGAGAGAGAGAGAGAGAGAGAGAGAGAGAGAGAGAGAGAGAGAGAGAGAGAGAGAGAGAGAGAGAGAGAGAGAGAGAGAGAGAGAGAGAGAGAGAGAGAGAATTAATTATTAAACCAAGTGAACCAAAAGTAATCATGGATTCATAGTAAACTCTAAAGACATCAGGGAGCAGTGGATTGACTGAAGCCAAAAATACCACAAAAAGAACAATACATAAAAACAACAGGGGATCATTACTGAGTTGACAAACAAAGTGGCTGGTGAACAGACAGACAGACAGACAGACAGACAGACAGACAGACAGACAGACAGACAGACAGACAGACAGACAGATAGACAGATAGACAGACAGATAGACAGATAGACAGATAGATAGATAGATAGATAGATAGTGTTACCTGAACAGATCACCTCCAGTCTGTATTTTGAAGTAGCATACATCATTGTTACACACTCCTTCAGTGAAGATTCAGAGCCATCACAGGAAGATGTAACCCTCCATACAGGTTGATCTCTAGAACCAGACCTCCTTTGTGTTGAAACAGCAGACCTCCTTTGTGTTGAAACAGCAGACCTCCTTTGTGTTGAAACAGCTGAGCCACAGTCCAGCTGTCTACACACTACAGGTGATGACTGATGGTTCCAGAGCGAACCATCCACTGGTCTCCACCATCCCTGGTGTTTCATCTCCAGTCTACCAGTACAGTGACTGGTTCCTCCAACCAACCTGACCTCTGTACACAGAAAAGAAGAGTAAAAAGTGTGCGTGTGTGTGTGCAAGTGTGCGTGCCTGTGTGCGTGGGTGGGGGGGGGGGACTTTATTTCATTATAATAATAATATACACCATGAACAACACCAATGTTGTTCAAGTTTTAACTTTTTATCTCAGGTTTGTCATCTTAAATGACTTTTGAAAATGTACTTCTACGTTATGACCATTTCATAGATCTTATTTAATTTATCTTAGTATTGCCTTTCTTTTATGATTGGGTAAATCCTTTTAGGCCATTATTTCACTTTTTTATTCATTATGTTTAATTTTTTGTTTCCTTTTGATCATATACCTGTTCCATGTTATTTTTCTGTCATTTGCTATCTTGTTCTTTAACTATGTAAATACTAATGTAACATTGTTTGTTAAAGCACAGTACAAAATAGGGATGTTAAGGGTTAACCGGCTAGCCTGTTTTTCTGATGGTGTTATTTGGTTATGGGGAGATGTCATTATTTGAAACAGACTCAGGGAGGCGCAAGAGAGTAGTAGTCTATGTGACTGAATAATGAGAGAAAGATCATTTCCGCTGTTCCGTACCGGGAGCTTTAGAATACCGTAGTCAAAAGAGCGAGTGACAGCGAGACGAGAGTAACACAAAATGAAACGTATCAAACGTAGTTCGGTCTGGGACCATTTATAAAAGAAAGGAGATGACAAAGCTGTTTGCA
Organism: Gymnoscopelus braueri; assembly: GCF_963280865.1. Classification (NCBI taxonomy): domain Eukaryota; kingdom Metazoa; phylum Chordata; class Actinopteri; order Myctophiformes; family Myctophidae; genus Gymnoscopelus; species Gymnoscopelus braueri. Next base: position 2,556,485 of record NC_137621.1, on the reverse strand, counting down.
GTCTTTGTGAAGCAGAGCTAAAATACAGCAGTAGCACGAGCAGCATGCTCAATCACTTAAGATCAAAACACCCGTTTATCGTAGTCAAAGCGGATGAAACGGGCAGGCAACAACAATCAATCAGGTCCTTTGTGCAAGGCCCAGCAAGAAGATGTGATGCTCGTCGGTCGGAGGAATCATGTTGCTCTCACAACAAACTGCTGGACAGCATTGACCACAGAGAGATACATAACAATAACGTGCCAGAACATCGACCAAGAATGGAAGCTTCAATCTGATGTGTTGATGACACAAAGTCTATCAGTTAGACACACCGCTGATAACTTGGCAGAAAAGCTGAATAGAGCTGTTGATGTCTGAGGACTGACTGGGTGTGTCACAGTTTGTGTCCTCGACAACGCAATCAACATTGTCAGGGCCAAACCCCCGGGTTATGGAACACGTTACAGTTGGCTATAAACGATGGGTTTGGCCCACATGTGAGACGAGTCATTGTTGCTGCTGGTCGTTCAGTTAAGCATTTCAATCAGAGCACTACGGCAACAGAAGCTCTGAAAAAGAAGCAGGACCTGATCAACCCTGACCCAAAAAAAGCTTGTCCTGCAAAACCCGCTGGAATTCAGTGTGCGTTATGTTCGAGCGATAGTGTGAGCAGAGGTGGGCAGTAACAGCCGCGCTGTTAGACCACACATTTACTAAACTGGCGGACGCCAGAGTGCTTGATCTCTCGAGTGAGCACTGGAAAGTAATGGATGAGATCATACCAGTGTTATCAACACTTAAATGTGCCACCACAGTCATATCTTCGGAGCAGAATGTCTCAGTCTCAAACCCCTACCCAATTACCTTCAGTCTCCTCCAGAAACACCACACGCCCGAAGAGGATGAAAGTGCAAGAGTGTCAAGTTCAAAGCAAAAGTCAGCACGTCACTGGCACAATGCATGGAGGTATATATTAATATTAACGTTATTATTATTATTTTACAAACAAAAACACAAGCTTTGTTTTCCTGATATTGTCGAACATCTGGAAATGTATTAGAACGTAATTTATGTTGAACAGCTCACTTTAGGATATAGGCTTTAATTATTTTATCACTTGATTTGCCTAAAGAAAGAATATGATATTGACTGGTTGAAATGACTGCTGAGGTGCACTCAAAGGCTTGCAGCAGGCAGAGGCCTGCATTTCCTGTATGTGAGCTGCACTCGCTGCGTACGTGACATACAGCCTGCATCTATGGCTGATCAGTGAGGTCAAAGAGTACCCAAGATTTTAAAGATTAACCTAATGTTACATGCACACATGCAAGCTTGAATAAGTTGATTTTCTCATGTATTTAACTTGGTGTTAATAATGATGTAATGTACTGATGTATAATTGCTGATAATATGCAGTATAATTGCATTTACTGAATTATGCTCAGGTATAAGACACATTTTGGGGGACATTTAACCCCTCAGTATGCCCATATATGGCCATGCTGATAACGTCGTGCAAGGTGCAAATTAAGCGTTTTATGTGTGTGTGGGTGGCTGTTGGCAAAGTCACACATACATACAGACACACTGGCCCACATTTATCAACGCGGCGCAGACCAAATAATGGGCGTGGAGATCTCACGTCTGGTCGATAGCAGTTGTTGACTTTGGCTGCGCCCGTTTATTCCATTGTAGACCTGTGGAGCAGCATTGTCTGACTGTCTGACAGGCATCTGGACACATAATCCACTCCTAAATGTTTATCTACACTAATGAATAATCCCTGTGAAATTTTTATTTTATAAAGTCATTTAAACAAACTGCTTTAACAGTCATTCGGTTAAGCTTGCAGATCTGGCTGCATTGGCTATTTGAAAATAGCAGATCTACAAGCTCACAACAGGTCCCATCCCGGCGTTGTGAGCTTGTAGATATGCTATTTTCAAAATACACGAGCGCTTCTGCGAGAGCATTTTCGGGAGCCCCTACCATCTTTTCAGGGACAGTGAGGTCTACAAACTTACAGTAGCTTGTCCTATGTTATGGATATAAACCCGACGATCGAATCTCTTATTAACGTGGCAGCACGGGATCACTGCCGCCCGTCCGAGTCTCACGGGGAATATCCTACATGACTGCTTGTGCACTGCTCGGTATGGGTTAAATAAATTAATATACAAACCCCATTCATGGCGATGTGATTGGTATCATAATATGTCATTCATGTAGGCTACAAGCCTACATGACAAAGATTGTACCGCTACGGATTACATGAAAGACACAGTTGGGCGTGTGTGTGTGTGTGTGTGTGTGTGTGTGTGTGTGTGTGTGTGTGTGAGAGAGAGAGAGAGAGAGAGAGACGTGTGTGCGTGTGCGTGTGTGTGTGTGTGTGTGTGTGTGTGTGTGTGTGACTTGACAGGCAGCGAGGCGAGGCGAGCCGGCGAAACTCTTTTGGCTTCCCATGCTTTATTTGGTCGTATTCTGGTTCTCCATGTCGTAAAATCAGGGTGTTTCGAGAATATTTAAGGGCGTGTTATTTAAATGACGCTCTGTTTCAGCAGTGACATTTATCAAGGCTCCGACCCAATGTACGCTAGGATTGGCTGTGTAGGATTCGTTGATAAATGTGACTTTGACGTTGGTGTACGGCCGAATATATGGAAAAATATAAGCCGGTTTATATGCTCCGTTGATAAATGAGGGCCAATGACTTCTGAGAATCACCTAATCACCCGTTTCCTAGGCTGTGTGTTTTCCACTTCCTGTCGATTTGATCCAATGAAATCCAATGAAACTGGTCAGATGACCAATGATATCCAATGAAATCGACAGGAAGTGGAAAACACACACCCTAGGAAACAGGTGAATAGCGTCTGACTTCTAAGAATAGGCATGCACGCTTATGTGCACGCAAATACACACACAGTGGCCCTCATTTATCAACGCAGTGTATAAACCGGCTTATATTTTTCTTTATATTCGGCCGTACACCAACGTCGAAGTCACATTTATCAACGAATCCTACACAGCCAATCCTGGCGTACATCAGGTCGGAGCTTTGATAAATCTCACGTCTGAAAACGAGCGTCATTTAAATAACACGCCCTTAAATATTCTCAAAACGCCCCGATTTTACGACATGAAGAAGAACCAGAATACGACCAAAGACATCAGAAGCCAATAAGAAAGAGTTTCCCCCGATCGCCTCGCCTCGCCTCGCCGCCTGTCACACACACACGCCTCTCTCTCTCTCACACAGACACACACACACACACACACGCCCAACTGTGTCTTTCATGTAACCCGTAGCGGTACAATCTTTTTCACGTAGGCTTGTAGCCTACATGAATGACATATTATGATACCAATCACATCGCCATGAATGGAATACGTTTGTATATTAATTTATTTAACCCATACCGAGCAGTGCACAAGCAGTCATGTAGGATTTTCCCCGTGAGACTCGGACGGGCGGCAGTGATTCGGCGGCAGTGATTCCGCCACGTTAATAAGAGATTGGAGCGTCGGGTTTATATCCTTAACCCAGCCAGGTTGTAGTCTTCAAAACTCTCTATGACATAACTCCATAACATAGGACAAGCTACTGTAAGTTTGTACACCTCACTGTCCATGAAAAGATCGTCGGGAGTCCCGAAAATGCGCTCGCAGAAGCGCTGTATATTTTGAAAATAGCAGATCTACAAGCTCACAACGCGTCGCGATGCGACCCGTTTTTGAGCTTAGATCTGCTATTTTAACATAGCCAATGCAACTGAATGACTGTTAAAGCAGTTTGTTTAAATTACTTTATAAAATGTTATATTTTCACAGGGATTATTTATTAGTGTAGATATACATTTAGGAGTGGATTATGTGTCCAGATGCCTGTCAGACAGTCAGACAATGCTGCTCCGCAGGTCTAGAATGGAATAAACGGGCGCAGCCAACGTCAACAACTGGTCTCGACCAGACGTGAGATTTCAGCTTAGGGTAGGATGAAGCCCATGTCAGGATATATTGATAAATGCCGAAAGGTGCGGCGATCTCGCTGTACGCCCATTATTTGGGCTGCACCGCGTTGATAAATGAGGGCCACTGACTCTCCTACGTGCACACCTACGTGCACACACATACACACACACTGTCTGGAGAGCTTCCTTTAGACCGTACTACTGTATAAAGGGGCTCTCACAAGAGCATCACAGCAGAGGCTGGGGAGACAGAGGCTGAGGGAGACTTGGGAGGTTTTGGACACGGACGGCTGTTGGGGGCCCTTTGGGCTCTTAGGTTTTTGGGGCTTCTTCTCTTGCACCTTGCTCAGATGTTAAACAGTCATGGCTCCACATGGAGGAAGGAAAAAATTACTTAAATTAGGAAGGTAAATAATTACTTAAATTAGGAAGGTAAAATATTACTTAAACAATTAATTAAATCAAAAAGGGTACATTTCTCTATTTTGAGATTAAACCTATTTAGTGCTACTTTAAGGACATTTTTGGAATTACCAAATTTAGACTAGCCTGTATTTCAGGCTGAATGAGATCTAAATGGAACCTCCTCTTTTTAATCTAAATTCTAAATTATTTTAGGACAAGCCTAAATTAAGGCATTTGTAATCTGACCAGACAGACATGAAACATTACTAGATTTCATTTCTATTGGTATTTTGTATTTGTATTTTGTATTGTTAAATACACATCTGTAATCCCACTATGAACTGAGGAAATAAAGGGAAGCTTTTAATCTTCCAAAAAGCCTCATTTTCTGAGTTAGTGTTATAAAGATAAATAGACTAGGGGTTTCTTTTGAAGGACACCATCACGCCCTCGGTGAGTATGAAAATTCTACTGCAACACACATATTATATACATTCAATTCACACCCCATACAGGTAGAGATTTGTAACTGATGCAAAGTTTGATGCCAACGTTTGATGCAATGTTGTGTGGTGCAATATATTGAGCAATGTTTTTTGGAGTGCAATGTTTGGTATGCAATGAATTGTGAGCATTGAGTTGCTTTGCAATGACTGTGTGCTATGATGATGTGCTGTGGGTTGGCATGGTGGTGTAAAGAGTGATAAGGTTTGCATGTGTTGGCTTATTATCCCTATGTGACTAGAAGAGTAACAATAATTATCTGGGTTGTAGGCATAGGGGATGTAGTGGGCTTATAGAACACATGAGCAGCAGTGCATTTCTCTAGACAGAGGAGTAGGATAGGTTGTTTCAGTAGAGTCTCTTGATTGAGTTAGTGGTCAAGTAGATATTTCTGTTGAAGCGGGCCAGTAAGTTTAGGGGGCCCCTCTGCTCCCTGCTTTTCTTATAACTGTGATATCCTCAGATCCATAGTTTGTCTTAAGTCAGGGACTGGATTTATGGGAGGGGATTACGTTATTAAGGGGCTTACGGATGGTGACCAGACTTAGACTAAAAATTTGCCGTAAATTCCCTGAAGGCCACGGGCCTGCTAAACAGTCGAATTTGCTCTGAAATCACCATGGCGGAGAACAGGTTGTTCTTCCGTCGCCACAAGTAAATATACAGTTTTTACGCTTCTGTGTGTTGCTTGTTCAAAGGGTCCCTGAGCCCAGGGACCTCCTATCTGGAAGTACGCCGCTCCAGTCGTGGTCTGGACGGTTAATGATATGAATTATTTTGTATTAATATGTTTTAAATTGTTTATCCATTATATGCAGTTAACTCTGATGAGTTACATCTCCAAAGTTCCTCTGATCACATCTGCGCTAGGGATGAGTCCGACTATTCGAATAGTCGACTAGTCGTTAATGAGATCAAAGTCGACTATCAAAAAAAAAAAAAAAAAAGTTTTTTTTTTTAAATTACATTTTAAATTTCAAACTTATTTGATCTTTTATGGCGCTATACTGCTGTCTAAAGGCTACCCACAGTAACAACATTTTAGCCTATGGATATGCATTTTGGTCTCACATGACCATCCGTGGGCCAGCCTTCACTTCACCGTCACTCCAATCAACAACGCATGCAGCTTCACGTGTGTTTATCACAGTAAAAACGATGTTGCAGTCACGTACCAAAATAAGCGCTGTCTGGGCGTACTTCAAGAAAATAGAAAACAATTGTGTCAAGTGTGACATTTGTGATAAAAAAATGAGTTACCATTCCTCTACGTCATCGATGCGAACACATCTAGAAAAAGTGCATCCGACGCTGACTACAAGCAGTGAAGATGACGCTGGACCAAGCCAAACACGTATGACCACATTTATGGAAGGACCCCGAAAGTGTGACCGACACTGCGGTGAAAAAACCTCGGCCCTGATAGCCAACATGGTGGCCAAAGATATGCTCCCTATAAGCGTTGTTGAGGGTAGAGGATTTCGGGAACTAATGGCATACACGGAGCCATAGTGCAGAGTTCCGACTAGGAAAACCATCACCTCTCGTCTGGAGAAGATGCATGGTGAATGCTCAGTGCACCTTCTCCGTGCTCTAGCCAACACAGACCGAGTGGCCATTACCACAGACACGTGGACCTCGCTCACAGTGGAATCATACGTTACCATAACGTGTCACTTCATAAATAAAGAGTGGGAAATGAAGAGTGCTGTGTTACAAACACGGGCAATGCCAGAGAGTCACACAGCACAAAATCTTGCCGATGTGCTGAAAGCAGCAGCCCGAGAGTGGGGCTTGGTGAATAAAATAATAGCGTGTGTCCACGATAATGCTAGTAATATCACACTGGCCCACACAAAGGAGCTGGACTGGGATTCAAGCGCGTGCTTTGCACACACATTGCAGCTGGCAATAAATGATGGGTTCAAAGGCAATGCCATACATCACGTTGTAGCTGCCGCGAGTAAACTCGTATCCCACTTCCACCACAGCACCAAGGCAACTCAGGCTCTAAAAGTCAAGCAGGGTCAAATGAGACGGGATGACGAGCCAGCCTCATCTGACCAGCAAGCCTCAGCATCTGACCAGCATCGTCTAATACAGTATTGCCGCACCAGATGGAATTCGATTTTGGAGATGTTTGAAAGACTAGTTGAACAGAGGTGGGCCTGTTCGGCAGTGCTGTCAGACAGAACGTTCACCAAATTGTCAGATGCGCGCACACTGGAGCCAACTGACGACAGCTGGCACATTATGGAGGAGCTGATACCTGTCCTAAAATCCCTGAAGATGGCCACAACAGCACTCTGTGGAGAGTCCGACGTGTCCATCCCCATGGTATATCCAGTGACCACAACACTCCTCTCCAGGTATCTGGCTCAAGTTGAAGGTAAATAATAATAATAATAATAACAACTAATAATAATACCTGTATTTTTTATAAAGTAGGCTACCCAATGACGCTTTACATGTGAATTAAATTTATAGGTGAATCACGGAAGGTGTCAGAGTTCAAGCGCACAGTGTCGGAGTCACTGACAAAGCGCATGGACCCTGCGAACATCGAGACGGCCAGGAGGGTGGCACTCATTGCCTCGTACCTCGACCCGCGACACAAACACATGCGCTTCACTTCACAAGAGATCACAGATGCCGTAAAAGCAAGAGTTGCTGCCATACTTCAAAACTTTGAAGCTGCTGAGGCCCCAGCGCGGCCATCATCATCATCATCATCATCGCCACCACTACCTGCCGAATCCGATGACGAAGAAGAGCCACAGCCCCCACCCCGCCACAAGCAACGCCAGGCCGACACCAGCTCAGCGATGGCTAACTTCTTTGGAGAAGAATACTTCTCTAATGCCCTGGACGAAAACACAGAGATGGACAGATATGATCAGGAGCCGTGCATCCCACCAGACAAGAGCCCTCTGGTGTGGTGGAAAGGAAATAATCACAAATATCCCCAGCTCTCTCGTGTGGCACGGGCATATCTCTCCATCCCCGCCATGTCTGTCCCATCTGAGCGCATCTTTTCCGCAGCAGGTGTTTTGGTGAACAGACTCCGCACCCGTCTCCTCCCAGAACATGTTGACATGCTTATTTTCCTGAACAAAAACCTGGATAAATTGGATGGTTGATGCGACAGCCTTTTAGTCGCTTTAGCTACTAGCTATATAGTGCGGAAGTATTGCTTTTCCCTGTCCAAAGAGGTAAGAAAAAGGCCAACTTAAATGTGTTACACAAGCCCACACCTACGTTTATTTTATTTCGATTCAATGTGGCCTAAAGGCTAGCCTATTATGTGTTTAAAATACACATTTTCTGTTCCACAAGCCCATGTCAAAATATTTCATTGGCCTCTTGCATGAGGCTTACAAACGCAATTTTGTTGTTTTATAAAAGGTGTTTATTTTATTTATTTATTATTTATAAGGCCGACAAAAGCTATTTGTTTAAAAATATTAAAGTGAGGGCATTTGCTTTTTATTTTAATGTGGTTAGGGTAAGTTTTGTAATTTATTTTAGTCTATAATGCCAACAAAGGCTGTTTAATTAATGTTTTGTTAAATATTATAGATGAGGCCTATTTTGGAGGAAATATTGCAATCTGCAGACAGATTAGGCCTATTTGATCATTTCAAAATGTTTTGCGTTCGTTTGAGAGACTATGTTAAATTGAGCCTAATTGATGAGTATGGGCCTATATGCGCACAATGCATGTGTTGGTATTGATTTAATGTATTAGAATTTGTCAACTGTTTACAGAGAGTTAGACATTGTTTGAAAATGTTATACAGGGCATTTATTGTGTTAGCTTACTGCAGGTGAGGCCTGCCAAAGTGTGCCTGCATTATTCGTGCTGATGGTATCTGCGCTGAGTATCTGTTCTGCCATTATTAGCCTTATTGAGAGGCAACATTTGTGTGGACAGCACAATAAAAAAAACGTTTTTCCACACTTGAACCTTCTCTTTTATGGTTTATTTATATTGAGATGAAAGATAATGTTAACTTTTGAACATGAAAAAAAAAAAAAAAAATGTCATGTTTGATATCTAAACAAGTCTAAAGTCATTGTGATTTCAAAATACTCAAATGTATTATTAGAAGGTTCCGGAGTAAAATGCCACAAACCGGCCCCCAGCCGTGTGAAGTGGAAAAGTACCACCATGTGGTGTGTGTGTCAGCACCAAATACATGCCACATTGCTTTGAGTCATTTACTAACAAACCTAACCTAATGTATATGATGCAAGATATGCCTGAATTGCATTTTTGATTTCACGTGCAATAAGAAGCCCAAAAAGACACAGTAATGATGCGTCATCAATGAACGAACGATGAGTCACTATCATTCACTGGAATTAAATGTGTGGTACATGAAGAACTACACTTCACAGGAAGGGGGGTCAACCGGCCCACACCTACAGTATAAAGAGAGAGACTCCAGCACTCTCGCTCTCTCTTCCTGCTTCTCCTCTCTGCTACTCTTCAACCCAGATGATGACCTGATCCCAGAGGACCAGGGGGGGGTGGGAGAATGTATTGGGCGCAGCCCCATCGTACTATCTCTCCCACCAAGACCCTGGTAGAGTTTTCCCCCGGGATGCTCTCCTCTGCAGCTCCTGCACTCTGGGAGGTCTCGACTCCCAGAGACTAAAGTTTTTGACCGCTCACTGGACTCTGGAAAAAGACTGTTGCAAAAGGGCTCCCAGGTCGTATGGTTCTGAAACATGAAATTATGGCAAACATCTGACGATATGCTGTATGTATGTGTAGGCTTCTTCCTTCCTAAGGCTCCATGATATGTCACTTTCCAGGCAGCGTGGTAGTTAATTTCTGCTCAATTCTTTCCCCACATGATATCCTCGGTTCCACTTTATCTACTAACATTTAAGCCCTCATTTGAGTGGGGGAACTAATAATTTCCTTTTGGTTCTAAGTTATCTAACTGGTCCCTTAGTAGTTAGCATATATAGATGGAGAGCCTGGTGTTACATGCCCGGCCTCCCTCAAAATATGGCCTACATTGGAACCTGCATAGGTCCAAGTCATGACCTTTGATGACAGCACCAGCCTGTCATTAAACGTTGAATGAAAGATCACATAGATCACATAGTTATGACGTGCAACGAAATGCAGTGGCATTTCGTATCATTTTTATGCATTTATCTACCTTAATACATTTCGGAGACTACTTTTATTAAGAAGGCGTTTGTCATTTCTTATTCTCTGTTTACAGTAATACTATTGGGATATTTATTGCAAGTCTGACAAGAACTCACGTTACTATTACAGTGACGTAAGTTTCAATATATTATTATATATTGTAATAATTCATAAATTATATTTATATGGTTTATGGAATATTACGTCCTGTACCATGCTGAAGTTACGACCGGCATAGTTGTTATATGATTAAGCCTACAACAATTTAATTGTATCATTAAATGCTGCTTTTTTTGTTTGTATTTTGAAGGAGCATGTCTACCATTCGTCTACCAATATTGATTCAACGTATAATAATGAAAAAATAGAAAAGAATAAAAAAGAAAGTTCATTAACCGGATAATGGCGGGGAAAATATCTGTTACTGACATCCCTAGTATGAATAAAGTTGTTTATTATTATTATGATTATTATTATTACCTAAGCAGGTGAGTCCAACAGTCTTGTCAGGTGAGCAGGTGTTTCTAGTTGAGTTTGAGGTTCTACAGTCCAGGAGAACAGCCTCGTTACCTTCACACTGGAACTCTTTGGTCCACATTGATGCATTCACTTCTCCATAGAGCGACCCCTGGAGGACTGAAGGAGGCCCACAGTCAAGCTCCCTACAGACCACCTGTGCATCCTGCTGGTCAAAGTCACCTTCACACACTGAGACCCACGACTGATTAGACTTCACCTCCACTCTGCCTGAACATGAACTAGTCCCATTCACCAACCTCACTGACTCTGAAGAGAGAGAGAGAGAGAGAGAGAGAGAGAGAGAGAGAGAGAGAGAGAGAGAGAGAGAGAGAGAGAGAGAGAGATAATTGATTATTAAACCAAGTAAACCAAAAGTGATCATGGATTCATAGTAAACTCTAAACACATCAGAGAGCAGTGGATTGACTGAAGCCAAAAATACCACAAAAATAACAATAAATAAAAACAAGGAATCAATACTGAGTTGACAAACAAAGTGGCTGGTGAACAGACAGACACACAGACAGACAGACAGACAGACAGACAGACAGACAGACAGACAGACAGACAGACAGACAGACAGACAGACAGATAGAGTTACCTGAACAGATCACCACCAGTGTGTCAGTGGAAGAACCAGACATCATTATTCCACACTCTCTCAGTGAAGACTCAGATCCATCACAAGAAGATGTAATCATCCATACAGGGTGATCAGTATAACCAGAACTCCTACGTGTTGAAACAGCAGAACCACAGTTAAGCTGTCTACACACTACATATGATGACCCCAGGGTCCTTGTAGACAGACCATCCACTAGTCTCCACTTTCCCTGGTGTTTCATCTCCAATCTACCAGTACAGTTACTGGTTCCTCCAACCAACCTGACATCAACAGGCTCTGTACATACACAAGACAATAAGTAGTAATACATTATATAACTTTCATTAGACAATAATAATCCAAACCAAAAGCATACTTTGCTGTTTTTTTTATCTCATCTCTTGCTAATTTCTTTACTTTACTTTTCATTGCATGCCAACCATTTTGTATACATCTATACATTTTATTCATGTATTAATTTATCTGGTCAATCTCATATTCCTGTAACTTGAATGTTGTTTTGTAAAGAACTATGAAACCTTGATTGGAAAGTATTGTACAGATTAACAGTTTTTATTATTATTATTACCTGAGCAGGTGAGTCCAACAGTCTTGTCAGGTGAGCAGGTGTTTCTAGTTGAGTTTGAGGTTCTACAGTCCAGGAGAACAGACTCGTTGCCTTCACACTGGAACTCTTTGGTCCACATTGATGCATTCACATCTCCATAGAGCGCCCCCTGGAGGACTGAAGGAGCCCCACAGCCAAGCTGCCTACAGACCACCTGTGCATCCTGCTGGTCAAAGTCACCTTCACACACTGAGACCCACGACTGATTAGACTTCACCTCCACTCTGCCTGAACACACACTAGTCCCATTCACCAACCTCACTGACTCTGGAGAGAGAGAGAGAGAGAGAGAGAGAGAGAGAGAGAGAGAGAGAGAGAGAGAGAGAGAGAGAGAGAGAGAGAGAGAGAGAGAGAGAGAGAGAGAGAATTAATTATTAAACCAAGTGAACCAAAAGTAATCATGGATTCATAGTAAACTCTAAACACATCAGAGAGCAGTGGATTGACTGAAGCCAAAAATACCACAAAAAGAACAATACATAAAAACAAAGTGGCTGGTGAACAGACAGACAGACAGACAGACAGACAGACAGACAGACAGACAGATAGATAGATAGTGTTACCTGAACAGATCACCTCCCGTCTGTAATTTGAAGTAGCATACATCATTGTTACACACTCCTTCAGTGAAGATTCAGAGCCATCACAGGAAGATGTACTCCTCCATACAGGTTGATCTCTAAAACCAGAACTCCTTTGTGTTGAAACAACAGAGCCACAGTCCAGCTGGCTACACACTACAGATGATGACTTCAGGTTCCATGTAGACCAATCATTCACTGGTCTCATCTCTCCCTGGTGTTTCATCTCCAGTCTACCAGTACAGTGACTGGTTCCTCCAACCAACCTGACCTCTGTACACAGAAAAGAAGAGTAAAAAGTGTGCGTGTGTGTGCATGTGTGCGTGCCTGCGTGCGTGGGTGGGGGGGGGGACTTTATTTCATTATAAAATAATAATATACACCATGAACAACACCAATGTTGTTCAAGTTTTAACTTTTTATCTCAGGTTTGTCATTTTAAATGACTTCTGAAAATGTAACTCTACGTTATAACCATTTCATAGATCTCATTTAATTTATCTTCGTATTGCCTTTCTTTTATGATTGGGTAAATCCTTTTAGGCCATTTTTTCTTTTTTATTCATTTATTCATTATGTGTTATTTTTTGTTTCCTTTTGATCATATACCTGTTCCATGTTATTTTTCTGTCATTTGTTATCTTGTTCTTTAACTATGTAACTACTATGTAACAATGTTTGTTAAAGCACAGTATAAAATAGGGATGTTAAGGGTTAACCGACTAGCCGGTTTTCCTGATGGTGTTATTTGGTTATGGGGAGATGTCATTATTTGAAACAGACTCAGGGAGGCGCAAGAGAGTAGTAGTCTGTGTGACTACGACAAAAGATGGTGGCGGCGCCGACGCAAGGCTGCAGCTGTGCACGCTCTAGCATATGCAGTCTTTTTAGTCTTTTTAGCATCTTTATACTTTCTTTTAACCTCGCACACATAGTCCTATGTACACGCACATATGATAGACACACACTTTTAGCGATCAGATCGGCGACGGCTCTCCACTCACCAGAGTCTCACAGGACAGACCCTCCACACGGCTTCACAGCAGGGGAGGCTCCCTGGTTTACCGGTGTGGTAACAGTACCACCCAGACGACGTCTGAGAAAACAACAGAGGGGAAGGTACCGAGGCAGACGCGCTGGGATCCTGGTCCGGGCGAGGAACCGGGCGGGCAGGCTCCCTTTGCCATCGATCCTGCTCGCTAACGTCCAATCATTGGATAATAAAATCACAGAGCTGCGGGCGAGGATTAAATTCCAGGGAGAGGTGCGAAACACCGCAATTGTTTGTCTCACAGAGACTTGGCTGGACGCTGGGGTTCCCGACACGGCGATAGAGCTGGCTGGCTACTCCCACTTCCGGGTAGACAGGTCAGTGGAACTGACCGGCAAGGTACAGGGAGGGGGCGTGTCAGTACGTTTTAACAGCGGGCGACTCTCGGGCGATCCCGGGCGACATCGTCCAAAAGATAAAGAATATCCATCTTTCATCGCCCCCCCCGCCCACTTCGCCCTATCGCCAGTAGTCGCCGGCTCTCATAGACATATAATGCACTTCCGGAAAATACTATCCTGATCGCCCGCTGATCGCCCGCTGTTAAAACGCACCGTGTGTGTATACGTCAAGGACACCTGGTGCTCTGATGTGCTGACCATTGGCTCCCTCTGCTGTCCGGACGTGGAATTTGTCATGGTTCAACTTAGACCATTCTGGCTGCCTAGAGAAATCAGTGCGGTGATCTTTATTGGCGTCTACATCCATCCAAAGGCCCACATAGACACTGCACTGACAGAGCTCTACAAGATCATCAGCGAAAGGGAAACTGCTCATCCAGAATCTGTCTTTGTGGTGGCTGGAGACTTCAACAGAGCAAATCTCAAGAAAGTTCTCCCCAATTCCACCAGCATATAACCTGCAACACCAGAGGTGACAAAATTCTGGACCACTGCTATTCCACCTTCCCAGGCGCCTACAAGTCCCTCCTCTGCCCCCCTTTTGGAAAGTCTGACCATAGCGCCATTCAGCTTCTGCCCATCTACAAGCAGAGGCTGAAACGTGAGCCCATCATCAACAAGGAGGTCCGGATATGGTCGGAGCAATCAGACCCTATGCTACAGGACTGTTTTGACCATACGGACTGGGAGATGTTTCGGGACGCTGCTGAGAACAACGTCAACAACTTCTCAGATACAGTCATGTGCTATATCAGTATGTGCATAGATGACATTGTTCCAAAAAAATCTGTCCGAATCTACCCTAATGAGAAGCCATGGATCAACAGTGAGGTCCGTGCCGCTCTCCACGCACGCAACGTGGCCTTCAGATCTGGTGATCTTGGGGACACCAGAGCAGTGCTCCAGAAAACCATCAGGAGAGCCAAGAAGGAGGACCAATTTGAGAGCGGGGATGTGAGAACAACATGGCAGGGGCTTCGGACCATCACAGACTTTAGAGGGAGATCCAGATCTGCAGAGAGTCCCTCTGCCTCCCTCCCTGGCGAGTTAAACAACTTTTACGCTCGTTTTGAGACGGACCCAGGAAGCAGCAACCTGTCACTGCCTGCATTACCCGCGGAGGCCAGCCCTCTGACCATCCTAGAGGCTGACGTACGCAGGGCCTTCCAGCGGGTGAACCCCCGTAAAGCCGCCGGCCCCGATGGCATCCCAGGCCGCGTACTGAAGGTGTGTGCAGCCCAGTTGGCGGGTGTGTTCACGAACATCTTTAACCTCTCCCTTTCTCAATCTGTGGTCCCCTCTGGTTTCAAATCAGCCATCGTGGTCCCGGTTCCAAAGCGCTCAAAGGTAGCCTCCCTGAATGACTGGAGACCGGTGGCCCTTACTCCAATTGTGAGTAAGTGCTTTGGGAGTCTGGTGAGGGACTATATCTGCTCTGTGCTTCCCGACACACTGGACCCATGGCAATTTGCATATCGTCGAAATAGATCAACAGACAATGCAGTTGCCCTGGCTCTCCATTCTGCACTCACCCACCTGGACAAGGGGAAGAACAGATACGTTCGGATACTATTTGTGGATTATAGCTCGGCTTTTAACACCATCGTCCCCACCAGACTGGATACTAAACTCAAGGACCTGGGCCTGCACTCGTCCATGTGCAGTTGGATATTGGACTTCCTATCGGGCCGACGTCAGGTGGTGAGAATGGGCAACATTACATCGGACCCCTTGACCCTCAACACAGGAGCCCCCCAGGACTGTGTGTTGAGTCCTCTCCTCTACTCCCTGTATACCTTCGACTGCGCAGCCACACACAGCTCAAATGTCATCATCAAGTATGCAGATGACACGACTGTCATGGGCCTGATTGACAATAATGATGAGACGGCCTACAGAGCAGAGGTCGGAGCACTGACACAGTGGTGCCAGGAGAACAACCTGGCTCTCAATGTCGATAAGACCAAGGAGATCATTGTGGACTTCAGAAGGCTGGAGAGAGAGCATAAACCCATCTCCATCAATGGTGTAGCAGTGGAACAGGTCGAGGACTTCAAGTTCCTCGGAATAAACATTTCGAGGGACCTCAAGTGGGCAACGCATACCACACAGGTGGTGAAAAAGGCCCAACAACGGCTGTACTGCCTCCGGCGTCTGAAAAAGTTCCGAGTGAGCCCCCGCATCCTCAGGGCGTTCTACACCAGCACCATCGAGAGCATCCTGATGAGCGGCACCACCGCCTGTTTCGGAAACTGTATACCACAGCCGAACGCAAGGCTCTACAGAGAGTGCTGCGAACGGCGCAGCGCATCGTGGGCGGTGAGCTTCCCCCTCTCCAGGCCATACATGAAAAAAGATGTGTGGCTAAGGCCGGAAGCATCATCAAGGACATTTTCCACCCCAGCCATGGTCTGTTCAAGCCGCTGCGACACCCACGGCCAGGCAAGTGATGGAGGAGCATCGGTAGCAGCACCACGAGACTCTGGAATAGATTTTATCCAGCAGTAATTAGGCTGTTGAATGAGAGATAAACCTGTGGACACTGTGCACTGAGCTCACTGAACTGTGTGTTTATATAGAGATGATCTATGATCTATGTTTTAATTACAGACACATTTTTCCCTTAACTTATTACTTACATTAAGCCACTCTCTTAAATGCACTTTACAGTACTTCTACCTCTTCTATCTTTTAACTGCATTAATGAGCTTGTACAAATAAGAATTTCACCCATATTACTTGTAATGTGATGTGACAATAAAGTTAGATTCTGATTCTGATTCTGATTCTGACTGAATAATGAGAGAAAGATCATTTCCGCTGTTCCGTACCGGGAGCTTTAGAATACCGTAGTCAAAAGAGCGAGTGAGAGTAACACAAAATGAAGCGTATCAAACGTAGTTCGGTCTGGGACCATTTATAAAAGAAAGGAGATGACAAGGCTGTTTGCAGTCTTTGTGAAGCAGAGCTAAAATACAGCAGTAGCACGAGCAGCATGCTCAATCACTTAAAATCAAAACACCCGTTTGTTGAAGTCAAAGCCGATGAAACGGGCAGGCAACAACAATACATCAGGTCCTTTGTGCAAGGCCCAGCAAGAAGATGAGATGCTCGTCGGTCGGAGGAATCATGTTGCTCTCACAACAGACTGCTGGACAGCATTGACCACAGAGAGATACATAACAATAACGTGCCAGTACATCGACCAAGAATGGAAGCTTCAATCTGATGTGTTGATGGCACAAAGTCTGTCAGTTAGACACACCGCTGATAACTTGACAGAAAACCTGAATAGTGCTGTTGATGTCTGGGGACTGACTGGGCGTGTCACAGCTTGTGTTCACGACAACGCAATCAACACTGGCACAATGCATGGAGGTATATATTAACATTAACGTTATTATTATTATTTTACAAACGAAAACACAAGCTTTCTTTTCCTGATATGAATTATTTTGTATTCATATTTTTTAAATTGTTTATCCATTATATGCAGGTTAACTCTGATGAATTACATCTCCAAAGTTCCTCTGATCACATCTGCGCTGGACCCCCGACACAAGAGCCTGCCGTTGTTTTCGCCAGCAGAAAGAGCGCAAGTTATAGCAACGTTGCATGAAATAGCAAACCGAGTGGAAATTACAATAAGTGAAACTTATTGTTAATTGATGATTAAGCCTACAACAATTTAATTTTATTATTAAAAGCTGCTTTTTTTGTTTGTCTTTTGAAGGAGCATAAATACATGTCTACCATTCGTCTACCGACATTGATTCAACGTATAACAATACAAAAATAGAAGAAAAAAAAAAAGTTCATTAACCGGATAATGCTGTCGGCTAACCGACAGGGCAAATATCCGTTACTGACATCCCTAGTATGAATAAAGTTGTTTATTTTATTATGATTATTAATATTATTATTATTATTACCCTGATTATTATTATTATTATTATTATTATTACCTGAGCAGGTGAGTCCAACAGTCTTGTCAGGTGAGCAGGTGTTTCTAGTTGAGTTTGAGGTTCTACAGTCCAGGAGAACAGACTCGTTGCCTTCACACTGGAACTCTTTGGTCCACATTGATGCATTCACTTCTCCATAGAGCGCCCCCTGGAGGACTGAAGGAGGCCCACAGTCAAGCTCCCTACAGACCACCTGTGCATCCTGCTGGTCAAAGTCACCTTCACACACTGAGACCCACGACTGATTAGACTTCACCTCCACTCTGCCTGAACACACACTAGTCCCATTCACCAACCTCACTGACT